>NC_136994.1:947500-1290110 GCF_032717465.1 Coenobita brevimanus | reverse complement strand
TCACAATGAAGGGATATATGAAATCTCCAGCACATCAGTTCATCCAATTTTAAAAGCTTCCACTAAACTGTAAAAAAGGGGTCCTGAGACAGTGGTTAGAATAAAAAGAAAGTCACTTTACTGTAGAAGTTAACCACTTTTTTTTTCTTAATGCAAGGAAGAAGGAACCAAGAGCCAGCAAATCGATCCTTCCAAGAAAAAAAAAAAAAAAAAACATTACGAAAGAGAGCCAAATTCAAGATCCGATCATTTCGAGATGCCTGGACACACTGCATTTGAAAGACTGGAGATCATAGCTAGTAGGAAATACAGACAGAGGGAAACAGTTCCACAGTTGACCTGTTGCATAAATAAAGGACTGGGAGTAACGGTTAATTCTTGCATTAGAGAGATGGAAAGAAAAGGGATGAGAGTTTGCTGCTAGAGGGATGCTACGCACCCGTCGTTGAGGTGGAGGGATGCAAGCAGATAGTTCAGAGGAGCAGTGACGATTGATGTAGCGATAGAAAAGAGACAAAGATGCAGCAGTGTGGCAGAGAGACAGAGGTTGAAGGGAGACAGTAAGAGGAGGAGAGTTGATAAGATGCAAAGCCTTAACTCCACCCTATTGAGAAGAGCTGTATGTGGGGAGCTTCCCCACACATGAGAGTTGTACTCTACACGGGCGAATAAAAACCGTGTCTAAAGTCAACAACTGTGCAGGGGTAAAGAAGGCACGGAGTCGGCTCAGCACACCTAACCTCTTGGAACCAGATATTACAGGAGATGTAATATGATCTTTCCAAGTTAAGTCCCGAGAGAATGAAACCACAATTATGTTTAAAGATGATGCAGGATTAAGCTGGATATTATTAAACATTAGTGGGCACTCCTGTGGAAGATTTTGTCTGGTTGATAGATGTAAGAACTGAGTTTTTGATGCATTAAAAACAAGATTATTTTTACCCCTGTCAGAGATAGGATCCAAGTCAGACATTAGCTGTGCCATACCTTCATTCCTTGTTTGTTGAAGTAACTGCTGAGATGGACGTTGCGAGAACCGAATGGAAAGGTGAAGGGTGGAATCATCAGCGTATGAGTGGATAGGGTTAGATGTACAGAGTAGAAGGTCATTAATGAATAAAAGCAAGAGAGTTGGTGATAGGACAGAGCCCTGAGGAACACCACTGTTAATAGATCTAGGAGAAGAACGATGGCCGTCTACAACAGCAGCTATAGAACGACCAGAAAAAAAAGCTATAGATTAAGGCACAGGTATGATAAAAACAGTAAGAGGGCTGTTTGGAAATTAAATGTTTGTGCCAGACTCGATCGAAAGCCACCGAGATGTCACGTGCAATGGCAAAGCTTTCGCCAAAGTCCCGAAAAGAGGATGACTAAGAGTCTGAAAGGCAGGTGAGAAGATCCCCAGTCGAGCACCCCCTGACAGAACCCATACTGACGTTCAGAAAGAACGTTATGATAAGAAAGATGTTTTAAAATTATCCTGTTAAGAATGGACTCGAAAACTTTTGAGACACAGGATGTTAAAGCAACTGGGCGATAGTTAGAGGGTTTGGAATGGTCACCCTTCATTGGGACTGGCTGAATGAGAGCAAATTGCAAGCAAGAAGGAAAGGTACAAGTTGATAGACAAAGGCGGAAGAGTTTGCCTAGGCAGGGTGTATGCACAGAAGCACAGTTCTTGAGGACAACAGGAGGGACCCCATCAGGCCCATATGCCTTGATAGTATTGAGGCCAGTGATGGCAGAAAATACATCAGCTGAAGAAATTTTAATGCCAGCCATGAGAAAGGCAGAAGGGGGAAGAGATGGAGGAACAGCACCGGAATCATCTAAGGTGGAACTGGAGGAGAAAGAGTGAGTGAAGAGTTCTATCACTAGAAGAAATAGCTACAGAGCCATCAGAGTAGAAAAGAGGAGGGGAGGATGATGAAGTAAAGTTGTTAGAAAGTTTTTTGGCAAAGTTCCATAAGGAGCAGGAAGAATTCGAGTTGGAGAGTTGAGAGCATTTAATTCATGTGAAATTATTTTCAGTGGGGCTAAGAACAGACTTAGCATGATTCCGGCCAGAAACATAAAGAAGATGTGATTCAGGGGTGGGTTAGCTCCTGTACCGCTTATAGACCCTCTGCTTGTTGTAGACAGCATTAGAACAGGCGTCAGTAAACCAAGGCTTTCTTGCATTAATCAATGGATATGAAGGAATGTATGCTTCCACACCAAGGAGAATAACCTGCATCACGTGCAAGGCACACTCAGAGGGCTCCTGGCAATGGAAGCAATAATCATTCCACGGAAAATCAAAGAAGTACTGCCTGAGGGCCTCCCAATCAGCAGCTCCAAAGTGCCACAATCGACGTTTCTTTGGAGGGTCCAAATGCCGTCCTGGAGTGATAGGACATGTTAAGGTAATAAGGCTGTGATAGGAGGAGCCCAACGGAGAGGAAAGATTAACAGTGTAAGCAGAAGGATTAGTTGTAAGGAAGAGGTCAGGTATGTTGGAGCTCCCTCCAAGGCTGTCAGGGATACGGGTAGGGTGCTATACAAGCTGCACTAGGTCATTAAGGATAGGAAAGATGTAGGCTTGTTCACAAGGTGGATTAGTGAAAGGAGAGGAGAGCCAAAGGTGGTTGTGAACATTAAAATCTCTTAGAATGGACATTTCAGAGAAAGGAGAAATGGATAGGATGTGTTCCACCGTAGAAGTAAGATAGTTGAAGAATTTTTCATAGTCAGTAGAATTAGGGGATAAGTAAATAGCACAGATATATTTGGTCAGAGAATTACATGAAAGCCGAAGCGAGAGAGTAGGGAATTGAGAAGAATCAATTTCAGGAACACAGGAGCAAGATAAGTCGTTGCATACGTATACACAACAGTCACCTTTGGCTTTGATTTGAGTATAGAGAAAGTAGAAGGATACAGAAAAGGTTTACCATCAGTTGCATCAGATAGCTCAGTCTTAGTTAAGAGTAGGTGAGGTTTAGAGGAGGAGAGGTGGTGCTCAACAGAGGGAAAGTTAGAGGAAAGGCAGCGAATGTTGCAGAAATGAAGAAGAAATGAGTCAGACAGTGGTTCCAGGCAGCTCGTAGAGTCGTCACCAGGAATGGGGAGGATGGTTGGGGCATTCATGGTCCCCCTCCCCCCCGGGGACTCCAAGGCTTGGTTATTAGACGCCATTTTTCTTATTTAAATTTGAAAAGGAAATGTAGTGTGGATTATGCACGTAGTTTGGTGTTGGTAGAGAAACTTGTATTGGAGACCATGCTGGCCTACTGTCTGTTACTGAAACACTGAAGAAGTTCAGCAAAGGGATATAGTCAGGAACTAGTTCCGAGGGCTGATGAAACGGGAGTTCCAGCTCTTCCAGTCATCAGCTTTCCATCCACGTTGTGAGTACTGCCCTGCCCGTCTGGTGCTACAGTCTACTCCCTTACATGCGTTTTATTTTGCTCTAATGTATTTAGTCAAAAAATGATAATTATTCCCTTCAGTTCCACAGCATAATAAGTGCACTGATTTTATTCTTGGAATAATCAGCCGATTCAGTTCAACTTTTCGTAGAGACGGGTCGATGTGACATATTTAGCGATTCCATTAAAAATATCCTAAACTGTTTCTAAATATCTGAAACTTGCGCGCGCGCGCGAGCTAGCGAGAGAGAGAGAGAGAGAGAGAGAGAGAGAGAGAGAGAGAGAGAGAGAAGGAGAGAGAGAGAGAGAGAGAGAGAGGGAAAGAGAGAGAGAGAAGGGGGGGGGAAGAATATCATTGGACTGATGGGATAGGCAAAGCATTCGAACCAGAGATAAGAGCGTTCAGTTTGACAAACTTCAAAAGCTTTGAAAAAATAACCGCAAAATTCGAAAAAATTAGAGACGAGTCCTGCATAATTTGCCTATTATGTGTTAAGTAATTCCAAGTGACTAATACTCTCATAATCTGCCTCACTTTTTCTAACCTACTGAGTTACAGACATGAGTGACCTTTGAACAGAATGTGGTTATTTTGTACAGTACTAGTCATCATTATCATCACCATCATTATCACCACCACCACCACCATCACTATCATATTATAAGTATTTCCCAGCAATTTAAAGGATGCGCTGAAGCCAGAAGCAATACAGGAAAATGAAACCTCAAACCAGGAGAACAGTCAACAGTATGCCGAGTAAATTGAGCCACATTTAATCTAGTGTCATTTAGCATTCAAAATTCCCAGTTCCACTTCGCAGGTCAAAAATTCTGTACAATGTTGTGCATCACAGTGCCACTGGGATAAAGATGATTTCGTTGACCATAACATTATCAAGGGGATTGAACCCTTGTCACGTTCATCTCCATACATACTTGACCTACCTCATTTTATACTTTATTACATTTGTTCAACTTCCATGGTACAATAGTTGTAGCCCCAAGTTCTTTTGAAACCTGAACACAGTGAACAGCAGATTAAAACTGCCTTTTTTTTTTTTTTTTCTCAGTCCACCTTTCTCCTTGTGGGAGGGACAGGGAAGATGAGGAACAATTGCATAACCTGGCAGTGGAGCCGCCCGGTTATATCTGTATCACCACATGAAGGCTTCCCTCTCCGGCACCCACAAACTTCCATGCCATGCTTATTCGTACTAGCACATTAATGTACCATATCCATTCATTTTTTAGAGTAAATCAAACCTTCAAGCTTACTTTTATTGACCTTTTTTCACTTCTCGAAACGTATCACTTCTCTTCATTTACCATACCGTTTGAGTACACTGTCCTCTACCATTCGATGAAATGACTTCCTTCTTTACTCCATACGACTCTCTAATCGCTGCGTTTACTATCCTTGTTGACCTGCTCAGCCTTATTTTTTGGTACTCATTCCATACCCAACCGCCTACAACATTAATGTTAATTTGGGCACAAACACATCATTCATTCTTATTACATCCTTCATACATAGTCCATAACTCTTGTCAAGGACTTCATAGCACCTTCTTCTCCCAGTTACCTCTCTTTGTTTACATTGCCCCTTGGGATACAAAGCCTTGCACCATTTCGAGTTTCTTTCCATTTACCAACACATCTCATTACGAAGCACCTACTCTCTTAATAACCATCGTTTTACTCTCATCTACATATGTTTTCAAACCTTGCCTTCTTATTAACAGACTCCGAATCGGTCTGCAAAATCTTTGAAATAGGATATCCTATCAAATGTTTAGTACTAAAAAACTGACATCATATTTGGTTCCCTAAGAGTGGAACTGAGACCCTGACACTGCTATACCCTACAGTATGAACATTTTCACGTCATTGGCTATAATTATTTGTATATTACGCATAATCTGTGAAATGCACTAACAACATTCTAAATTCCTCCAAATGATTCACAGATGGAAAGTATTATATATCTGCTGGTACATGCTTAACGCAGAGTACATGTTGGCGAGAGTTTAGTAGGCTTCACACAATACAGGTAACATTGATTAAAAAAAAAAAAAAAATACTGACAACGCATGAAAAAATACGCCTGCCATTGGCACGAGCTTATGAATGGCCATCAGTCTCTAATTCCCCACATATGAATGTGATGTCCGCGGGGATATGCCACTCTCAGTGCTCCGAAAATTTATTACAAACTCACTACAACAGCGGTGGGTTTGGCTGCACGGGCATCAAAGGCTTAATGGACCGAAATCACTTTATCAGACTCCATCAAGTCGGAAAATTAGACGACGAGAGGGACGTGAGGTGAATCTCCTACCCATCCCTGTGTGGACCGAAACTACAGCTAGTTAATTGTGATTTACTGGGACGTATTGCTCTGTTCGCACATAATAGGGAGGAGGAAGTAGAGGAGGCGATGGCTGAGGGATCAGAATGTCGATTGCAAGAAGGGGTGAGGGATAGTGGATTACTGTGTGGAAAGGAGGAAGAGGTGGGGGATGATGGGCTAGATTAGGAGGAGAGATTAAGAGACCAGAGTCCGAAGGAAGAAGGAGAGATTGGAGGTGAGGGTCAGAGTTGATAATAGGTGGTAAAGAGTAAGATTGTGAGGGGTTATTGAAGGAATACATCTATCTCTCTAAATTCGGAAAGCCTCGCCTAAGTTTAATTTAAGAATAAAGTACAAAATAGCTCATCGGATAAATGAGAGGACTATGATTCATATAACTAAATGCCTTGCCGATGACTACAACTTATATAGCTTTTAAGGCTAAATATAAATTAAGAGAATTAAAAAAGAAAATTTTTGTACTTTGCCTAGGTGACTAATAAATTAATACTGATCATGTGTTCACGTCTGAAAGTTTTTTTTGTTCAGCCACTTTGCCATCTATTTCTCCCCACCCCTTCATGCTGTAATGTTTTATGCAGTCCCCTCTGAATCTATAAACACGTACCCTGACTACTCTAATGCCGATGGAAACCTGGAAATGGTATATTTATATCATAAAACGCAACCTTTCAGCTTATCATGAAAATAATCGTAAGTGTATGTAATGGATATGGAGTTGTGTGTGTGTGTGTGTGTGTGTGTGTGTGTGTGTGTGTGTGTGTGTGTGTGTGTGTGTGTGTGTGTGTGTGTGTGTGTGTGTGTGTGTGTGTGTGTGTGTGTGTATGTGTTTGTGTGTTTATATATTTGTTAACTCTTCCTAATTAGGGCATGGATTTTAAAGAATATTTCTTGTCTTGAAAAGATTACATACCGTTAGATCCAACCTGTTAAATTCAATGAGTCTCTCCAGTGTTAAATAGGGTCAATTGAAGGTAGAAAAAGTAAAAGCAGAATATACGTCGTCATATGAAGGAAATAAAACCTGTTCTGGATGGGCCATCATGGATGACCTCTGAGATTTGAAGTGGGACAATAAAAGAACATTAAACTAATCACCTGATTAACCAGATTATTGATTTTCCACAAATACCAGCTGTATTTAAAGTTATAAATAAGTTCATGACATCATTGACATGAATATTCGGGTATATTTTATGATGCTGAGCTCTAGTTGGTTATATTTAGGGGGGAGAGAGAGAGAGAGAGACTCGCATGAATGTTTCGGGAAGACTTGTTTAATCACGAACGGGGCGAATTAATGTTATGCTCATCACTACAAGCGCTAACATACAAGTGCTATCGTTGCACTGCTCCCCCTGTGAAAAATAACACAAAATTAATTTTTCTTTGAACGCTGCAAAAAAGAAAGAAAATGATCTTCGTAAAGTTTCAGTTCTGCACAGTTTGGCCTAATTGACTAAAATATACTTTTAAAATCAGAAGAAAATCAAACTTTGCCTTCCTTCATAAGAACGTTCGAGTTGGCATCGTACCATTTAATAATATTTTCGTTAATACCTCTTCCGGATAGAAAAAAAAAAATGTACTGATAGATCCGCAGTTTGCCTTTTGTGCGACCTGAAACTCTGACAGGAAAAGGGAAGGAACTAAGAATCAAGCCATACAGAACCGGGGTAGAAAAAAAAGGCTGAATATGTATGGCAATATTTGCTGGGACAGAACTGACTACCGAGGGACTGCCAATGCGTACAGCAACTTCGGCGAGGGGACAGACGGAGGTAATGGACGGATGGATAGGTGAACTGGTGGGTACGCGGACAAACAGGGACCTAGAGAGAGAGAGAGAGAGAGAGAGAGAGAGAGAGAATTCAGAGGAATGTGGTAGCTTTCTGTCAATGCATTCCTGCCATTCACATCTGAGCTTCTCAACTGACTGACAGTACAAAGTCAAACTCGGAAATGGATCTCTAACGAAAACAGCAAAAAAGAAGAGAGACCTTTGGACACATGGAGAGATAGGATGGCGCAAAAAATAAATAAATAAGTAAATAAGTGTAAAGTGAGAAAGACTTTGAGACAGAGAAGCCTCCTCCCCCCAAAAAAAGTAAAGTATCGAATAATACGGAGAGACTGAAAGAAGAAAATAGCAGGATCTTGTATTTCAAATATATGATACACAAGAAGGTAGGCGACGATGGCCAACTCTAAGCAGTCCGTTGCTAGGCCAGGAGTAAATATTGGAAGCTTTAAGGGAGAGATGGAAAATGACATGGATTAAGGAAGGAATATTTCAGTGAGAAAGAGGGACGAATGATGATGGATGTGAAGGGCTGTGGGTGTGGCTTAAGGCAGACAGCGGGAAGAGTAAGGAGCTGAGAAGAGAAATGAGAGGCTTAGTGGTGGAGGGAGGACGTTATAACGGGATCTGGGGGGGGGGGAGGGAGGGAGGTAGAGAAAGAGGAAAGGATGTACAGTACAGAGGAAGGAGGAAAACAGGAGGAGTGGAGGAGGGAGGTATGGGACATAGAAAGGGAGAGGCATGGAGGGACAATGGTAGGGAGACAGGGAGAGACAGATGGAGGGACGAAGTGAAAAAGGAGGAGGGAAGGAAGGGGAGGAGGGAAGGTGGTGGTGAGAAGCACTGAGGGATGATAAGAAAGGGATATAGAGGGAAAGACGAGGGAAATTTGAGGGACGGACGGACGGAAGGACTGGCGGGGACACACACACACACACACACACACACACACACACACACACACACACACACACAAAAGCACGCACGCACGCACGCACGCACACACACACACACACACACACACACACACACACACACACACAAAAGCACGCACGCACGCACACACACACACACACACACACACACACACACACACACACACACACACACACACACACACACACACACACACACACACACACACACACACACACAAAAGCACGCACGCACACACACACAAGTATAACATTACATTCACTGGACTATCGCCGTGTGAGTGCAAACATTGAAATGCGTTGAAACAAAGAGAGAGAGAGAGAGAGAGAGAGAGAGAGAGAGAGAGAGACCTTGCAGGTTTGATTAGAGAAAACTAAAGGCATCCATACAGGAATACAGGGGCCAAACCTAGGCTATTTAGTCCAGAATTTTAAGGAAAAGTGTCTCTTTATTCTCTACTCAGTGAAATAATGGTTGTAAGATTGCAACAAACCCCAGCCATTCCTCTGACTTACACTCATAAAGGTTATACCTGGCCAGAACGCCTTAAAGCACTTAATAAACCAGGAAGTCTCTATTTCCTTATAATATATGGATATCAACTAACGTAATCAATCGTTTCATGGAATACAGGAAACTAAATGGCTTGATACTCAATGTAAAATCGCCTGAAGGTAGCGCTATATTGAATAGGTGGATTGTGATGGCCCCGCCTGCCATTGTTAAAGAAAATTCAATATAATAGCCACAAATTTACATTTAAATCCGAATTATTAATGCATTTACAATATACATGGATACCTTGCCTATTTCTAAGCGTAAACAATGCCAAATTTATTTTAGGTTTTACATGATTCATCGGATGTTCGCCTGTACTTGAGAAAGAGTCATTAAAGCTTAATGAGGAGCTCTTCGTCAAACTGAATATGGGACCGCCATGGCATCTGAATTCGCAGATGGTTTTTACCCTGCCCTGTCACTCCTCCAGAAACATGGCCACTGTGTTAGTACGATCAGTCACTATAAATAATGCCTTTATTACCCTTACCGCTGACCTGCCCACCGAGAAGCATCCATTTGTGTCACAAATTACTGGTCACACATCGTCTTTCCCCGACAACCTACCATTCATCAGCCCCAATGCAAGGGTTCTCCTGGCTTGATTCCTTCAGTACCGTGATGTATTTTTGTTGGTTATTCATGCCTACACACTTTGCTCAACTATGGGGAGGCTGTACACTGTAGTAGGTCAGTTGTCGCGCTCACAAACTCACTCACAACAAGATATCTACTGCAGTATCAGGTAAAGAAATCGCATTGTGTTGGTCTTTGAAATTGAAAACTAAGGCATCGGATTTCAGGGGCTTATAATATTATGTGGCTCTGTGGACGACAATGGGGTCTCATGAACAGCAAGGATTAGCACTTCCTTTACCACTTGTGGTTGACTGACAAGTAAACCATATAAGTATTACCCCAGACTACTACGTTCAATAAACGAGTATATGATCAATTTACTAATCCGTGTACCCATTTTCAGATCTATATACGAGCAAACTGGGATAATGAGTCGACCTCTTTTATAATATTATGTTCTTGCTGCTTCAGGATGTGTTTAGTTCAGTTTAGTCGAGTTCCTTAATAAAGACATCATGATGGCGATACATAACAGCACCTCCAAGTATATCCCATAAACAATACTTCCTTCACACCGTCCGTAAAACGTGCAAAAACATAACGATATCATTCTCAGGGCCTACAACTGCAGCCAATAATGAATGTACAACGTCTCGATATCACGCCGTAGACTGGTGAGTGCTTTCCTAATTTTCTTTTTTCATTTTTTACTTGAGAGTTTCAGTTTCGTTGTTTATTAATATTATGTAAAGGAACCACTGACCTTAACCATACAGCTGAAAAAAAAACAAAATCCTGGGCACGACGGATTTCAGAGGGAATACTACGGTAAGGCGTTAACCGTTAAGGAATGCTTGACATGCCTCTTTATGAAGTGTCCAAATGCTTGACATGCCTCTTTATGAAGTGTCCAAATGCTTGACATGCCTCTTTATGAAGTGTCCAAATAATCTATGGTAATTCTTTGCTCCGTAATACTGGGCTTCGCTAAACCCTACGAGAGTGAAGTACCTCGCGTCAGAAAACCTTAGAGAGCGATTGACACACAGGGACACATAAATCTGATGTCAAGAACACTTTCTCATATTTAAGCTTTGATTCAAACAATATTATTTTTGTGAGGTGTAATACTTTCTCTTTATTATTATTTCATAACTCAGTTATTTCTGCCACATCTATTTTGGCAGTTTATATGAACATCATAGGCTGAAATTCTTACAGTTTATGTAGCTATATATCGTGATGGAAAATTTACATAAATGTCACACGAAAATATTAAGTGTATGTAAAAATAAGTGTGATCTACAGTCTGTTCACTTTAACTACGCATAAAAATGGCATCTCTACCTTGAATGCCGACTTTTAACAGATTAACACTAGAATGTGGTGCTAGTTACGAAGAAGAGCTAAGAAAACGATGCAAAACCGTAGTGTTGCTTTATTCCATGGCGAAATAAAGCAACACTCCGAGAAATAAAGATGCGAACGAAATTAAACCATAGGCCACTTAAAAATGGATGAACTATTATAAACAGAAGTGAATTAGTAAGGAAGAACTGATATTAAGCCTCCTAAGCTAATGAGAATATGGCATTTGGTGAGTGCTGATGACGAGGGAACAGGCAAGAGAAAGCTTAACTACCATTTCTCTCGACTGAACAAAATCGTCTGGGACTGGCTTAAATAAATCTCTAAGTGTACCAAAGAGGACAAAATCTTAACTAGAGACCATTACTTCCGCCAGCGAAGTTGAAGGACGTTATGTATTCACCCATGCATATTTGTGTGTTCGTCCACAAGATGTCTCAAAAAGTTATTGGTGGATTTCAATGAAAATTTGTATATCCAGTATGTGAGTCATGGTCCAAGGAAGAGTTGGTTCATTTTGGTGGCGGTCTGAGTTGCACTGTACAGGCATTCGAAAGGCGCTTAATTTGTTATGAGCTGTGATTCGCATTATGGGGAGAGAGAAGTATGTGGGATGGAGTTGAGAGGTATATGAGGGAGGGGGGGGGTGAGTTGGGGGGAGGGTAGTCAAATGGTGGGTGACAGAGTGACTTGGAGGCGTTTTGTCTGCGGCCACCCTTTGCGGGATTAGGGCGTCGGGCTATAGATAGATAGATAGATAGATAGTTTTAAAACGATATTGATTAAACTGTTCTTCATATCAGGACAGTTTCTGTGTTATATTAATCAAATGTTGTATTAAAGTGGCGAACTCATAACCCGGAGGACAGAAGTCTACTCACAGCGTTTCGTATGCTTCATTCGAGGTGCAGTTCGTCTTTAATGGCGTAAACATTGCTTGCTGGTGCTGCCATCCATCGTTGTAAATATTCCCTGGTCCTACTGTGGTGTGACAGCAAGAGGGCAGCCTAAACGATGACGACTCTTCGTTGTGCTTTCTTCTCGAAATTGCCTAATCCACCATTATACGGTTCTGCTTACACCAAATGTTTGCACCTTTTGTTCAGGATTTGCCACCCTTAAATATAGGGAGATCATGCCACGTTTCTTTTTCCTAGTAGCTGGTTTAAACTGAAATTGCCAGACGATCATCGCCTGACTCAATATGGTTCAAATATCATCACTCGTACGAAACTAGGACGCAGTAATTCTCTCGAATTGACGTTAAGACTTCGGAATATCCTGGATTCATTTGTGCTGTCATCCAATCAGCAGCGGATATGAAACCTGACGAAGTCAGACTAGTCAACCATGAGTATGTAACTATGGTACCAACAGCTCTCTTAATGTTTCACGTGTTATTTTCAATCTTTGAACAATACCGAGACACGACTTTTGTCTTTCATTGTTCACCCTTGGTTGCTTATCAGCACAGAGGACAAACTAGAATCTCTCTCAAATTGCACCAGTCAATATTTCTAATTAATGCAACACGGGACTTGGTTATTTTATATGTAATCATAACATAAATGATATTGCGGAGGACAAGTACGGAGATATTCTGTACTTATGATCAAAACAGGCAGAGTTGTCCTAAGAAGACTGATTTCTTTATATATAAATACGCAAATTATGAACACTGGTTCTGCGGATGATATAGACAGTGTCACATGCAATCAATATAGGTTGTGTTCATGAAAGCAGGACTATTGACGATAGGCAGTATCAAAGGACCTAAAGTCTGTGGTATCATAGTTCTCCACGTGGAATAAGCAATGATACCATTTTGATGAAGTGTACCGGTATACCTCCTGATCAACTTCATATACTACCAGAGGACCACCCAAACAACTGTCCTTTTATATATCATCAATATACTGACTCCCATACCAAACAATTTTTGAAGTATATCTGTAGATTCCTGACCTTTACCTGAGCAACAGGAAACACAAGCTATGTCCCGTCACTACTCTGTGTCCTACAACAAACCGGAACTGAGGTAAGTTTTGTCCAGGACATCACTAATCACTAACACCATAAGAAAACACACACGACGCTCACGAGAAGCCTGTACGCTATGGCGCTGTGCACTCTGGTTGGAGCAGCTGCTGAGTCCACCCGGGAAGCAAACCTCTTTATATTTCCCTGCACCTCATTATGGAAAAGACCTTAGTTCGATCCTGATGAGGTGCTGTCTACCACAAGCGGATGCTGGATCGCTGTTCGGTGTAAATACTGTACAGTATTTGCAGAACAGCCCTACAGAAGCAGCTTCTTACCTGTGGTTGACAGGCCTGATCATTCAGACTGACTAAGGTAAAGCAAGCACAAGAGGACACATGAAAACAACAAAATTAAGACACAATATTAAGCCGTGTTATATACTGGAAAGAAATATTGGATTCTTCCTTTAAGTACAGTCGTGATCAGTTACGTAGAGCAAAGGAGGCACGTCACCACCACAACAGCAGCGACTCAGCCATCAACGTCAACGGCGTGCCAGCAGGGTGGTGGTGATGCGATGCATGGAAAAGTTGGAGCAAAGTTTTTATTGGACCTTAATGGGTCTTGCAGAGGAGGGGAAGCAGAAGGTGTTGATGAGGAACAATACTCGTGTCCTTCAAGGAGATGGGTAGATGAGAGGGAAAGAGAGAGAAAGAAAGTAGGCTTACAGGAAATAAGGTGGGTAGGAGGATGAGGAGAGAATGAGGGAGGTAAAGAGATGAGGGACGCTGAAGGAGGGAAAATAATGCTGGAGGTGGCGGAAGGGAAGAGATGAACTAGGGAGGAAGGGAAGTGAGGATTAAGGGGAGAGAATGGGAGAGATGAGGCTGAGAAAAAAATAGATTGGGAACTGGAGGGAAATAAAGTGAAGGGGAGACAAAGAGAGAGAAACAATAGGCTTAGAGGAAATGAGGCCCAGGGGAGATGGAAGGTTAGATAGGAGGCTGGAAAAATCGACAGGCGGTAGGCTACAGTAAAGGGGGAGAGAGGAAGGAAGATCAAATTAGGGAAAGAGAGGGAAATATGAGAGCGAAAGGTAACTGATGCTAAGAAGATAAAGGAGATATGGAAACGGTAGAGACAAGGCTTAGGACAAAAAATGACAGAAAAGGGGATGAGGGCTATGAAAGGAAAGGGTAGGGGAGGTGGAAAGCAGAAAGGGAAAAGAGGAAAACATATTAGAGAGAACAGTGAAAGAGGGACTGAGGGGAGAGGGAAAGGGGAGAAGAGGTGATATGGAAGGTAGAAAAGGAGAGAAACATGAGGGGTGAGGAGGCTAAAAGGAATAAGGTAGAGGAGAAAGAAGAGGTAGAAGAAGAAGAAGAAGAAGAAAAAGAAGAAGAGAGAGGAGGAGGAGGAGGAGGAGGAAGAGGAATAGGAGAGAGAGAGAGAGAGAGAGAGAGAGAGAGGTGATTAATGAAGGCGGGAGGAAATGGCAACCCATCTAACTCACCACAACTACCACTATAAACAACCTTATTATTCCGTCATTAAAAGTTGAAAAGAGACAAGATGAATCACTCTGGTCATTAATTCACAGGCCCAATTAGCATGTCCCGGCGGCAGATAACAATGAAATCTGGTATCGTAGTGTGGGTTCTCTTCTACGCTAAAGGAAAGTGTCAAGAGTTTGGAAGTACATAGATAGGCTTAATTTTGTAGAACAGAGAAGTGTAGTTTCTAATACTGTACCTCTGCTAAAAGATCCCTCCCCGAAGTTGGGTTAAATCGTAGGGAGGTATCTGGAAAGCCATAAAAAAGACCTCTTCACACTAAACATGTTATTTATGTGTAAGTATATATTCAGGCAACTGTGACTCGCCCATAACTAATTAGAATTGCTTGGCGTCAGCTGAAAGAAAATTTCAAGAGCTGTCTCGATCATGAGAATGTTTACAATGACACAATCTACACTTTCAGATGTCCACGGTTCACTCTCAGTTGAACTAGCGTTAAAGCCATGTGAAGGTTAAGTGAGAGAGCGAGGAGGAGGAATGCAAAGGAATTCAAAGGAACGCAAACAGTAACAGTCCTTATGGTCGTTTCGAGGCTGTTTGTTACTGAGTAGACAATGATTACGAGATCTGACTCTACATGCTGAAGGATAAGGATAGTAAAGCAAAAAGGCTTCCCCCGCCTCCAAACTCACCAGGAAGAAGTGACAAGGACCACCATGCAGCATGGAAAAACTGACAGAAATTTCATAGGAAAGACTGAAAAGGAAAAGTTACTTTCTATAATACTTTATAAGCTACCAATTTGAATAACCTCAAAGGGGGAGTAACAGAGTAAAATGTATAACAAAATAAATAACTAAGGCATGACATTAATTATAGGTATGTTGAGTTAAAGGGGCGTCTGTAGACACAGCGTGGAAATTGCACAATGCATAGTGTGGATGTTCAGGAGTGGATGTTCAGAGGGAGGAGGAGGAGGAGAAGGAGGAGGAGACGGCCGAGGTGGAAGATAATAAAATAGATGTACAGTACAGTTTCTTCCAGAGTATTGAAAGAAAACGGGGAAATTGCATACCCTACACTGCTATGTTTGTGCCGGTTTCGTTGACATAATTCGTGTCTCCACTCAACCCGTTTGTGATCGTTTATTTTTGGGAGGGGGTCTGACCCCCAACAATTATTGGTAGGGTCATGTTTCCCAAATATCGTAATACAGATAAGAGTCCATTGTACAACTTGTACTAAGATATCAAAGATCTATCTGCAATCTTTTTACAGAGGAGGGGTGACCCCCTACAAACCATGGTTGGAAAACTGTATATAGTGGAAAACCTTCCAAGTAACTAAACAAGCTCATCATTGAAATCTTTCCCTTATATCTGACCATTTTCATTTATGTCGTATTACGGTTTATAGTCCTTTGTACAACATGTACTACGATATCAAAGCCATGTCTAACTTAGTTTCACTATTCCTTATCATATATGGGGATAAGTCCTAAACCAAGTGCTCATTCAAGATGGTTGAGACTACACTTCCTCCCACGTCTTGCGTTACCATTTACAGCTCACGCCTCTTTCCAAAATTCTTGAGGTAAAGACACTCAGTTGTTCTTCTTCCTTAGCTAATTATTTGTCATATTTTACTGTAATATTGTCCTGTATGTTATTAACACGTTTGAAGGCTAAATATCAATAACATGCAAGTGGACTCCCAGACATACCATGCAGAATAAATTGCTCAGGAAATGGTGTTTCGAAATCTCAAAAGTTACTTATAATGCAAATCACAGATTGGGACTGCAACTGCACTAGAGGCACCCGTTCCCCTTGTACGTTTGTTGAGAGTCTCGGCAAGCCTGAGAAGCCATGTTCCAGATATCCGTCGACATACAAAGTGTTACCATTAATGAAACGAAAGGTATTAATACAGTAGTCCATGGGTCACCCTTTCCGGGATATTAAGCTGAATTCTTTATGTGGATTATGTATTAAATAAATAGCACATAAACCCCTCTCCAACTACACCCACCAGGTGCCATCCCCTACCCACCTGTTTCCCTCTAGGAACCTGCTCCCGTCTTAAATTTTCTCCGTCGACCTATTTTTCCTAATGGATCTACATTCCCCTTTGGACCTGTTGCCCCCATGAATATATTGTCCTCTGGAATTATTTCCCCAATGGGCCTGTTTTCACTATGAGCCTATTTTTGCTCATGAACTTCTCATACTGACCTATAATTTCCTATGGAGCAATTCTTGCTCATGGACATTTTCCATGCAGGCCTATTTTTTGCCCATGGAACCTTTGCTTTCCCTTCAGATGTTTTTTTTTTTTTTTCATTCATCTATTTTCCCTCATGGATCTAATTTCGCCATAGACCTGCAGTGTTTTCCTCCATGGCACTGTTTTTTCCATGGGCTCTCTACCATGGACCCATTTTCCATCATGCATTTATTCCCCTCCACCATGGGCCTATTTGCCCCATAGACGTATTTTACCTCATGGAACCATTTCCTCACAACCTACTTTTGCTCATGTGCCTATTTTCCTTATGGTCCTGTTATTCTCACAGGCCCATTTTCGCACATGAACCAGTTTTCCAAGTGAACTTATTTTTCCACATGGACCTATTTTTCCGTGCACCATTTTACCGATGGACCAATTTCTCTCATGTATTCATTTTCCATCATCAACATTATCCACCATTGACCTATTTTCCTCCTGAAACCTATTTTCTCCCTTGGACCTATTATCCTCCATGGACCTATTATTGCTCATGGGCATTAGTTCGAAGTGGAACGCTTCCCCATGGACCTGTTTTTCACCATGAACCTACTATTCCTATTGGTGGATTTTCAAACATGGTTATTTTGTACCATGGACCTATGCTCTCTCCATGGACCTATTTTCTCTCCATGGACCTATTCTCTCTCCAGAGACATTTTTTTTTCCTCCAAAGGTCTATTTTCATTTGGGACCGGTTTCCCCTTGGACCTATTTTCTTCATAGTGTAGTTTTCCCCGTAGACCTATTTTCCCTTACAGACCTATGTTTTCCCCATTGGGAAGCATATTTTCTCCCACTGCCCATTTTCACCACATGAACTTATTTTTATCCAAATACCTGTGTTTCTCTTGGCCGATTTCCCCAGGGATATATTCCCATGGACTTATTTTCCCACATGGCCGTACTCCCACCATGGACCTCTTCACCCCATGCACCTAATCCCCATGGACTTGTTTTCCCACTACTTCCCCAACTCCTCACCCACTCAGTCAACCTGCCCAATCCCACCCAACCGCCCAGCACGATAACACCCAAACACCCACGCACAGCCCACCTCGCGCTCTCTGCCCCCCCCCCCCCGCTAAACCACCCACCCACCTGCTAAATCACTCACCCACCCAATCCATCCGGTCACCAAGTTGTACCATGATGACTTGTAAGTTTACACACACACACACACACACACACACACACACACACACACACACACACACACACACACACACACACACACACACAGAGCAGAGTAGAGCTGCTTTTACGATATAGATAGAGAAAGAGTGTGGACAAATAAATGAAATGGCTGGCCAACATTTAAATGAAACAAACTATAGACTGGATTAGGTTGGTACTTACCAACGTAAACCAGGTACTGCACAACAGATTATCTGAAATGATAGAAACTGTATTATACTAGGTTGCATAATCTGATTACACATGGATTGTTTCACACAATGACAAATACACAGGGAGAAACATCAGCTTACATATTATGATGATGCATCGATACGTCTTAACGCTATTCCATATGCCCTAACCCTGAATTGATAACTTGTTAAACGCAATACAAAAATAAAGCCATATATATGGTAATACAGTACCTATGAACTGTAGTGGTACAGCCTACTGTCCCGACACTGGCAGTGTCTGAGCCTGGTGTTGTAAATTCTCACAAACTGACATATACGGGTACTTGATTGGATGAAGGAACTATTAGAGAGTTCAGTAATGTATACGAGTATATGAATAACCCAGTCACTAAAAATATACAATGTTCGGTGAAATGATTGCTCCTGGCTGGTTCATTAACCAGTTTTGAAACGTTTTCACTTGTTTTCAGCTTGGAAACTAAATAATTTGCCTCCTTTACTGAGAGTCCTCATTTGGCATTTTTGTTCCAAACAGCTGTTTGTATTTACATATATCCATTAATAGGCAAATCTGCTAAATCCTAATCACCTAGTAAATTAAAATTCAGGGTAGCCTATCGAAGTAACTGTTGAAGTAACTATAGCAAACAGGTTTAAGCAAGTTAACCACTCCGGGGAGTCCCATGTAAATTATTATAAAACTGAAAGTAACTGGATTTGCACTCTCTCTCTCTCTCTCTCTCTCTCTCTCTCTCTCTGTATACCCGATAAGCAAGGAGATGAAAGGAGAAAGAGAGGCGATGGGAGGAAAGAGACGGGGGACACTAGGAGGAGGAGGAAGATGAGGAAGTGGTGGTGGTGGTGGCGGTGGGGGAGAGTGGAGCGTGGGAGTGAAAGGATAAAGCAAGGTCTGAGATACTCTCATTAGACCTTGGAATAAAGTGTACCAGGGTATGTGGGAACGAGACAAGAATGGGAAGAAAGAAGGAGAATGATGAAGTGGGATGCAAGGATGCTAGAGACAAAAAGAAGCTTGACAGATACAGGAGTAGAAAAATAAGGATTGAGAAAAATAATATGCCTCAGGACGGTATGAGTCAGTGTCAGATGAATAAAATCGTCTGGCTTTGACTGGAATAGAATACTAAAGTAATCTCGATCACAAAGGGGTTAATGGCGAAAGTAGTGACACTCTGCCATACAGCAAAAGCTTATCTTAATGAAAATATCTGACATTAACTATAATACGGTACTAGAGTTATCCAGACTATGAGTGAGTTAAATGAATATGAAGGGATGGGTGGAAGTCAGGGTGGAGTGAGAACGGAGGTAAAGGAACGCCCGTGAAAGAGAGGGGTGAGGCAGGAGAGATGACATAAGGAGACTGAAAGACATTATGATTAGGAGGAGAGTAGGGGTAAGAATGGTTGAGGGTACAAGTGATCATGGAAAGCAAGAGAAGAAATAAGAGAAGGGGAAAAAATAGGGTGATGCGATGAGAGATGAGGGAAAAGCCGCAGAAAGAAACCTGGTGGATATAAAATTAGATAATAAGGAGTAAATAGGGAGTAAATGTGAGGGAAAAACAGAGTTGCGGGGAGGGAGGGAGTGGACTTTGGAGGGAGAGGAACTCCAGAGAGAGAGACAGAGACAGAGAGAGAGAGAGAGGAGGAGGGTGGAGGACTGAGGGAGAAGTAGGAAAGGGATAGGAGGAGAGGGAAAGAGGGAATTATGATTATCCTGAGGAGGAGCGTGGGAATGAGAAAGTAAAGGGTACGAACGATCAAAGGAAGAGAGAGAGACGTTTTGGAGATGAGTAAGAGATGTAGATGAAGGATAAAAATAAAAATGACAGGGAATATTACAATAAGGTTTTAAGAAATATACTCACTTCAATCCGATGACGCTTTTCTTTATCTTCTGGTTACAAACGCACTATTTTATTGATTTTTTACTGGATGTGCAGAGGGGCAAGAGTGTTGAAGCCTTAACTAATATCTAGAGATGAAAATTTCTCCATCACCTTGAATAAATTCGTCTGGAGATAGCAAAAGTAAACTGTGAGAAGACATCAACGTATTGAAGAGGCTAAATGTGAGAGAAAGAGAAAAGGGAGAGTTAGATGAAAGGAAATGTTTGGAGGAGGAGTAGGGTCAGTAACTGAATGAATATTGTGGATGAGGACAAGGAGCAGAGTACGGGACGAGGAAGTTTGCGGGGGATTAGAGAGTCTGGTAGAAGTGAAAGTGAGGGACAGGGTAAGTGACTGAGTGAAAGGAGCAAGATAAAATCAGGAAAGGATGAGGAAAATAAAGTGAGAAACCGAGAGAGAGAGAGAGAGAGAGAGAGAGAGAGAGAGCGAGAAAGAGAGAGAGACGGGGGGGGGGGCTAAAAGTGCTACTGAGGAAGGAGCAAGGGAGAAAACGGGACTGAGGGAAGAAAATGTCCAAAGAGAGAGAGAGAGAGAGAGAGAGAGAGGAGAACCACACTACTTCTCTGGACACCACATTAAAAAAAATAAAATAAAATAAAAATCTCTGGGATGGACCTCGTGTTTACAACAATGCCTGCACTCCAACTGGGGTCGTCTAACTACTACAACACCAGGCACTTTATGGAAAAGCAGGAAAAAAAAAAAAAGACGTGAGTTCCCCTCCCCCGTCACAAGAGAGACAGGAACACAATTGTCTAATTTTGGAACAAATATTTATTACGGTCTTTTTCCATTATATTCTCGCCTGGGCTGGAAACGTATGCATGGAGTTATATGCATAATATTTTTCCCTATCCTATTGGATCCCTCAGGTTAGAGAGATGCAATTTCCTGTGAACCTCCTCCCCCTTCCTAACCTGTGTGTAATATTTCAGGACGGAATTATGGACACTTTTCTTCACTGCAAGGGGCAGGTAAGCATGAAAAACACATTACCTCCAACCTTTGCCAAAATACAGGAGAACTGATACGAGGATCAGATTCTAAAGATTTTTTAACCCACCCAGGCCGATAATTATTCCACTTTCTAATTAGCGGGGAAGTGGGCGGTAATGACGTGGTCTGAGGATGACTTTGTCAACGGGTGAGAGGCTCGAGGAGTGGCACATGATTGGTTGGGAACAAAGTTAAGAGGATTTATTGCTATCCGGGATTCACAAGGGAACCAATGTCACTTGTTCTGTGCCCTGGGGAGCAAAGGGGATGAGGAGGGGAGGCGACTATAGCAGGTCTGTTCTTGGCTGCTGGAACTAAGCCACTTCCACAGCTTCATTATTAAGCCTTGGCTACATTAAATTCTGTGACTACAAGTTATGAAAAGAATGATTCTCCTTGGTTACCAGTCAACGCAGCTCTCTTACTTGACTACACATGACAATCAACGAGTCGAAATGAGTTACCGATCTAAGCAGATTACAAAAAATATGTTACAGTATACACCTGGTAGTGGAACTGTCTTTACCTTATATAAATTACCATCTTTACAACTGGAATGCCGACATGTATTTTAAAAAATCATCCTGCATGCAATGTGAATGTCATATTCGTATCAAATAATTTCTACCCGGAGTCTGACGTCATCAAAGACGGGAAATATTCAGCATTGCTAACATGAGAAATTAAACGAGAAGTCCGTTATTCACTGACGTGGGTATCACACCAGACCCATGTAAAGTTTTGTAGAGGGAGGGGTTTCCAAGTACTTTGTGTCAAATTTGACACATCATGGTGGGAAGTGAATGGCATAACATGAAACGATTGAAAATCTTCTGTTGATTCATGGGGTTACAGGAGACACACCAGATGCTGGTGACTCAGTTGTCATGCTGTATCTGATTTGTTATCAATTTCTGTTTTCCTGATGACTGCTTGTTGTATAAAATACTATTAGAAAGCTTACAATGTTTTGCTTTATGATAAATTCCTGAACAGTACTGCTCATAAGGAAAGTTTCTGGGATTATATTTACATTGAAATATCCCATCATTCAGAGTGAAGGAGGAGTCATTCGCCCGTAGTCTTGAAACTGAGGGCAAAGGTTATCCTTCCTGCACCCCGCTCCAGGTGGAAGCTCACACCTTCAACGTAAGTGGTAATCTTGAAACAAGGAGAGCGCACCCTGCCGTTTGGGTAGGGCAGCAAAGAGTTGGTAACACTGATTAATTTTGAAAATCAAAATCTTAAAATAAAAACAATAATATGACAGCTTCTAAGATTCACACATAGTATAATCAATTAATGTTTGCAATTCTTACCTCTTCTGTTATTAAAGACTTGCATTTGTTCTTAAATACTCTGTATAAGAGTATGCATACAGACATTGGAGAACCTGTACCGTAGGAAAAATTCGGTATCAGACATAGCTTCAAAGGGGTTCATGCAGTCAGTAATAACCGTACGAATACGCCTTGGCTAGTCATACATATTCTGACTATATTTCTGCCCCAAATGCTTGCTTTTGTCATTATTCCCACCCAGAACTCTGAAATCCCACTCCTCAATAAACGGGGGGTGGGGGGAAGTTAATTTGAAAACAAATCACGAACACCGAAAATAAAAGCCAAATTCGTTCAAATCACAGCAAAATACACCAGAAGAATATACTGTAAAGCCAAAATAAAATAGTGCGGACTTGCAAAAGCTCAACGAACGCAAACATGAGACTGTAATTGAAACTAATTAGCTGTGCACCAGTCGTCTGTTTAGGTAGTACTCGGCCATACTTTACTGTAGGATTTATTTCACATACTAATCAAACTAATTATAAAAGTATCATGCACCATATCTGATAAACGGCTTTGTAGAAATATTGGGAAATTAAAACGAAGTGGATACAGCATCTCATCTTTGTTTTCGTTTCGTCATAAATTAACCATCTCCAGAGAGTGGTGAAGTCTTCTAAAACGATAAAAATATCAAACGCTTTACATTTTTCTTTACACGATGTTTTTATCATTAAATTTAATATCCATCACACACACCATGGTGCCCTTCAAATATCTATGTATTTTTCTTTGCATAAGGCTGCTGTAATATGATGAAGGGGCATGCGAAGGGGTGCTATGAGACTCTCCGTGGATTCCAGTACTACGCTGTGGTAATCCTCTCCCATTGACCGGAGAAAGCTCTGCCTTTCGTGATTAAAGACTACCAAAAGATGTGGATAGGGCAAGGTGAACACCTTCCCACAGTTTAAGACTACGGCCGAAAGGTATTCCAGGTGGGGACTATGGTGTACTACGAGAAGTTTTCTGTACGAGTAAATCAAGCAGGAATTAAGGTATTTCAGGCTATCAATATGAAGTGGTAATTCCTTATCGGAAAACGCTTTTAAACTATGCAGTTAGCTGGGTAACGATAGGTCGACAAGTAAAAATACCTGATGTTAGGATAAAACATGAACCTATAATATATATATATATATATATATATATATATATATATATATATATATATATATATATATATATATAATATATATATATATTCCTCTGTGTTACAGTGGTAGAGTGTGCGTTTTCGTACACGGGTGAGCCAGGGTTCGCATCCCGCCAGGGTAATAAACTTTGGGAGTGTTCACCTAGCCACGTACTACTTTTGTGGACACAAGGGGTGCTGTGGTTGAACCAGTGTCACTTACTATAATGTATGCTTGCACCCAGTCGACTTCTGTGGGCCGATTACATTTGGTTCACAGACTACACACACATCCAAAGCCACTACAACACTATAAGTATTTCTCACCCTACATACAGTCTCTACCAGACAGCCTAAGCCACTTGGTAAAGATACATTGGCTGTATCGTCCTGACTTCGGTCGGGATAGGCCTGTCCTGCAGTGGATACTCAAACAGCTGATGATGATGATGATGATGATATCTATCTATCTATCTATCTATCGATAGATAGATATAGGTATAGATAGACAGATAGATGCAGATATAGATAGATATAAATATAGATAGATAGATAGATATTTATATATATACTGTATATCTATCTATCTATCTATCTATCTATCTATATATATATATATATGTATATATATATATATGTATATATATATATTTACATATATATATGTATATATATATATATATATATGTATAAAACTACAAAGTCAAACAAGAACCCTCGGACAAGGACTGACCAAACGATGACGACCCAGGACCAGACAAAGGACTTGGTAATGGCAACATGGAATGTAAGAGGCGCGAATGATGAGGTGAAAGAAAGAGAGATCGTCCAGGTGCTTGAGGGTGCGAAAGTGGATGTATGTGGAATAACTGAAATACAATGGAGAGGAGAAAGTGTGAGAGAATGGGAGTATGGATGGGGTATATGTGCAGGAGTAGGTGAGAATGAGAGGACAAAGGAAAGAGTATGTATAGTTGTGAGTAAAAGATGGAAGAAGAGCATAAGACAGGATGGATCAGTTGAGTCAAAGGATTGTGTGGGTAAGGTTGAAAGTTGGAATGCAAATGTGGGCGATTGTGTGTATGCATGCGCCAATGCCAGATCGTGCTAGCAGAGTGAGAGAAGAATTCTGGACAAATGTGGAAGTGTGCATGGAAAAGTTTGGAAGGAATGAGAGAGTGATTTTGATCGGTGATATGAATGGTAAAGTAGGGAATGTGAAGGTGGATGGAACAGTTGGTGAGTGGTGTGTGCCTGCTGAGATAGATGAGAATGGCAGTGCGTTAGTGGACATTGTGCTGGGAGGGGGTTGGTGATGGCCAATACCCTCTTCAGGCATAAAATGATCCACAGGTATTCATGGAGAGTGATGAGAAGGGTGAGTGGTGAACTGAATGAAAGGAAGGCAATAATTGATTATGTGTGTGTGGATGAAAGGATGCGAAGATGTGTAATGGATGAAAGAGCTTATAGAGATTGGAGGAGTGGACTTTCTGACCACTACTTGGTAGTGGCCAGAATTAGAATTCAAGTAAGATGGAGAAATAGAGGAAGGGAAAGACGAGAGGAAGGAGTAGTTGCAAGGAGAGTGGAAAGGTTACAAGAGGATGAGAAAAAGGCAGAATATAAGAGAGAAGTGGAGGAACGATTGGGCAAATATGAATTGGAGCAGATGGGGGACGTGGAAGGTGTGTGCAGGATATTTACAGAAGAAGTATGTGCAGCATGTGATGTGGTGTGTGGGAGGAAGAGAAGACAGAGGGGGGTGCAAGGAACAGCTTGGTGGACTGAAGAGGTGATACAGGCTGTGGCACAAAAGAAGAAAGCATACAATGAATGGACGAGAAATAGGGGCATGGAAGAAGTTGAGAGGCAGAAGAGAGAGTTATATGTAGAAAGAAAGAGAGAGGTGAAAAGATTAGTAAGAGAGAGTAAGAAGAGAGTGGATGAGGAATTTGGAAGGAATTTGAGTGTAAGTGGAGGGACTGTAAGAAAATGTTCTGGAAAGAGGTGAAGAGAGTAAGACTGGGTGGAAGTGAGGTTAGCAGGGGAGTGAAAGATAAAAATGGTAGATTACCGTACTAGTGGAGAAGGGATTAAAAGTGAGCAGATGGAGAGAACACTTTAAGGAATTGTTGAACATAGAGGATGGAAGTAATGCGAGTATAAGTGGCTGGGGAATGGCTGGGAGAAGGAGGGAGGTGAGACGACAGGAAGAAATCAGTAGGATAGAATTTGTGGAAGCAATGAAGAAAGTTAAATTGGGGAAAGCCCCAGGAATTGATGGAGTGTGTGGTGAAATGCTGAAGCATGGGGGAAAGATAGTAGTAGAATGGATATGGAAGATGTGCAGATTGGCCTGGGAGGAAGGTAGAGTCCCGGAGGATTGGAAGTCAGGTATAATTATTCCCTTGTACAAAGGAAATGGGGAAAAAGAAGTGTGTGGTAATCATAGGGGCATTTGTCTTCTTAGTATAATAGGAAAAGTGTATGGTAGGATACTTAATGACAGAGTCAGAGAAAGAACAGAGGAATTAGTTGGAGAAGAACAGGGAGGCTTTAGGAAGGGAAGAGGTTGTGTAGATCAGATATTCATTCTTAGATCTTTAGTGGAAAAGTTTCTAGAGAAGGGAAAGAAGTTGTATGCGGCTTTCATGGATTTCGAGAAAGCATATGACAGGGTGGATAGACAAGGACTGCGGAAAGTATTAAGAATATATGGAGTAGATGGGAAGTTGTTGAATGCTGTGAAGAGTATGTATGATGGTGCTAAGGCTGCAGTATGTTTGGATGGTGAACTAAGTGAATTTTTCTCTTTGAAGGTTGGGTTGAAACATGGATGTGTCATGTCTCCATGGTTGTTCAATCTGTACATGGATGGGGTAATAAAAGAGGTACAAGGTAAGGTAGTGGATTTTGGAGTGGCCCTGGTGAGAGAGGATAGTGTTTGGAAAGTCCCTGTACTGTTGTTTGCAGATGATACTGTGTTGTTGAGTGAAGACGAAAGGAAGCTGCAAGGCTTGGTGGATGAGTTTGGGAGAGCGTGTAAGAAACGTAATCTAAAGGTGAATGTAGGGAAGAGTAAAGTGATGGTCTTTGAGAGAGGTGAAGTCAGTGAATGTACAGCGAGGTTGGATGGTGAGGAATTGGAAAATGTGAGTACGTTTAAGTACTTGGGTAGTGTGATGAGTAAGGATGGAGGTATGGAGGGTGAAGTGCTTGAGAGGGTACAGCAGGGAAGAAAGGTTGCTGGTTCTTTGAAAGTAGTGATAAGAAACAGGGAAGTGAGCATGGAAGTGAAAAAGTTACTACATGACAGTACTGTGATACCAACTCTAACGTATGGAAGTGAAGCTTGGACGTTGTTGGAAGGACACAAGTCAAGAGCGAGTGCAGTGGAAATGAGTTATTTAAGAGAAGCCTGTGGAGTCACATGGAGAGACAGGCTGACGAATGAGGATATAAAGGAGCATTGTGGTGTGGATGTGGATGTGATAGGAAGCGTTATGAGGAACACACTGAGGTGGTTTGGCCATGTGGAGAGGATGGAGGGTGAAAGACTGACGAAGAGAGTGTATGTGAGTGAGGTGGAGGGGGGAAGAGGGAGGGGGAGGCCGAGGTTGAGATGGAGAGATGGGGTGGAGAGGTATATGAGAGAGGGGGGTGTGAGTTGAGAGCAGGGGAGTGAAATGGCGGGAGACAGGGCAACGTGGAGGCGATTTGTTTGTGGCCACCCCAAATGGGATTGAGGCGTCTGGCAATAGATAGATAGATAGATGTGTATATATATATATATATATATATATATATATATATATATATATATATATATATATAGTGAAATACCAGCCGCAGAGGAGGAAGACACCACAACACCCCCAGAAGGAGACTATGGAGGGGTATACGGCGCATTGGCCATGTCCGTACAATACACACATAAGTCCCACTGGGCTGCACACCCCTATTCCTCGGACTGCACCCAGCGCGACCACCCCAGTCTGAGTGCACTACCTTTCGGCCAGGCCAGCCCTCGCCAGGATCGGGGTGGAGCTGAAAATCCAGCTCCAAGCAGCACCCCAACGACGGCCTGTAGCCATGCAATTTCAGAGATAACCTGAAACGGCTCTAACAACTACGGCCTAGGGACGCGCCAAAAAGGAGATGGCCTGTAGCTGCTGTGAGAGCTGTTGACCCTCCCTGCAGAATCTGTGATAGCCTGCAGCTGCACATGGGGAGAGACAGGTATGCCCCTTCTCCTTCTGCAGTTGTCTTGGAGGGCACGACATCAGTGATTGCCTGTAGCCACACCAGTAGGCAGGAGACTGCCTGTAGCCACGCCTTGTCTATATGTCGCCCTTCATACGGGACTCTGGCGAGGGCCTGTAGCCGCACCCGTAGGCAAGTGACGGCCTGTAGCCACACCCGTAGGCAAGTGATGACCTGTAGCCGCACTTTGTCTGGGGTCCCGTCAGGAATTCGGGCTCTGGTGACCAGGATTGGAGTAATTGTAATTGTAATTTAAATGAAATATAATTAATTACACATTTTTAAGATAATTGTAATTGTAATTGTAATTCGTTATTTCTAATGATGTGTAATTATAATTGTAATTGTAATTGTGTTTTTAAGTAATATAGTAATTGTATTTGTAATTGTAACTGAACATTTAGGAGAAGAACAATTATAATTACATCACAGAAATACTTTGATAAACGTATATAGTATGATATACTGAACAGAGAGAGAGAGAGAGAGAGAGAGAGAGAGAGAGAGAGAAGGGTGGATTTGCTCTGAAGTAAACATGTTACACGAGACAGTATTATTAGATGATACTAAAAAAAAAAAAAAAAAAAAAAAAAAATTATAAATGTTTTGAGTAATCTGCAATTTGTTATTTTTGTTTACCTATGTATAAGTAATTGAAATATAATTGAACACAAACTAGGTTGTAATTGTAATTGCAATTGTAATTTGGAAGTATTAAAACTGAGTAATTGTAATTGTAATTGTATTTGTCATATTTTTCCTTCCCTGTAATTGTATTTGTAACTGTAATGTAATAATGGGCAAGTAATTCTAATTGTAATTGTAATTGACTGAAAGCATATGTAATTACTCCAAGCCTGCTGGTGACTGCCTGTAGCCACAATGACAGGGAAGGGACAGCCTGTAGCCTCCCACCTCCTGTTGCGCAAGGGAACTTGGCGACGGCTTGTAGCCGTGCCAGAGAAGGACACCAAAGTCCCTCGCCCCCAGTTACTTCACAACATGAGGACGACCTACCCTCAGCCCTGCCTTCCGGTGGCAGTGTAGGTTGCAACTCTTCCCACCAGGATTGAGGCAGCCCCCAGGAGAACTTCCAGCTCGAGGACTGGTGGAGAGGCCTTGTGTTATCCTTGGGGCTGTATTCCATACATCTTGCACCAGGGGAAGACCCATGCCTGACGGACTCCTACCTAGAGAGACGCTGAAGTCCTACCCTGACGGTGGAGCAGCAAGAAGGAGGCCGCAGCTGATGGACCCTCGATGGTGCCACCAGCACCCCAGGACGAGACCTCTCCTCTCCCCAACAAAAGCGACCCCCTTCCCACACAAGGCGCATACGGGAGTGTCTACAGAGATTGTTTGGCCCCAGCCCTGAGGGCCAGACCCCAGTACCCAGCCCAAACAGTAAGGGGCCCTTCACCATGCCCAATCACAGTCTGAGGCGAGAGACAACACCCCTGCGAGTTGTCCCATGGCCGCTCAATGAAGGGACTCCTGAAGAGACTCCACCAATGCCAGGCTGACACCTGTGAGTCCCCAGGCTCCCCCTTCCCCTCTGCCCACCAACCAGTGACTGTGATACATAATGAAAGTGAGTGACAAGATTCAAGGACTGTGTAAACCCAATCTGTGTACGTGAGAGATAAAATCCAGTGCCAGAACGAGAACTCGTGTGCCAGTGTATATCCACTTTGCGAGAGAGAAGTAGAGCCCAGTATCAGAACAAGGACTCTTGTATCAGTATTTTGTGTAAGAAGTAATGTTCAGTATCAGACTAGGAACTCTTGTGACAGTACATACCTATTGTATACTAGTGGGAAACTAAATCAGTGTCAAAACAAGGGCTCTTGATCTACCCTGTGCCCCTTTAAAAACCATATCCTACTCTCTATCGGTGAAACGAGGCACTAGTATAAGAATTGTGAAACTGTGTATCACCTCTTCATACAAATTAAGCTTAGTGTCTGTCCTATATCCTGTGCAATACACACCATCCATTTCCCAGCCTGTGTATTGACTTTGCATAGAATATCGTGTGAAGAGTCTGCCCATGCTGTAGTTAAGAATTTGTTAACCCACTGCGTGCCAGCTATTTTTAGCCCTATGGGTCGCCTCCGTGCCGGCCATTTTTTGACCTTTTTTTTTACTAAAATGATAGATTTTGATGTGAAAACAACGAATTTCACCATTAAAATGCTCATCGAAGCTCGGAAATGGGTTTTATTGAGTCCTGCATACTCGTATACAGGTATAGCCGCTCTCTCACGCTCACCACGTAGGTGAGAGAAAGCTGTTTTCTATGCGAGGTATACTCAGGTATTTATACTTGGAAGGTATAGCAATATTTAGTACACTTTTCTGATTACTTTTTACTTAAACATTTATCACAATTTGTGTGTCTTTCTCACTGTGAATGCATTATCTTACACTTGCTTGAAGACAGGTCCAACCTGACTTCATTATGTACGGTCCTGGCACTTACAAGAAGGTATTTACAATTTAACTTCACTATATAGTCCTTACACTTACATGAATATATTTACAACTTACACTTGTGAAAATATTTACAATATGCTTTCACTATGTACAGCACTGGGTGAGGCACACAGGCAGAGTGAGGCAGAGCGAGCATGAGGGGGGGAGCAAGTGATTGTATGGCCTTTACAGCATAGTGGATGGTAGAGGAACAGTTACCATACATGCCTGCCAATTTTTACCCACGAATCTTGAAAAATGCGGTCACAGTGATTTTTTTTTATTTTAAACCATTTAAAATCAGCACTGGCACTGGCCGAGGAATTATGTCAGACCATTTTAAAACGGCACTGGCATGCAGCGGGCTAATATACATGTAAGGTTGTTTTCCTGTGTTTTTGTGCCCTGTTGCTCTCATGTTATATCCTAGCTCCGGTCTAGAAAAGAACCCGACTGCAATACAGGCATTTCTAGGACGGGAAGCCGCCCTAATAACACCTGGCATAACATATCACACAATAAATGGCTGAATGAAAAAGGAGTCGAAATTTACCACGCGGTAAAATAAAATCGAGAGCCTTTTTTTTTTTTTTTTTTTTCATGAGAGCCGGGAGAGTTCGGCAAATATAACAGGCTTAGGTAACTGAAGGTTTAATGTGAGGTAAGTTTACTATGACCGTTCTGTTGTAATGAAAGTAGGCTGGAGAAGCTCAGTTTTCACACATGCAGACTCTGCCACTTACTCACATGTACATTCATACATACATACATAATTTATATACATACATAGCCTACATACATACATACATAATTTATATACATCTATCTATCTATATACCTTGGCTGCTTCCCCCAAGGAAAGGTAGGTAGCCAAGACAGGACAGTACATTCCCCATTTACTCATCCATTCAAACACATTCATTCGCATCTTAGCCACAAAGGGGAGAAGGGACAGATCCTCACTGCACCACACCACACAAGGGTCAACTGCGCAGTGCAATCAGTGACATCCGCAGCAGGGCCCGACAGCAGAGCTGGTTTGCCCCTGCCACATCATAATAGACCCATCCCCTTACCCGCACCTGACCTGACTAGCTGATCAGACCAAATGCGGGAAAATATCCCCTCAGGGCTGCGACATCATTTAATCATTCACAATTTCCATTTATTTCTGTTACGCACAGCCACTCTTCCTTGCTCAACAGACATCCCTCTCGCATCCAGTGCTCTCTTCACACTGTGCATCCATCCTATTCGTGGTCTCCCTTTCAACCTTACACCTCTCACGTCAGATCTAGTTATCTTTTTCACCAGTCGCTCATTATCCATTCTCTCCATATGACCAAACCATCGCAACACCCTCTGCTCAACCCTATCAGCCATCTCCCGAACAACTCCAGTTCTCCTTCGCACTTCATTTCGCACTCGATCCATACTCGTCACTCCACACATACTCCTCAGACACCTCATCTCCATTGCATTCAAACTTTTCCTCTCTGCTACACCCATATTCCATAATATATATACATACATACAAGCATAATTTATGTACATGCATGCACATACTGTATATTATTAAAACAGTTTCACAGATTGACAGATACACGGACAAAGACACCGAGACACCTACACAAACACGCAAGTATGTACAAGATATGCAGACAATAATAATATAATGTGACGGTAAAACTGACTAGAGCATATTGTTCGTGACGAAGCTTTATGGGAGTGACGAGCTGGTTTGTGGTTTGCATTTACGGTTGCTTAACGTCGAGAGTTTTCACTGGTGCTGCTTAAAATAGCATTCTCTAATGTATATAAATAATGAAAAAATACTGTTCGGATCAAAAGTTTCTTAGGTTGACGGTCTTACGGTAATGATGAAAACTTGCGTTGGTGGTGGTACTAAAAATATACTGTGTTGATAATGAAGGCGAAAGCATGTGTAATGACAAGAGCTGGTAGTACTGATGAGATAGATGTGTGGGATTATGACGAAAACATGTGCCAAGACAAAGACTGTTGTAAGAATAACTTTGTGGTAAAGGTGAAAGTTTGTGTATGTGGTGCTGATATGAATACGACATAATGATAAAGATCACGAAAGAATGTGACAGTGACGAAAGTATGTGGAGGTGACGAAATTTTGACAGTCATGAGGTTATGGCAATGACAAAAGAGCATGTTAGTGACGAAAAGATCTGGTAGTAACAGAAGGAGTTGGTACGGCAAAGACTTGGGGTATTAACGAAAGTATTCAGTAGTGACGAATATATGTGGCTGTAATAAAAGTATCTGGTAATAAAAGAAGTGTGTGATGGTGACTAAAATTTGTGTCAGTGGCGAAATGTGTGTGATAGTGACGAAGCTGTGTGACAGTGACTAAGCTGTGTGGTATCAACGACTATGTGTGGTCGTAGCAAAAGTGTGATACTACTACTGAGCGCATATGATAAGGATTAAAGTCTGTGACAGTGACGAACTTGTGTGGCAATGACAAAAATACGTAGTTGTGACGAAAAAGCGTCTTGGTGACAAAAGTGTGTGCTTGTTACGGAAGTATGTCATAGTAACGAAAAGGTGGTAATAACGAATGAGCGTGGTAGGGACAAATGTGTATAGTATTAATGAAAACATGCGGTAATGACGAGGTTACAGTAATAATACTCGATTTTTTTTTTTTCCAGTTGATGATCCACTTCCGTGAATGTGGCACCTGCGCACTCCTGCCGCGTGATTGGTTGGTTTCAACTTCATACCTGAAGTATCATATTTACAAAAAACATTTGTACCTTATATTCCGGTTCTCGTAAATGATGTTTTGCTTTGTCATTGTACTATACAAACAGACATGAAACCAGTATGTATTTGTGTTTCACCCAAAAAGACAATGAATTTGAGGAAGTTGAATTTGAACTGATGCCTCCCTGTATTATTTAAAAAAATAAACACATTTGGCTGGGTAAGAACAAATAAAAGGTATCTTAATACTTAGGCACTTGTTACATTAGAGAATACTACCATTCTAAGTAAATTAGCTGTTTTGTCAGTGGTAAAGTGGTGGAAATGGGGAAGCGAATGGACCAGTCGATACAGAAGAGGGGGGGCCCACGAGAGACGGCCAGGCGGGAAAAACAAGTTGTCTTGCAAGACTTTATTATGGATCGCACTATTCCATTGCTTCAATACCTTCGCCCATATTATCCGTGTGTATCTTATCTATATATATATATATATATATATATATATATATATATATATATATATATATATATTGTTACATAGCCTATGATTTCATCATCCCTTGTATAATTCTAACTTATGATACAGTTTTTTTCATGATTGCATCATCCTTTGTATGATCCTAATGTACAGTATGCTGCATGTTTGTTCACGATTCGCCACGTGGCTTCCATAGTGACCAGGCTTGTGTGTTCTACCTCACTCCCCCCTTCTCCCCCTTACAGTAGAGTAAGTCGTTCTTTCTGTTGTTCAGAGCAGGATTGTCAACTCTTTGTCCCCTATGCCTTCATTTGCGCGTCCTTCTTACAAGTTGAATCAAGCTCTGCCGTCCCCCTATATAATGAGCTCAGTCTCTGCATTAGTGGCCACATAGATCTACTCCTCATTCTGTTCACATCTCTGTCCTACCCTGTACAGTATATTATTATTTTTCTGAGTGCTCAGGAAGTCTCCAGCCATCTAGCTGCTGTATAATTTGAGTATAAGTGTTATTACCATATTTCTTGTACTGTATGGCCTAAGGCATTAATTCATAAGCCTGGTAAAGTTTTTATGATTCATATTGGTTCCATACTGTCAGCCAGTATTAGTAATATTTTGTATCTGTAATAATATTATATCTTGCTTTAACTGAGCATTATCCGGTTTTCTCATTTTATCAGGGCTGACTTAGATAAATTTGCTCTTGCTAATTTCGTGTTAATAGAGGCTGTTGCAGTTAACCATATATGTAAACTGTTTTTCCATTACATTATCCTTATGAGTCCTGAATGTTTAGTTGTTAGTTTGAGCATTAACTTGTACTTTTACCTAAGTCTTTTGTTTTGAACCTGGAACTTTGCGGGACAGTAGTGATTTTAGTATTCTCACTTGAAGTGTTCATTATCTCTCTCTGTTCCGTAACATTAAATATATATTAGATATGCAACAAATGTGTACCCTGTACAACAGTAAATATTTCAATTCAAATTCAACTTCCTCAAAATCTTTGTCCTCTTGGATGAAACACAAATACACACTAGTTTCATGTCTGTTTGTATAGCACAGTGACAATGCAAAACAGCATTTATGAGAACTGGAATATAAGGTACAATTGTTTTTTTGTAAATAGGATACTTCAGGTATGAAATTTAAACCAACCAAACACGCGGCAGGAGAGCGCAGGTACCACATTTACGAAAAGTGGATCATCAGCTGGAAAAAAAAAAAAAAAAAAATCGAGAATAGGAGAGTTTGCACTGACAGTCGTGCTAATTGTGATGGTGGAGATGAACGTGTGTTCTGGTTGTTCTTGTTGATCAACCCCGGTCTGTCAGGCCGAGGAGACCCACCGACCGCAGGCAAGAAACGATTCCTGCAGGGCTGTCCCGTGCAGTGAACCGATGCTTCCTTGTGGTTAACACCGCCTTCTACAGTGAGGTGCGGGAAGAAGTGTGGAGGTTTGGTTCCTGAATGGACGCCGCATCTGCGTCTCTCCACCCATCCAACAGGGGCACCACAGTAGGCTCCACGTCATCCCGTTATCAACTTATATGGTTACCAACAGGGTTGGTAAGAAAAGAGTGCAGTGGCTCGGGTGAATGTTCTCTGTTGTGTGTGTGTGTGTGTGTGTGTGTGTGTGTGTGTGTGTGTGTGTGATTTACATGTACTTTCAGAGGAATACGTGTTGGGATCATCATCATCATCATCATCATCATCCCATCTCTACGCACAATGACCCGTTCACCATGAACATCAGCAGCAGCAGCATTATTCTGATGATTACAATCTCGATCATCCACCACCGCCACCACAGTCACAACCACAACCACCACCACTGTCATCGTTGTCTCCGTCCTCGTCTTAATCCTCCTCCTCCACATTATCTTCATCAAACAGCTCTAAATAGAGGGGCGTTATATTCTTACCTTTGCGCCAAACTCATGCCGGGAAAAAACAGTAGGTCTAAATTATAAAGCCTATATTTTTAGGAAACTTTTCTTTTATAAATACACCCCGGAAAGTAATTTAAATTCCCTCAGAATATTCGGGTTTGTCTACACTGTACCTGACGCTGCCTTAATTGTTAACCACTATTTGCCCGTGTCCTTCCAAATAAGATACCGTATTATGCGTAGGTTAACGTTAGGTAACTTGACGGTAGGTTGGTTTGATGTCAAAACACGGCTTTTGTAATCATTTTTAGTCAGATTAGTTGACTTGTTTTATAGTTCCCGTTAAAAAAGGGGGTTGCCATACCAACCCACTGTAAAAGCGCTAGTTTCATCTATATATAGTAAACTGTTAATTTCTGCGACATGTTTAAAGAAGAAAATTTGGTTAAGCTTATTGACAGCATAACAGAGGTCGTTTATCAGGGCATGAGTTCCGTGATAAGATTAAAATTTACCCATACAAGGAAATCATCCTTATCATCATCCCAACCTTAAATAGAGGGAAATCATCATCCCAACCTTAAATAAAGGGAAATCATCATCCCAACCTTAAATAAAGGGAAATCATCATCCAAACCTTAAATAAAGGGAAATCATCATCCCAGCATTACATAGTGGGAAATCATCATCCCAGCATTACATAGTGGGAAATCATCATCCCAGCATTACATAGTGGGAAATCATCATCCCAGCATTACATAGTGGGAAATCGTCATCCCAGCATTACATAGAGGGAAATCGTCATCCCAGCATTACATAGAGGGAAATCGTCATCCCAGCATTACATAGAGGGAAATCGTCATCCCAGCATTACATAGAGGGAAATCATCATCCCAACATTACATAGAGGGAAATCATCATCCCAGCATTACATAGTGGGAAATCGTCATCATCATCATCCCAACATTACATAGAGAGAAATCATCATCATCATCATCCCAACATTACATAGAGGGAAATTATCATCATCCTAACCTTACATAAAGTGACAGCATCATCATCATCCCAACCTTAGAGAGGTGAATCACCATCATCCTAACATTACACAGAGTAATCATCTCGCCAGCACTATTCCTATTATGGAGTGATTATGATCTAAAACGAGAAAAAAATCATAATAGCTTAAGAACTGTTTTTCGAGTGCTCCGTAAAAATAGACTGCATTTACATTTTCAGACGTATCAGCATGCAGGTAAACAGATCCCGAAAAGATGTAGCGTTTAAAGTGATTCATATTAAGATATTATCGCATACAGCATTTTTCAAAGCCCAAACATCGTCGGGGATGTCATTTAACTCATTCACCCGAAGGACGATATTTTTACATAATTCTTGCTACTTACAAACGGTTATATTCAGCCTAAGAATAACCTGCAGAAATGACGGGATTACGAGTAATATAGAGTGTGTAGCTAACTCCCCCAGTTCGAGGAGTCTTCCGGAAACTGAATGAAATAGTCTGAAGTTAACGAGAGAGAGAGAGAGAGAGAGAGAGAGAGAGAGAGAGAATCAAAATGAAGGTGCTAGATGCTAGTATCTTCAACAAGACAAGCAAAATCAAAGTAGAAAAGCAAAGCAATGCAAGGAAGCCATCATGAACCATTAACGATAGGGGCTGAAAGCAAAGACATATTCTAGGCTATCATAACCCTATGCACAAAATAAACCGCTGTTATTCACGTTTGGGGCCCCACAACTCAGTATGATATTACACCATCCAGGTAGGTAAACAAAAAAGCAGTTGGCTGGTATACTGACTAGGTGCCGTAGTGGTGGGGGACAATGCCAGGCACAAAAAGGAACAATGCCTTCTGAGGGGAAATTGATGCCATGGGCAACGGAGTCTAACAACAATTTATTTATTTATTTACTGTTAGGTGTAGCCAATATCCACTATTCTATTGTATTGGTTGTGTTTCGTCCATTTTATTGTACAGTATGTGTTGATGAAATGCTGATTGCACTACTTGTTGCTTCACTGAGGGGAGCTTAGCCACACTGTTAACCTCTTCATTACGATGATGTCTCTTATTAGTGATGCCGAAGTGTAAAGTACAGTACCTACTTTGATAAAGTCGGTTTGTATGTAGGAAGAGTTTCTATATATGTATGCCCGTGCCTAGGTTTTAAATTGGACACTCCTCTGACCTGCCTGCCACTATGCCTCTCCAATACGGTGGACAGATAGCATCCATTAACGTAACGCTCTTGGCACCTTTGTATAACTCAGTTCTTTATGATGACTTGCTCGTATGCTGGTAAGCTAAATACGCATAATTTTCCGCATTCATCAAATTTGTTTACAGTTAAATTTTGATCTTCGATGTTATATATCACAGAAACTCCCTAAAACGAGTGGCTATTTAAGCTTCAAATGTAATATAAAACACCATTTGTGCCGCCTGACTATTAAGCACTGTAAATGTAACGGCGCTTAATGTCCAACTTCCAGGAAGACAAGCCATTCGGTTACACAGGAACAGTCGGTTAATTTAGCTGATGTTACACAAATGGCCTGGGGCTGGCCAGAAAAAAACGAGAGCCGAACGGTAACTAATTTCAATTACTCCTCGGACCGGAGGGCTCAGACCGGCTTCCCAACAAATGTGGACATTGTGGGAGGTAGATGAAGGGCGGACAGAACGGAGGAGGAGGAACTAAGAGAAAGCAGTGAGGGTAAGTCTAAATCTCTCATGGTCGAAACAAATATTCTACCCACTCCAATGGCAGGCGATTTTATTTGGCTGAAAGGGAGCCAAAGGAATCTGTGACTAGTGTTAAATGGTAGGGAAAGAACTGTGCTTGAAAGAGAGAAAACGATGTCGTGGTGAAAGTGTGTTAAACGGGGAGAAATGTAGTTATGTGATATACAGGAGAGGACACAGAAAGAGTGAGGTAATGTGAGAGAAGAAAAACTGAGTGAGAGACCAAAGAGATGGGCGTTGGGAGCGTAAGATATCAAGAGGAAAAATAAGTATGAAAAACGGTAAACTAAACAATATTAATAAGTGAAGGGACATAGAAAGACGAATCGGTGAGGGTGAGCAAATGTTGGTAAAAAGGTTGAGATAAAAACAGATATGAGAACGAAGTAAGGATGACCAAAGCTGAGATACAGATAGTCTTTATTATGAAAATAAAGGTAGACACCGCAATGATTTATTTCTTTTTTTTTACGTCGGCTAAATAAAACAATGAAGTATGATGCAGGAGAAGGACTCAGTGAGGAAGGGATACAAAGAAAAAGTAAAAATACTAATTGAAAAAGAGAAAACGACGTAAAGAAGTGTGAATGAAACAGTGGGTGGTCGATGGACGCAGAGAGAGAGAGAGAGAGAGAGAGAGAGAGAGAAATGGAGAGAGCTAGGCAACTAAGGCCATATAGCCCCGCTGGGGTGACAGGAGGGAGCTACCCCTCCCGGCAACGGTAGCCCGGACGAGGCTCGAACTTGCGACCTCCCGATAGAGAGAGAGAGAGAGAGAGAGAGAGAGAGAGAGACACACACACACACACACACACACACACACACACACACACACACACATATATACACACACACAAAACAGACAGGAGAGAGAGAGAGAGAGAGAGAGAGAGAGAGAGAGAGAGAGAGAGAGAGACAGAGACAGAGACAGAGACAGAGACAGACAGAGACAGAGACAGACAGACAGACAGACAGACAGAGACAGAGAGACAGACAGACAGACAGACAGACAGACAGACGGACGGACACACAGTCAGACGAGAGAGAGAGAGAGAGAGAGAGAGAGAGAGAGAGGGAGGGAGAGTGAAGACACAGAGGAGTCCACTAGAAAAAAAAATAATAATGGCGAAGGACAGAAAAGGATGAGGCCACATCAGCACCCTTCACTTCCACCCCCCATAACCCTATGCTAATCTAATCCTCGAACAATAACCCGCCCTGATGTATTTACGGTAACAACACGGTCAACGGGCAAGGGACGGCGTGCCACACTGGAGAGACGGCAAGTAAACGATGACAGAGGAAAAAAATAGGTGTGACAGAGTGGGATATCGGGAAGAGAGGCGACACGAACAGAAAGGCATGGGAGAGGGAGAAGCAATTTTATTAAATGAAAGGATGCAATATGAAGATACAAACAGCAATCAAGAAAAAGACCAAACGGAAAATAAACGCAGAAAGTAGACACACAAGAGTAAGGGAGAGAAGAAAAAGAACGAGATGGGGGAACACAAGGATAGGATGGGGAAACAAAACAAGAAAGGGCACTCAAAGTGTGCAACACCCGCACCCAGCAATCGGTGTTGGGACAAACAAACGACTCTGCCTTACTATCTTGACCTCTGACCTATTGCTCACAAAAGCTAATTACTTTATCATTGCTTTACCCTTAACACTTCCACCAATTGTGGCACAAATCAGGGCAAAACAGTTTGACCTGACCTTGACCTGTGTCCTTGACCTTTGACCATTCCCTTGGAGATTGTCCTTTGACTGTTCTCAGAAAGTATTCCTTTATCCTTGCCTTCCTCTGAATCCCTCCACAATGGGTGATCTAAATCGGATATAAGCTGCTCAGGTCGATTTTGTTGTGTGATCTTGATCTTACACACAGACGTATGGCTTTGCCATCTGGACTTGGCCTTTGACTCTTTGTTTTAAAAACCAAAGCTTTTCGTTATTGTCTTTCTTTCAAGCTTTTCCTCGGGTCTGGTCAAAATGAGATAAAACGGTTTAAGCTGACCTTGCTCGGTAACACTTGGAACTAGTCATGTGCTCTTGTCCTCTGACCTACAGACTTACTTGCTGGTTGACCTTCAAGCCTTCCACCAGCTTTGATTAAAATCGGATTTAAACTATAGGAGAGCGATTGACAAACGGCGGAGAAATAACTCAGTGGGAAAAAGATGGAAGCGAGAAAGACGAAAAATGGGAACTGGTGAGTGGGAATGGCACCAGCAACAAAGAAAGCAAGGGATGCGAGAGAGGGCTAAGGCGAAAAGTGTGAAGGGAGTAAGAAGAGGAAGAGTTAAAGGAGGAAAAAGACGGAGGGAAGGTGAATACAGGATGTTGGAATGGAACGGGAGATGAGGAAGAGAAAAGGGGGTATGGAGACAACATGGGAGAAGGGTGGAGGGACGTGAGGAGGAGAAAATAGACTAGGACAAAAATAATCAAGTGAAAAGAAGGGATATAGGATGGCGGAGAGTTGATTGAGGAGAGATAATGAGGGTGAGGAGAGAAGAAGAAATGGAGCAAGAAACGATGAAACGAAAAGGAAAGGGGTGAGGGAGGGAGAGGGAGTGTGGAGAGGGAGTGTAGAGAGGGAGAAGAGGGAGGCGATTAGCAGGAATGGAGGAGAGAGAGAGAGTGGCTAGAAGATGAAAAGGAGAAGGAGAACGGAGGCGTCGAGGAAAAATTGGAGGGTGGAGGATGTCAGAAGAAAAAAAAAAAAGCGAGAGGTGACACGAGATAAAAAAAGGATGAAAGAAGTAGAGATTCGTGAGTGTGAAAAACGAATAGGAGAGAGGATAACTACAGTAGAACGGCAGGGAAGAGAATAGAGGAAGAGAATGGTGGACAAGAATATAGGACAGGGAAGAACAAGGCAGAGGTGCAGGTGGAAGGAAACAGAGAAACATGAAACGAACGGAAGCAAGGAAGGGGAGAGAAGAACAAGGGAGAGGCGCTACCATGGAGAGAAAAGAATGAACTCATCTAAAGCAAATACAGTTCACAAAAAATTCCGAAAGCCTGGGAGAGGGGAAGAAGGAAACAAAGGGAATAATAATATGAAAGAGAGAGAGAGAGAGAGAGAGAGAGAGAGAGAGAATTTGCAAACTTGAGAAGAATAAAAGATGCAGTAAATACGGACATGAACGTCTGATGCAAAATCTGGCAGTGTGAGAGGGGGAAAGAAAGCAAAAATGATGAAAGAGACAAACAGAGAGACTGTAAAAGCAATTAGTGCAGACAAACAAGGGCAGAGAGGAAACATTAGTAAAAGATGAGGGACGCAGGGAGGGAGGGAGTGAAAGACAGAGAAAAAGAACGATTTGTTTAGAGAGAGAGAGAGAGAGAGAGAGAGAGAGAGAGAACCTAGGGACACCGCGAGGTAATGAGAGGGACTTCCTGTGAGAAGAGTTGGAAGAGAAAACAGGAAAGAGAGAAGTGGAAGAAAGGAGGAGGAGAAGAGAAGAATGAAGAGAGAGTGATAAATAGAAGCTAAGTGACAAGAATTTGGGAAGAGAAAACAGGGGGGAAGGAGATAAGGTGAAGAGAGGGGGTGAAGAGAAGAAAAGAGTACGTGATAAAGAGAGAAGTAACTGGTGCTTTGGGAGGGAATGAGGTAATGAAAGAGATGGCCAGAGGGGAGTAGGGCCATTAAGCGTTAAACTGGAGGGGCAATGGCTAACGTGAGGGTGCTGAGGTGTGGCCAAAAAGCATGGGGTAATATAGAACTTATATACTTTAAAGGGAGGCGGGGGGGAGAATGAATCGGGGTAGAAGAGGGGAAAGGGTAGATGACACAAAACGAGCATAGATGGGTAGATAGAAACTTGAAACCGGAGGAGTAGAGACAGGATGGAGTGTAACGGAGAGAGGAGCAAACAGTCGGCAAGCACGCACGCACGCACGCACGAACACACACACACACACACACACACACACACACACACACACACACACACACACACACACACACGCTCTCACACACTCGCGCACACGTACAGGCACACATACACATGCACGCTCTCACACACACGCGCACACGTACAGGCACACACGTACATGCACAAGCACACACGCACAAGCGCGTGCACATACACACACACACACACACACACACACACACACACACACACACACACACACAATAACACACACGAACACACACACACACACACACACACACACACACACATGTACACACACATACACACACACACACACACACACACACATATTTACACACACACACACACACACACACACACATATGTACACACACACACACACACACACACACACACATGTAAACACACACACACACACACACACACACACACACACACACACATACATATGTACACACACACACACACACACATGTACACACACACACACACATATGTACACACACACACACACACACACACACACACACACACACACACACACACACACACAGTACACACACACACACACACACACACACACACACACACACACACACACACACACACACACACAATGTACACACACACACACACACACACACACACACACACACACACACACACACACACACACACACACACACACACACACACACACACACACACACACACGGAATCACCTCCTCCCTCCAATTAAAAAAAAGTTGGCATATTAGTGTCAAGGAGCAATTCACTGGGATTGCCTTGATACCCGTGTTAATCCCTTAAATCCTGTAACGCATATTTTGTTTCATTTGCACCAACTTTTTTTTTTATTCTTTCAGGGGAGGGGGAGATTCTGCGAGCTGGAGAGGTTCTATACAGCTTTTTTTAACAGATTCGTTGCATGACCTGTCCCTTGTGTTGAATACGTTAATCTGAAAATTAGCAAAAGTAAAATATGTTTCCTTGTTTCATTATCATTCCAGAGACTTTCCCAATAAAGACATTAGATATAGCATTTAGTAACCCATTTATTACAGGACGTCTTCTTTATGCTGAATGAAACCTTCTGAAATTAGAAAATCGATAAAATAAATAAATAAATACAACCACCAACCGATCGCCGTGGCTAACTTCGTACCAACACCCAGGGATGCCAGAAAAAGCTTGTCATTTCAATCCCAATGGTCAGAGTTATCGGATCACCATGAATCCTGAGTTAATCTTTGTCTGGCTGGGGGATTCATGAGGCCTCACTACACTCACTTCAAATTTAAATATCATTCAGGGAGAGCTGCTTCTCTTCAGTAACATAATAATAATTTAGCTTTGATACTAGCAGATGACTTGGTTCAGTTTAAGAGTGATATTTGGAGCTGCAAGGGTTAGATGCAGTCTTCAGAAACCCAGCAAACATTTTCCACCTGGACTGTGTGGGGGTTTGGACCCCAGACCGTCAGTTGAAAGTTAATTCGACTTAGGTAATAAACCGAAGTTCGATCCTCGGCAAAGCACAGGGTTAATTTTTCCTGTGATAGAACAGGTTATTTACTTCATATCTCCACTCAAAATTGATATTACTTCCCGATTTATAGGATGCAAATGGAAACAGAAAAATAAAAAAAAAACGAATTGAAGGTGTTAAAAGTCAGTGTTTATACGTCACATGGACACAATCCTCACTACTCTTTTTTATGTCTTGTCATCAGCTAACGTATTTATTCACTGTTCAAGTGAATTAACTAGCCAAACTTATCCAGCGAAAGCAGGACATTATAAAATATGTGTTCCGAGAATTCTGCACCCCTGACTGCTGTTTCAAATACTGGAATTAGTAATACTGTAGTTAAGACCTGTAAATACCGTGCCTCAAAGGCTTATTACTCTCTTAGAGTTTCATAACATTTTCCTCTGTCCTTAAAAGGCAACATGTTGCACTTAATCCTCAAATGACAGTATTTTTTACTCTGAGGTTTCCATGATGCCTAAGCAGCTGAATAAAATCGTCTGGGGTTAGTTGAATTAATTCTAGATACAAGATTCCGTATCAAGTCCATGTTAACTGGTGCTGAAGAGGAACATCTTTGTATGGGGGCACCGACATTACCGAGTGGCGGAGCTGCCCAATAAATTATGCAAACGTCCTTTAACTATTTCCTTATTCCTCTCCAGGAGGATTGTTTGTTACAGGAGAAGAGCACGCCCAGTTGGCCGTTCCCCAAATTTGCTCTGAGATAAGCCTGGGGCCACACCAACAATAACATCGGGTCACACTTTCTGTTTCGTTATATCTTTAGATGATGTTACTTAGCATTAGGATAGATTTTTTGAACTGGTGAGTTTGATTGCAGGCTTCATGAACGCTTTGGATTGTTGAGTTCCTTAGGAAGTCGATTGTAATCGTTATACAAGTATCAAGAATATTAGACTCATAGATGAAAGCCATGCAGCTTTCCACTGTACCACGACCAGATAAAATTATCTCACTTTGTCACATACTTGTAACCAAGGTACCCCCTCCCCCAGCTGTGGGTCTAAAGGGAAGAGACAACGCCCTGGAACTCGGGCAAATAAAACCTTCTACTGCTTGTCTTCCAAGGGGATGTCTCTTCTCTTCAGGCCCACAGCTTGGGACAAGGTTACCTTGATTACACGTTTGTGATAAGGATCTGCTCGTGATTCAGTGGAAAGCTGTCTTGCTGTCATGTGATAGTCTCAGGTTCAATTCCCGGCACAGTAATGATATACCGTAGTTAGTTTTTCACTGCGTTGTTACAGGCTTCTCTCATCAGGGTTAAGTTCTTATGGAATTGCATTATTTCTCGGTAGCACATTATAATGGACAAATTCATAACCTCAGATGAACTATCCTCGAGAGCGCTTGATAAATGGCCCGGAATGTTACTGTTAACTTTAATACCTTCTGTCAAATAACGTACAGTATTATACATTTTATTCTTTTCATATCCAGAAAAATTTGTTCAGTTTTTCGGATAAAACTTTTTATCTAGTGACGTCAACTTAATTTTTCATTAACCCCTCCAGTACGATAATCCTTTCCCAAGATGAATATCAACATCTGGTGCAAAAAAAAAAAAAAAAAAAAAAAAAAAAATCCATCTGTTTGAAAAAGTTAAGGATATTGCGTTCTGTTCTCGGTGTCACGTTATTGTTAATTTGCAGTCTCTGCTCAACTAACATCGTCAGAGCTTGATAAACGGCGCTCTACGTCAAATGAACTGTAAGCTGCCAGAGAGTGATCATTAATATGTTTATGCTGAGGCTGAGGGTACTGTACGTGATAAATCAATGCTTGTATTTACCCCCCGAAATGAGGTGATGTGTGGTGTGACGTCCGAGGCCACTGTCCTCTTGAAACTCGGATATAGTTTTGGAAGAAGGTCAGTTACAGTAAAATGCAGAATCGATCCATGTCTCGTGTTCCTCATACAATAACAAATCTCATTTTGGCGAGCAAAATAACCGTCCATACAGTGCTTCCTGTACCAAGAAGATAAACAGAGTGTAGAATCTTCCCTTGTCTCTAATTATTCCCGTAAGAATAAAGCCAGGTTATGACAAGACCTTCACCGTAAACATGTCCGCGAGTCAGGGTCTTGTTGTGGCATAGGTAAACTCAATTTGCACAGTATGGATTTTGATATACATTGTGAGGTATAGGTCTTACGGCTGTATTATTCACTACTTACTACGATGAACCATTTTAGGGTTTATAATTGCAACCTCCAGACGATTTTATTCAGCTTAGGTGAGATATTTTGAATACATATAAGCTTTATTGACATCATCACAATTGCAGGTCTGTCTTGATCCAAAACTAGTCATCTTGTGGTAGTCTAAGTATTACGAAAAAGTATAATAATAATTAGTAAATACCTTAACACGAGAGCACGATGGTACTGGCCACCCACCAGTTTCTGACGATAATCTCTGAAGCATGTGATGATAACAAGGCTTTTTATTTTTTTTTTCTAAATTGTTGCTGATTTAACTCTGTCATGCTGGATAGTACCTGACCACCTGCACCAGCGGCAGGTGTCGAATAAATGACAATAAAAAACAGATGATTGTCTGTTCCTTTGCGTTTTCAGTTTTAACATTACGGCCGTTATATTAAATAAAACTGTGTAACACCAGGGAAGATTCAAATTGATCACCACTTTTTATTCTTCTTCTGTCCTCCACTTCAGCCCTATTGTAAGCTTAATTTACATGAAATCAAGGATACATATAAGCCCCTTCAATACGGTTATGTTTTGAACTCAGGCACCTATGACGTACCAGGGAAGCTAATTTCTGGTGAGAGATGCAGCAGTCTCCCCAAGGATCTCTCTTTTCCTTGCAGAGTATTGGTCCCAGCTCGGCGGATTTACCTCTTCTCATGCACATGTGGCTCACTTCTTGAAAAAAAAAAAAAAAGTTGTCTGGCATCAGCTAGAAAAGAACACTTTATTCGTCCTGTCCATAAGAAGGATTAAATTTGTCCTTGCAACTATCAAACCATGGTTACCATAGGAGAAACTCATCAAACTATAGAGATCAGATATAGCCTTCATTAACCTTTTCACTACAGGTTGACTTCTCCAAATTCAACAAAATCGTTATGTCATGGTAAGAGCAAGAAAACACGAGCCAAAAAGTCACCGTAATAAAAAGGTAAGTGATGTGCATAGAAATTAAGACGCATGTATAACCGGCAGGGCATTCATCCATTTTTTCCGGTGCCACCAAGTAGGGGCATCAGTTTCCAACGCCACTATCCGCAACCGTAAAATGCTAGTACAAACTCTGTTATCACATAAGCGACTCGTAGACTCTCCCTTCCCTGGAATGTTCATTGTTCCATTATTATTATTATTATTAATACTTCCAGGCTACTATGATCCACAGGTTAATATCGCCTGGAGTCAAACTCTCCCCATATACCCAACTCATAGACTCCTCCATCGCTGGAATGTTTCATCGCTTCGTATTATTACTCTCAGTCTACTATGACCTACACAGAGATGAATAAAATCTCCCGCCGTCAAGTGAAATAGATAATATTATTGTCCTGACAATGGGTATGCCAGCATTAGCACTCTGAGGCAGCTATACCCACTTTCACCTAGAAAACATCGAGTGACTTTAGCTGAAAAAGAACACTAGAATCATGCAAGGGAAAAAATATATAAACAAACTTCTGACTATATTTCACTCTTGTTTACCCAGAGGACAGATGAGGCGATGCATTTTCCCACCCGTTCAACAAATAGCCGTCACCTCCTCCCGATAAATCGCACCCACGCATTACAGTATTAACTCAGACACTTTAATAAAGCTCTGGCACTAATAATCTCGCCATCAGCTCCCTCTCCCCTGCAACATTATTCTGCACCAGTTTTGCATCAGAGTCTCATTAACTTCTTCATTATTCTATCGTTCCCAGTTTGCTTCCCATACAGCAGATGTAAATATGCAATGCCGGTATACTGTGGGTGTGGAGAAATGGGTCCGTGAAGGAAATAGGCAAATGGAGGGAAAGTAGTTCCATGGGGAAAATAGTCACACGGGGAACATTGGTGTTTTGAAGGAAAATAAGTACTTGGAAAAAAATATAGGTCCTTAGTTAAAAATAGCGCACCTGGGAGAACGGGCCCATGAGGGAAACTAGGTCCATGGTGACAATAGGTCCATTGATAAAGTAAGTCTATGGGGAAAATAGGTCCATAGAGAAAATAGGTCCCTGTGGAAAAATAGATCCATTGGGTGAAAAGGTCCAAGGGAGAAATAGGAACAGGGGAGGAAGCAGGTTCTGACACAGTCTTTGAGTAAAACAAGTCCATAGGGGTAAATAAGTTCATGGGGATAATAGGTCCAAGGGGGAAAGGAGTCTCTGGGGGAAAATGGGTTCATGGAAGAAAATATGTCCATGTAGGAAACTTGGTCAATGGGATGAAAATCGATCCATGGGGAAAAACAGGAGGAAGAGATGATGACCTCCAGGGGGTGCAGCCAGACACGGGCTTATGTGCTAGTTATTTTTAAACAAAAGCATCTTATACTTGTATTCACTCCGTAAACACTGTATGCAACACACGCCACTTTCGCTAACAGATGCACACTAAGCCATTTCAACGCAACACTCATCCTGCACCTGTAAAACAGACAGGAATGACAACAGGCTAACCGAAGTTACTGAAGGATTTAAGATGGATCTGGGTCGATTTAAAAGCGCTTCTACGATTTATACACAGGACATTTCAGTGTGTGCCTCCTTCACGTGAATATACATACGGTTTCCTGTAATCCAATAAACGAAGTACTGTGCTCAGTGGGAACCATAGAACTAACGAATGACAGCGTAGTGCTCTAGTGTGTATAGGCACTCTAGGTAGAGGGGGCTCAAAGAAGGTATTGTCCGAGAGTGTTTGAGGTTTGCTGATCATTTAATGCTAATCAGAGGAGAGGCACTGGTCACTCTCGATTTTAATGTCTTGGGGAAATGTCTTAGCTCCGGTCTCCCTCGCTAATAAGGGGATAATAAAAGAGTGGATAATAAATACCGATTTATGATGGCGGGAAACTCTGCTTGAAGGATGTTGTTCTAAGCTGAAATTGTTTTATCCTTCATTTCACGACTAATCAGTAAAACTGAGCGGACATACACTTCACTGTCCATTATGTTTTGTACAATGCTTTCCTCGTTTCTCTTGGGATTTAAAAAAAAATTTCTCTAAACATCACTTCTGAGCAGGACTGAGTAAAATGCTCTTCATCTCACAAATCTCCTTCTCTCGCAGATTTCCTGAAGAGTATCCCTCTTCTCTGTATTACTGCATCTTACTTGCACTCCTCCATTTGGCAGTCACGCAGCACCTGGCACATTACACCTTATTTTGTATCCACATCACTTAAGCAACTGTCAACCGATTCTCTCACTTATTAAGACGAGTATGTGCGGCTGATCAACTCTGTAACTGTAACTGTTAAAGATAGATTGTCGAATACACAAATGTATAGAAATTATCTGTACCAACCACTGTAGAGAAACAGTATACGATGTGAATACAGGTTTGCCCTCGTAAAGTGTTTTCCTGACAATTCTAGAACTCTCTTTCACAGCGTCTCACACTGCCTACGACCTCCCATCTTTTGCATGCATTGTGTCCAGGCATCTCGACATGAAGGAATCTTTAATTTGGCATTATGGTCTGTTCATCTTTATCGGGAAAGGACAAGCTTAGCAATTTCAAACTGTTTTCTTCTTTCGTGTGAAGCAAAAACAATCATACTATAAGCACAGAACTAGATATAACAGCAATATTCCCAAGACCTCAAATAGCTTGGAAGGAAGAAGAAAAGAAGTCTTAAGTTTGACCCTGGTTTGGTCTGTCGAGCCCAAGCGGAAAACTTCATTAGTCGGGAGGCAAACCTGATTGTTGTGGTCGCACACGCTTCAAGATCCTCTTGTTTTCTTTATCTTTCTCACACTCTTTTATTTCCTCCTCTCTCTTTCTTTCCCACCCTCCTTTTCTTATTTCCTCACTCTCTTACTCTTCTTCCTTTCCTTCCTACTCGTGTCTCTTTCCTTCTTCCCTCTCTTTCACTGTTTTCTCCTCGATGTCTGCTCTCTTTCCTCCTATCTTTTTCTTCACGCGATACCATATACTGTACAGCACTGTCATTTACCTCTCTTCCTTCTCTTTTTCTTTCCCTTATTATTGTCTTTCCCATTTTCCTCTTATTTCCGCTACACCATCTCTCTCTCTCTCTCTCTCTCTCTCTCTCTCTCTCTCTCTCTCTCTCTCTCTCTCTCTCTCTCTCTCTCGATGCATTTCTTTCGTTCCTCATGCCTGTTGCTTCATACCATTATATGCAGTTGATATATAGTACAGTATAATTAGGTTTTCTTCATCTTCGTCTTTTGTCTTTTCCTCTGTCACCTCTCTCACTTCCCACCTCTCCTTCATCACATCTAATCATTTTGCCGTACTTTCATTTTCATCTATTAAGCCAGACTTCCACCTCTCTGGCAGTTTAGGACCCCAACCTTTCTGCCTTTTTTAATGAAATAGTACATTGTTGTTTATATCATTTCCAGGCCATGGCGTGAATGCTGAAAAGGTATTACGAGCTCCGAGGGCAGTAAAATATTATTGCTCGTGAAATAATGGACAATGCTATTGGAATCACTTCGTCTCTGCTCACAATGCACACAGTACTGGAGAGGCCCCCTGTGTAGTTTCGCGATCATTACCCCAGTTCATTAGGCAAAGTAGCATTTGACTTGTTTTACGGTGCTTGGGGATGGGGGGGGAGCTCTTAAAATACGGCATTTTCTACAGCTTACTACGAAAATTAGTATACTGTAAATTACGCCACCCAGTTTTACAGCTTACACAACCGTAGTGGAAATAAAATGGCGACTGAACAATTAAACTGCTCGTTATGGTGAAAGTCAAGGTTCAAACGATGTGGAGGAGTAGAAGGGATGGACAGGAGGAAGTAGTTCATACACGGAGGGTACAAAGGTTGCAAGTGGATGAAAAAGGGCAGAATATAAGAGAGAAGTGGAAGAGCGGTAGGGTAAATACGATTTGGAGCAGATGGGGGACGTGGGAGGTGTGAGCAAGATATTCATAGGAGAAATCTGTGCAGCATGTGAAGTGGTGTGAGGGGTGAAGAAAAAACGAATGGGGGTGCAAGGAACAGCATGGTGGAATGAAGAGGTGAGACAGGCTGTGGCGCAAAAGAAGAAAGCATATAGTGAGCAGATGAGAAACGGGCGTGGAGAAAGTCGAGAGACGGAAGAGAGATGTGTAGAGAAGAAGAGAGAGGAGAAAAGATTAATAAGAGAAAGAAGAGAGTGGATGAGGTATTTGGATGGCATTTGGGAGTGATCTGGAAAGAGGTAAAGAGAGTTAGACAGGGTAATAAAGAAGTAAGTCGGGGAGTGAAAGATAAAAATAGTAGATTGCTAGGGGAGAAGGAAGAAAAAGTGAGCAGATGGAAAGAACACTTAAAGGAGTTGTTGAACGTAGAGAATGAAAACAATGAAAGTATAAGTGGCTGGAGAATGGCTGGGAGAAGAAGGGAAGTGAGAAGAGAAGAAATCAGTAGGATGGAAGAACTGGAAGTAATGAAGAAAGTCAAAATGGAGGAAGCCCCAGGAATTGATGGAATGTGTGGTGAAGTCTGAAGCATGGGGGAGAGATAGTAGTAGAATGGTTATGGAAGATATGCACATTGGCCTGGGAGGAGGGTAGGGTCCCGGAGGACTGGAAGTCAGGTATCATTATTCCCCTATACAACTGAAAAGGGGGAAAAGAAGTGTGTAGTAATCATAGGGGCATTTGTCTGCTTAATGTAATAAGAAAAGTATATTGTAGGATACTTATTGTCAGGATTAGGGATTTAACTAGGGAATTAGTTGGAGAAGAACGGGGAGGTTTTAGAAAGGAAGGTGGTTGTGTAAATCAGACATTCATTTTTAGGTCATTAATGGAAAATTTTCTAGAGGAGGGAGAGAAGTTCTATGCCACCTTCATGGTTGTGGAGAAAACATATGACAGGGTGGATAGACAAGGAATGTGGAAAGTATTAAGGATATATGTAGTAAATGGGAAGTTGAATGCCTTGAAGAGTATGTAGGAGAAGGTTAAGGCTGCAGTGCGTGTGGATAGTGAACTGAGTGAATTCTTCGGTCTAAATGTTGAATTAAAACAGGAATGTGTCATATCCCCATGGTTGTTCAATCTATATATGGATGGGGTTATAAAAGGGGTACAAGGTAGGTCAGTGGATGTTGGAGTGACCCTAATGAGAGAGGGCAATGTTTGGAAACTCCCTGTACTGTTGTTTGCAGATGATACTATGTTGTTAAATGAAGACGAAGGGGAGCTGCAAGGCTTGGTGGATGAGTTTGGGAGAGTGCGTAAGAAATGGATTCTAAAGGTGAATATACGGAAGAATAAAGTTATGGTCGTCAAGAGAAATGAACCCACTGAATGAACGGCGAGGCTGGATGAGGGGCAGATGGAAAATGTGAGTGAATTTAAGTACTTGGGCGGTGTGATGAGTAAGAATGAAAGTTTAAGGGGTGAAGCACTTGAAAGCGTACAACAGGGAAGAAAGGTTTCTGGTTCTTTGAAAGCAATGATAAGGAACAGCGAAGTGAGGATGGAAGCAAAAAACGTCGTTGCATGACGGTATTGTGATACCAACCCTAACATATGGAAGTGAAGTTTGGACCTTGTTGGATGGACACAAGTCAAGGGTGTGAGCAGAGGAAATGAGTTGTTTGAGAGGAGCATGTGGAGTTATGTGGAGAGGCAGACTGACAAAAGAGGAAGTGAAGGAGTGTTGTGGTGTGGATGTGGATGTGATAGAAAAAGTTAGGAGAAATACACTGAGGTGGTTTGACCATATGGAGAGGATGGAGAGCGAGAGACTAACGAGAAGAGTATATGCGAGTAAGGTGGAGGAGGGGAGAAGGAAAGGGAGGCCAAGGACGAGATGGAGGGATGGAATGGAGAGATATATGTGACAGGGGGGTGTGAGCAGGGAGCATGGCAGTGCAATTGCATTGGACAGGGAGATTTGGAGGCGATTTGTTTGTGGCTATCCCTTACGGGATTGAGGGGTCTGGCAATAGACAAACAGATAGACAGATGGACGTTATAGCTCTACGTCAATTACTGTAGTTGTGTCTGGTTACTCAGTGGAAGGTGCGATAATGAACCTTAACTGATTTTAGTCGAAGAGTTATGAAAAGAATTGCTGCGCTCAGATGTTCCAGCTGCCGGGTTTGGAAAGTCAGTGTTCAGTTTTTCATTATTCACTGCGGTAAAGAAAATCAGTATTTTAACTCTGCAGTTGCACCCAGATGGTCGAATTTTAAAGTCTCTTTTGCATCGATTTGCAATTCATAGCAGCAGCGACAGCGGCAGCACCAACAGCATATGGAACCCCAGGTTCATCTCGACATGAGCTCAGTGGAGTGCAGCTCAAAGATTGCCCTTTTCCACAATCTTCAGTATTTGTATTCTTTCGGAGGATAAAGAGGAGACTGAGAGACGTTTGTACAACCAGGCAGCGCCACCCCCCCACCCCCGTCATATCTGTGGCTCGGTGCTACCATTTGAAGTTTTACCTTTCCGGCACCGTGGCAGCAGTGCAGCTATAATGAGGAATATTAGTGAAAAAAAAAAAAAAAAAAAAACAAGGATTGTGACCGGTGAGGTTTTGTATGGTTGGGGTGATATTTTAGAGTAACTGTTTTATCAGTCAGTTAAGGTAGTCAACTGGGATCACCTTATGAAAATATATGATTAATTACAGATGTGTAATAAGAGGCACAGACCTGTACCTCAGGCAGTTCACTGTAGGTTCATGAAGTACATAGTGTTATGTTAAGTAAAAAGATATGAAGGATTTTATATTTCAGTCGATCTGAATTTCCTTCTGACAATTTAGAAAAATTTAGGACATGTCTTGAGGAGAAACTCAGCTCATAATAAAAGGCAGCAATATTTCTAATGAAGAACATTTAATGAACTGCTTCGCTCAACTATGCTAATGACATTTTAAAATTGCAGTGATAACCCTTCTGTCATTCTACATCCTCATTTGCCACGCTGTAATATATTCTGTATTTTTTTCATTACGTTTATGTTATATTACTAGAAGGGGTACCCGGTGTTGCTTGGATAAAACCCTATTATCCTGCGTTACCTGGAACCCTTCAAGGCCCACCCTTGTGGAAGAAGACCCTAGGTTCCCATTTTATTCTTGGGCCCATTTCCCCAGAGTTATATTCTCCATGGACATATTCCTGCCGTGGACCTGTTTTCCCACTACCCACTCACCCACCTACCTTGCCCACGCATCCCACCAATCCGTCTACCCATGGGACTAACTGTAGCTAATAATATGGACATAGAAGTAAAAAATTCAACAGTAATTGGCAGCCAGCTTTCCACCATGTTTACTTGAGTACTTCTGATTAATTATGACCTTGGCCATCAGAGGAGCCACCTTAGTTTATGTAATGCACACGTTTTAAGTTATTAAATTCGTCGTAAGAAGTTACACCTGTCACAGCTGTTAAAAGAGTTCTATGTATCCCCCTTGATTGCCATAGAGGACAGACAGGCAAACTCACTCTGTGTGTGTGTGTGTGTGTGTGTGCGTGTGCATGTGCGTGTGCGTGTGCGTGCGCGCAGAGACATGAAACTCCACGGAAATGCCCTGCCACATTTAATACGTAAAATGACAAATGGGCGTGAGCAGCAGCTGTAGCTCAGTGGGTTAGAGCACTCCGCTCTGGCCGAAGGGTAGGAGGTTCGAGTCCACCCAAGGGTCATTGGGAGACATCAGGAAAGGCATCCGGTCATGAAGAGGTACATGCTCCAAACCTAAGTCCTCTACCCAGGGGCAACGCCTTAGCTCTTATTGAAAAAAAGGGGACTGCCTAAAAAAAAAAAAAAAAAAAAAAAAAAAAAAAAAGGATATGTTAATAACATTTTTCGTAAACGGAGGCCAACTGCCCCCGGTTATTTTACGCATTCTTTAAGTTAGCTCATTTTCGGTATGTTGATTCAAAAATTGTGCTGTAATGCACTGTTTCGGCTAATTAGAGGGTACCAACAAACAGATTAACAGAATGGAAATTTTAGTACTATATAGATACTTGTAGCAGCGAACAAACCTGATTGACATGGAAACCACCAAACAAACTTTACCCAGACTACTGCCCTTGTGTTGAGTACTGCCCTTATGCATGGAGGGAATCAACACATACACTTCTAAACTGGGTGAAATCAAAGGTTCTTCATCTCATCTTCCCTCCTACTAACTCCCTTCACCCACTTCGCTGCTGTGCTGCATCTTTCTTCCTCTGCCCTCATTATTTCAAAGGTCATTTCTCTTTCAAACTGTCTGCTTTCATCTCAGTTCCATTGTGACGTGGGCGCAGAACTCTTTTGGTAATGCACTTACATCCCTCTTCTCTCTGACTCCTTAATGCAGCTGCTAACCGATACTCAATCATTCATATATGTAACTAATCAGCTCTGGAACTGTCTTTCTTAAACTGTAATATCTCCTGCTCTACTCCTTGAGCTAGGCGTATCCTGATCTTGGATCCCTTTGTTCAGTATTTCCTGGCATCGACTTCTGGTTCATTTTTCTTTGCACTGAAATAGTCAGATCAACAACCTAGATTCATAAATTCAGATCTAAGTATGAAGAGGCTGAATGTAAAGACCTTAGATGCTGACTGTTTCCCTAACTCGTTTACTCTTGCAGTCCCTTAATTGTACACACTTACACTTTGTTACTCGTAACACTTTTACTGTCTTACATACCCTCTTAATTCACACACTTTTACACTTACACTCTCTTTTTGCACGCTTCTCATGCACTGTTTTTGTCCTACACTCTCTGACTCTCTTGTCCTTACCCCTACCTTTGTTGGAGGCGAGAAAAAGAGAGAGAACTTTGCAATGAAGGAAATAAGGGATACAGGTATGAAAGAGGGAAATTAATGTTGGGAACGATGTAGAGTAGATGTAAGTGGAGAACGGCAAGGTAAGAGGGACTGAATGAGCAGGCAGAGAAAGTAAGAAAATGAGGAGAGTAATAAGTGTGGAAAAGGGAAATCTTTAAAATGAAGGAAAAGAACGCAAATGGGAAGGAGAGGGACAGAAAGACGTAATGAAAGGGGTAACATTAAAGCCCGTGGTCTCTTCGGTCAAGGAAGCTCCCCAACACCTTTTCCTAAGTGATTTATTTTGTATATTACACGTTATTACACTTTTCCATGTTATAAAAATCCTTTCAACGTCGCCATACTCTGTATCTAGGCTACTGTGTACAGAAGGATATTAACAACTCATATCCAAAAGTAAATAGCTAAGGAAAAGGTCTTTTGGAGCCTCCTTTCCCATCGACAATAAGGGCCTAAGTGCGTGCGATTCAAGAGACAAAGTAAGAAAATTAGGAAAGGAGAGATATGTTGAGAAAGAAGGAAAGCAGAGGGAAAGAAAACAATGGCAATGAAGAATAAACTGTAAGGAAAAGAAGAAATTTTGACGAATACCGATACAGGCAAATGTAGATAAGGGACTTACAGGGAAATAACGAAACTGAAAAAAGACCGTGTTCAAGGGAGATAGGGATGGTTGGGGGAGAAAAAGGGCAGGTAACCGAGGACAGAAGACGACCTTGGATATAAAGAGAATAAATGAGATGGTTAAGAAAAACAGGGGAAAAATAAAGTGAAGGAAAAACGAGGAAAGCGATTTGGTAGTAAAAGCAAGTAAGAGCAGTGGAAAGGATCTGGGAGACGCTAGAGGTTAACGAGACGAGACCAAATGGTGGCAGTAAAACGGGGAAAAAAAAAATGAGTAATGGACTTGAGAAAGCGGAGAGAAGAGTGGAGCATAAAGCTGAAAGTACGAGGGGCTAAAGGTTTCCCCAAAATACCTGTCTTCATATCCGCAAAAGATCTCATTATGAAAAGCAACGTTATTGCTCTCTCTCTCTCTCTCTCTCTCTCTCGAGAGAGAGAGAGAGGGAAGCACAGGCGGATAAGACAGCATCAGTGTACTGAAGAAAAGGAGAAAATTTGAAGTGATAGAAATGGCGGGGAGAACGTAAAAAATAGTGACTGGGGAAAAAGAGGGACCTTTGAAAGCATAAAAGAGAACAGATGGGAGGTTTGGGGGAATGAGGCCTAAGAGCGAAGAAAGAAATGATGCATTGAGTGAAAAGGAGAGTTTGAAGTGGATGACATAAAAGAAAAAGAAAATAGACAACGTTGGAAAGGGACATGCACAGAAGGAAAAACGACAAATACATGTTGACTGCAAAGCAGGAAAAGTGAGAAGAGGGTGGAGGAAGGGTGGGGACTGGAGTAAGAAATGGGTCAAACGAAAAGATGGGAAAAATTAGGGGTGGACGGCATATGATTAGAGAAGTGAAAAGTTAGGGGAAAAAAACGCGAGACTGGTTGCGTTGAGGGAAGATGGAGAAGTGGAAGAGAAGAAGGGATGGAATGAGAGAGGAGAGAAGTGGAAGAGAGGAAGGAATATTGAGAAAAGAATGAAATGAGGGAGAGAGAAGGGCAAGGAAGGGATGGAAGCAAAAGAGGAGCAGGGGAGGAAAGGGAAGAAGGAAAAGGAAAAAGAGAAAGGCGACAAGAGAGGAGGGAGAGAGATAAAAGGAGGAAAGGAGAAGTAAAAAAGGATAATGGCGGGAGAAGAAATAGGAGGAGGAAAGAAGAAAGCGAGAAATGAGAGCGAGAGGTATCACAGACGCTCACGATAAGGCTGAAATTGTGACGATGAAGAGAATGAAAGGAGTGAGGAAAGAATAGATAAACGAGGAGTGCTTGGAGTGCAAGAAGAACAAGAAGAAGAAAGAAAAAAAAGCAAAAGAAGAAAGAAAAAGAAAGAAGATGAAGAACGGGCGAAGGAAAAAGAAAGACAAAGAAAAAAAGAAAATGAAAAAGATGAAGTAGAAAGTAATGAAGGAAAGCAAAAGAAAGAATATTTGGAAAAGGAAGATGGAAGAAAGAGAAAAGGAATGAGGAATGTTCATGATGAGGAGGAAAAAGAAGAGTAATGATTTGAAGGATGTGGAAAGAGAAGAATAAAAAACTGAAGTAAAGTAGGTGAAGTAGAAGGGAATGAGCAAGGGAGATTATGAAGAGAACAAAATATATAACAATAGAGAGGATGATTAAAAGATAATAGTAAAACGAAGGAGAAAAAAAAAAAAGAAAGAGAAAAAGACATGGAGAAAGAGGAGGAAAGGGATGATGTAATTATGATGAGGATGATAAAAGGAAATGAAGTGAGGGAAAACAAAGAAAAATAAAAGGAAATAGAAAAGTAAAGGTACGTTAGGAGAATAATAAGAGGAAAAGGGAGACGGGAAGAAGAATATAATGGAAAGGGAAAAGAGATTGGAAAAGAGGAAAGGAATGACGAAACTATGACGAGGATGACAGACGGCAATATAACTGAAAGGTGTACAAGGAGAGTAATAGGAATGGTTAGAAGGGATGGAAAAGAATAAGACCACACGAGAGAAGGGAAGGAGTAGGAGGAAAGGAATTATGTCACTATGATGTGGGTACAGATGTGGAAAAGAGGAAGAGTAATAATTTAATCGAGGGAAAATCAGAACGAAATTGAGATGCAAATGAGGGGAAATGAAAAGACAAAAGGTAAATGACAAGGAAGAAGGAACAGAAAAGAAATGAAAATAAGAGAAAGAGGAGAGGAGAAAAGAAAATACACAGGATACGCGAAAAGAGAAAGAGGGGCAGATAATATACAAGAGGCCATGGAGGATAAAAAGGTGAAGAAGAATACAACAAGGAAGAGACGAAAAGAAAAAGAAAAAATGGAGAAGAAGGTGCAGGGAAAAGGAGAGGAAGGAATCAGTGACAAGAGAACAAAGCAGAGTAGGAGGTAAAAAGTGAATAAGGGTGAAGGAGAGATGATGAGAGAATGATGAGATAAAAAGAAGAGGACAAAATATAAGGAAATATGATAAGAAGGATGAGAAGAATGTATGAAAATGAGGTGAGAAGTAGGAGAGAGAAAGAAGTTAATCAAATATGATAGGAGACAGAGTAAAGAGGAGGACAAAGGAAAGGCAAGAGACGGAGAGGGGAACCCCCCCCCCCCCGGAAAAAAAAAAAAACATGAGGGGTTGCGGAAAAATAATAAAAGTGAGATGGAGTATGGGAAAAAATAAGGGCCATGGGGGAAAGGTAAAGGAGACAAGAAAAAAAGGGAAAGAGGAAATAAGAGAAACAAACAAATGAAGAGAAAAAAATGAAAAAGGTTAATCAACAGACACCAAGGTGCAGAGAGGAAAGAGAAGGAGGAAGCAAGAGCTGAGAGGGAGAATGCAGGAAAGCATGGAAGCAATGAAAGAAGCGAAGGAAGAGGAAGGAAGAAATAGAAGCAATGAAGGAGAAACGTAAAACGAGGTAAACGAAAGAAAGAGAAAAAAGAAACATGGGAGAAATGAGTAGGAATATGAAACAAGAAAGGACAAAAGGAAGCGACGGAGTGAAGGAGAAGAAAAGCTAAAAAAAATCCTCATGAGCAGGAAAGATATAAAAAGATGAAAGTTAAAATGGAAGACAGAAAGGGAGAGAACATTAACATCGCGATGGGTACAAAATGGGAAGAAAAGAAGGAAGGAAGAGAAATGAGGGAGAACTTAAAGAAGGGCAGAATAATTTAAAGAATAAGAAGGAAACCAGAAGGGAAGAAAAAGGAAAGGAGGATAAAGATAAGTATATAAACAAAAAGAAATGGAAAAAAGAAAGGAAAAAGAGAAGCCAAGACGAGGAAAGGACAGAAAAACAGAGGAACAAGGGAAGTGAATGAGGAAAAGGGAAAGATGATAAACAAAAATGCGAAAGACAAGAAAGTACTGAAAAGAAACAAAAAATACAGAAGGGATGGAGCAAAGAGAAAAGAAAAACACAATGGAAGAGGAGGAGGGAGGAAGAAACGAAAACAAAATATGGAAGAAGTGAAAGGAAAGAGATGAAAAGAAAGACTGACAATAAACTCGATGATGAAGTTTTCGGGATGGAAAAAGAAAGAAATGTTGTAAAAACGAGAAAGTGAGTGGAAGGAACAAACAAACAGTCAAGATGAGACTGGGGGGAGGAAGGGTGACGGGGAAGAGGGGAAGAGAGGATGGAGAGAGGGAAGGTGCAGTCATTGATGCTGAGGGCGGGAAGGGGTGAGGAGGGAGAAAGAAGTAGAAAAGGAAGAAATTGGGGGGGGGAGGAAGAGGAGGAGGAGGAGGAGGAGGAGGAGGAGGAGGAGGAAAAGGATGATGAAGATGATTAAAATTATGATGGTGATGATGATGATGATGATGATGATGGAGGAAGAGGGGGGAGGAGGGGGAGGAGGAGGGGGAGGAGGAGGGGGAGGAGGAGGGGGAGGAGGAGGGGGAGGAGGAGGGGGAGGAGGAGGAGGGGGAGGAGGAGGAGGGGGAGGAGGGGGAGGAGGAGGGGGAGCAAGAAAAAAAAAAGGATAGGAAGAGGGGAAGAAAAGAATGGAGGGAAATGCAGCAATGACGAATGTGGAAAGGATAGGGTGATGAATGGATGAGGGAGGGGAGGGAGGAGAGTAGAAGAATGAAAGGATAAAAAACGGGAAAGTAAAGGGGAATGGAAAAGGGAATTAAATTAACAAGTTAGTTCGGTAACTAAATAATGGATGAGGAGAGGAAAGAAGAAGAGAGAGGGGGGGGGGGAGAGAAAAAAGAGCAGAGGAAAAGAGGCAAGAAAAAGAGGGAGGAGGAGTAGAAAAGAAAAAGGAATGAGGAGGGAACCAGATTATGAGAATAATGAGGATGTGGGAAGGACGAAAAAGGATAGGGAAGGAGAAGATGAGGGAACGAAGTAAAAGAAGAGGTGAAAGAAAAGACAATAAGGAAATGAGCGAAATGAAGGAGTAGGAAAGTACTGACATGCGGTTGTGATGAGGGTGGGACGCGGGAGAGGTGGAGGGAAGAAGATGGAAGAGAGAGGAAAAAAGGGATGAGGAGATAGAGTGCAGAGCAAGAAGAAAAGTGAAAGGAACCGATATTGAGCAGGAAGGAAAAGAAAACACGCTACTGTGATGATACGGAAATGGGGAAGGGAAAATGAAGGGAAGAGGGAATGGAGAGGAGAAGAAGGAGGGGAGAGAAAAAATTAGAGGAGAGGTATAAGGGCAGGTGGAAAATGGAAGTGGATTGGAAGGCGTAAGAAGAGAGGGAAGAGAAATGATGATAACGTAGATGAAATGGAAAGGAAGAAGATAGATGGATGGGGAAGAAAAGAAGAACAAAGTAAAAGGAAAAAGTGGAATATAATGGAAATGAAAAAGGAAGGAACTGTGTTTGCGGGGAAAGGGAGCAAGAAGCAGTGAAGGAGTGAATAGGAAGAGACGGCGAGTAGGAGGGAGGGAACAAAGAATCGACAAAAGGCGAAGGTGAAAAGTAAAGAATGAAGAGGGAGGGGAAACAGAAAGGAGAGCTAAGTGAATGGAAGGGTAAGGAAAAGGAGACGGAAGATAATAGAGATGTAAGGAGGAAGAGAAAAAAAGAGGTGAAGGAAATAATAAATAGAGGTAAACGAAAAAGGAAAAGGAATAAAAGGAGCGAATGGTATAGAAAAACACAATGGAGCGGGGGAAAGTGGAAAAGAAAAGCTGAAGATGGAAGAGTAAAAGAGATGGGGAGACAGAATGGGAAAAAATGTGAATTGAGAGGGAATCAAATGGGTGAAATGGAAGAGAGGCAGACAAAAGGTAGAAAGAGACAGGAGGGGAGAAGGAAGGAGAATGCTCGAGAGGAAGAGCAAGAGACATACAGATAAATTATGAAAGAAAGGGGAGGTATGGAGAGGGTGAGAGAAATTAGGAAATTAAAACGGAGAAAAACTGAGGAAAAAAAAAGTAAGATGTGATGGGAAGAAAGATTAAATACTGGGAAAGAGGAAGAGAGGCTAATGAACATCAGAGATCAAAGAGGAAACACACACACACACACACACACACACACACACACACACACACACACACACACAATCAACTAATGAAATCCTGCTAGGGAGTGAAATTACCCGAAAGAAAAGCATAAGACAACAACAACAAAAACAAGGATTAAAAAAAAAAAGTATATGCACCGGAAAAGAAAGAGTCAACTAAACAAAAATATGTGAAAGAAAGAAGAGTAAAACGAATACGGTAAAGCACAAGAGGGAAATTGGAAACTCTTACCTGAGGGGCACACGGGTGAGGCAGACAGGGACTGCTAAATTATCTATGCTACAGGAAGAACACAGAGGAGTACATAAGCGAGGGTAAAGGGGACAACTGCATTATTTAGGCTACAGGAAGGACAGCTACGTGTAGACGAGTGAGTGAAACGGAATGGTATATTATCAGCGCTACAGGACAGACATCAACTCATTTACATAGAAACAGAGGAGGTTTAAGAGAAGAACTAGCACACAGGATTGATGATGACGGAAGAGACGTATGAGATATAAAGGAATGAACAAAATGTATAAATCAGCTAAAGGGTATAATGTGTAATCTGGAAACAATGTAAGGTAAAGTAAAAAGGAAGATATATCGAAATCATACCCAGGAAAAAAGAAGTTCAATAAAAGGGATGAAGAGAAACAAGAGAGGGTAGAAACTAAAGGAGATGACACAGGAGATAAAAAGAACATTGTGTGGGTACATGTTTAATCAAATAAATATTAAGAAAAGTGATTCAGGCTGAAGGAAAAGATCATGTGGAAGGGAGGAAAAAGAACAAGATACAACAGACAAAGGGAGGTAAATATCAACCAGACAAAGATTAAGGGGGGTACGCACAAGAGGGGAAAAGAGGGGGAATAAGGGACATAGGGTAAAGGAGAAGATATGAAAGAAACGATACTGTATACGTAATTCACATGTTTAGAGGATGAATGATGAGATTCAATAAATAAAACGAGAGACAATTTGAAATGGCAGGAATCAGAAGAACTCTGTTCAAGATATAGAGTCGGCACATAAGGGAGAAATGATACAGAAGACAGAACAGACAAAATGAAATGCATTTGTACTTAGATCGACAGAAAAAAAAAAAAAAGGCAGTGCATACGGAAGAGAAAATAAAAGGAAAAGGAACACAAAAAGGTATGCTTATGTAGTGCAAGGGACAGTGACTAAAACGGTACGCGAAAGAGGAAGCAGAACATAAAGGACAAAATGGGTAATTTTGGCACTAAGGTGATGGTGGCAGAAAAGAGGAAATACTGAAGGGGAAAAAAGAGACTGGGGATGGGGAGAAATGAGGAAGTAAGAGGAAGGAGGACAAAGGGAAGAGAAGGGGCCAGAAAGGAGAGCTGTAGGCATAAAAATGTTATGACACAATATGTAATATGTAACTATATCTATCTATCTATCTATAGCCCGACGCCCTAATCCCGCAAAGGGTGGCCGCAGACAAAACGCCTCCAAGTCGCTCTGTCACCCACCATTTGACTACCCTCTCACAACTCACCCCCCCTCCCTCATATACCTCTCAACTCCATCCCTTCACCTCATCCTCGGTCTACCCCTCCCTCCACCTCACCTACATACACCCTCTTAGTCAGTCTTTCATTCTCCATTCTCTCCACAGGTCCAAACCACCTCAGTGTATTTCTCCTAATCTTCTCAACCACATCCACATCCACCCCACAACGTTCCTTCACTTCATCATTCATCAACCTGTCCCTCCATGTCACTCCACATGCTCCTCTCAAGTAATTCATTTCCACTGCTCTTACTCTTGACTTGTTCCTCTCTTGCAAGGTCCACGCCTCACTTCCATACGTCAGGGTAGGGATCACAATACTATCATGCAGTGACTTCTTAACTTCCATACTCACCTCCCTATTTCTCATCACTGCTTTCAATGAACCAACAACCTTCCTTCCCTGCTGTATCCTTTCACGCACTTCATCCCCCAAAGTTCCATCCTTACTCATCACACTACCGAAGTACTTGAATACACTCACATTTTCCAAATCCTCACCATCCAACCTCACTGTACATACTGTGACTTCATTCCTCTCAAACACCATAACTTTACTTTTGTTTACACTAACTTTCAGCTTCCTCCTCCTACACACTGTCCCAAATTCATTCACCAAACCTTGCAACTCCCATTCATCTTCCTCAACAATACTATATCATCAGTAAACAGCAACACCGGAATCTTCCAGATCTCACTCTCATTCATTAGAGCCAGCCCCGCATCTACTGCCCTACCTTGCATCTCCGTTACAACCCCATCCATGTATATATTAAACAGCCATGGAGACATCTCAGAACCCTGTTTCAGTCCCACATTGAGATCAAAGAACTCACTCAGCTCACCATCCACTCGCACTGTAGCCCTAGCTCCTTCGTACATACTCTTCACTGCATTCAAAAATTTCCCATCCACTCCATATATTCTTAATACCTTCCACATACCTTGCCTATCTATTCTGTCATAAGCTTTCTCCAAGTCCATGAAGGCAGCATACATTTTCTTTCCCTTCTCTAGATACTTCAATAAACATCTTAGAACAAACATCTGATCTACACACCATTTTCCCTTCCTAAATCCCCCTTGTTCTTCTCCAACTAACTCCTCTCATATGCCTAACCCTATCAATGAGTATTCTACCATATATTTTACCAGTCACACTAAGAAGGCAAATACCACATTCTTCTCTCCCCCCTTTTCCTTTGTAAAAAGGAACAATTATACCTGATTTCCAGTCCTCTGGAACCCTTCCCTCTTCCCAAGCCAATCTACACAACTTCCATATCCACTCCACAACAATCTCACCCCCATACCTCAGCATTTCACCACACACTCCATCAATTCCTGGGGCCTTTCGCAACTTGATCTTCTTCATTGCTTCCACTGCTTCCGCCCTACTAATCTCTTCCTCCCTCCTCTCATCTCTTCTTCTCCCAGCCATTCCCCAACCACTTATCCTCGCACTGCTCTCACTCTCTACATTCAACAAATCCTCAAAGTGCTCCTTCCATCTCCTCAATTTCTCTCTCTTCTCCACCAACAATCTATTATTCCTATTTTTCACTCCCCTACTATTTCCCCTTTCACACTGCCTTACTTTCTTTACCTCCTTCCAAAACAATTTCTTACTCTCCCTCCATTTCACACTCAGAATCCTCCCAAACTCTTCATCCACTTTCTTCTTACTCTCCTTCACCAGTCTCTTCACCTCCCTTCTCCTGCTTACATATACCTCTCTCTTCTCTCTCTCTCTCATCTTCTCCCCTACCTCTACTCGCTAACCATTCACTATATGCCTTCTTCTTTTGTTCCACAGCTCGTTTCACCTCATCATTCCACCATGCTGTCCCTTGCACAGCCTTGCATCTCCTCCTCACTCCACAAACCACCTCACACGCTGCGCCTATCTCTTCCGTAAATATCTTACACATCTCTTCCACCCCTTCCATCTGCTCTAGCTCATACCTTCCCAATCTTTCTTCCACTATGCTCTTATACTCTGCCATTTTCTCACTATCTTGCAAATTCTCTAATCTTCTCGCAGGAGCTGTTTCCTGCTCTCTTCCCCTTCGTCTCCTCAACCATTTTCTTTCCAGCTTTACCTCGGCCATCACTAAGTGATGGTCCGAGACTCCATTCCCCCACCCTCTCCACACTCTTGCATCCAACACTTGTCTTCTCATTCGCTCATCCACACACACGTAGTCTATCATTGCCTTTCGTTTAACAAGTTCACCATCCATCCTCCTCATTACTCTCCATGTATACCGGTGGATCATCTTACGTCGGAAGTAGGTGTTGGCTATTGCCAACCCCTTACCAGCACAGATGTCCACCAAAGCACTACCATTCCCATCTACTTCAGCTGGCACACCCCACTGACCAACCACTCCATCCACTCGTACATTCCCAACTTTGCCATTCATGTCTCCAATCAAAAGCACTCTCTCGCTCCTTTCAACTTTGTCCACACATGCTTCTACTCTCGCCCAAAACTCATCTTTCACTCTTGCCACTCGGTCCTCTGTCGGAGCATACACCCAAACAATCGCCCACGCTTGTATACCTACTTTCATCCTCACCCATACAATCCTTGCACCCACTGTTCCATACTCTCTTATATTCTCCTTCCACTTCTTGTTTATCATCAGACATACTCCCTCTCTCGCCTTCTCATTCTCATTAACTCCCGCACATATACCTAAACCATATTCCCATTCTCTCACCCTTTCACCCTCTCATTCAGTTTCAGTCAATCCACATATATCCATTCTGGCATCCTCAAGCACCTGAACAATCGCTCTCTCTTTCACTTCATCTTTCACTTCTCTCACATTCCAAGTTCCCACCCTCAGAATGTCCTTTGTCCGTTCCTTAACTATATGCTTTGTAAAATTGTGATATAGAAAGACGTTGTGGGTACGACGCTTTGGCGTGACCGAACGATATGTAGGCACTAATAATCTATGACACACTATGTAATATGTAACTATGTAACTATATAGCTATAAGTAACAATATGTAATACAAGAAGTTATGTCTGAGTTCTCCAGGAAGACGTTAGGTACATTTCCCCGTAGCCAGACACTCAAGTATGCCAAGCACAGGATGACCTGATGGCCGTTCACGTCTCGGAAGTGTGCTGGTCCCAACATAGGCTACACACTCACATACGTACACACACATATGTCCACACACTTAGCAGGAAGTCAGACGGGGATATAAGTCTGAAATCACATGTAGGGGAGTCAGAGAACCAGAGAGATCAACGCCAGAGACAGCCAGGAAAGAAGGAGAGACAAGGAGAGTAGAAGCTAGAGAGAGGGTGTGAAGACGTTAGCAAGCACAAACTGCTACTACCCAAAGACGGGTCAAACTGCTACTAACCAAACACGGGTCACGTCAAGCTCTTTTAGTCAAGCAACTGTCTCACAATAAACCTCCATCGCCCCCAGACTGCCTATTCATCACCTTATCTTCACTTACAATACAAGGAAGAATACGGGACAGAGACGGTCTACTCTCACCTTCCCCTACAACGCCAACATTTATTCTCTCTATTCCTGGGTCTCTCTAATCAACAACACCAGATAATACATCTTCTCTCGACTCTCACTACAACACAACAGAAAAAGGCCACATAATCCTGACATCTGGTGGCCTTTGACAAAGGGACTGAGGAGGAAGAGAAATGCGAAGGAAGGGAGAGAGACGGCGAGCGAAGAAGGATAGACGAGGAGACTTGTGAGATGAGAGTTAGGTAAGGGGAAAAAAGGGAAGAGGTCGGGACGAGGCAAGGAGGAGAAGTAGTGACGGTGAAGAGAAGAAACAGAGAGAGAGAAAGGGGAAAGAGATGGGTGAGGGAGGAATGAGGAGGACATATGAAGGAGGATGTATGGGAAAGAAAGAAAGGGGAAGGGGAAAGGAAGGACGTATGAAAGGAGCTGAGGGCAGAAGAAGTGAGAAGGGAAGGGAAAGAGGTATGTAGGGAGAAAGATGCAGGGGGAAGAAGGAAAGGGAGAAGAAATGAGGAGGGATGGGAAAAAGAGGGAAAGGGAGATGGGAAATGCGCAGTGGGAGGAAGAAAAGCACAGAAGGAGAAGGGAGAGACAAAGAAGGAAAGAAGTGAATGAAATGTGCAGAAAGGAAGGAACAAGAGACAAAGTTAAGTAGATTTGCAAGGGGAGATGGGGAAAGGCGCAGTGAGAAGAAGAGGCGGTGGCGGAGGGTGGAGTAGGGGACAGGGAGGAAGGAGGTAGGAAACAGAAAAGGAGGGAGGTACGTATGGAGGGAGGAGAAGCAAGGAGAGGGAAGAAGGGTGAAGAAGGAAAGCGTGGGGAAGTGGGGGAAGGGAAGAGGTGGAGAGAGGAGAATAGGGGAAGTGTGCGGGAAGAAACGGGAAGTGTCTTAAGGGTACTGAGACAAAGCTTAAAAGCTTTAGACAGTTTCACAGATGTATTTTAAGCTTTTTAGTTTACATCACTCCTAAACGAAAATATATAGTAATAAATGGATAGAAGTCCTAATTTAACTTACACTCAGCCTAACAAAGTCGCTCGGCGTTAGGTGGAAAAGGATATTTGACAAAGAATCTGTGTACAGCAATTGGTCCAAATCTGACATTGGTGGAAAGTATCCTCCTTCGTCCAAGGACGCCTTTTGTAGTATACACTGGATACTGCCTGACGGTTTTATTCAAATAAAATAGGGTATCCTGTACTGAAGAGATTAATTAAGACTCTCTCTAACCCTTCCAGACTGATAGGTCTCTCCCCAGGTAAATAAAATTGTTTGATTGTATCAGTAAAAAAAAAAAAAAAAAAAAAAAAAAAAAAAAAAAAAATCATATGACTGAAGGAGTTCAAACATTGCAATCAATGACGTGTTGGAGTGCTGTATTTTCTCGCAGTTACACCGAGGCTGAGCTGGAGGATTACTGTCAAGAAAAATAGACACAAGAGCAAATAATACCTTAGCAGATATTTAAAACGAGCAGAAACATTTAAAACTGCAAAAGCGGTGAGTGTGTCGTCATACATTTTTTCGTTCTCAATATTTCAGTGAAAGTGAGGTGGGAGGAGTACAATAAGAGTTAAACCTCTGTCAGATATTTCACCTCTTATGCCCTTCACTTTTCTCTGTTGGTTTTATTCCTGACCTGAACGAGTCTTTGGATGGTTCTCTGTCCGAAAATTATTGTCGCTGATACGGTACATCTTAGAGGAAAGCGACAGAAGCCCAAGAGTGTGAAGTAGATGGAGTGTAATGTAGACGAACTTTTACCCCCGACTGTATTTGTGCCGTGATACACAAACCGGACCGAGCGTCTCTTGGGAGTTCTTGGCGAGAGGCAGATAGAGTGAGCCGGAAAGGAGTGGGCGTGTGGTGGAGGGAGAAAATTGCAGGGGAAATGAGGAGGACATGGGAAGGGAGTGGGATGAAGGAACTGACAAGAAGTAGAAGGGGAGGGTAGGAAAGGAAGGAGGAGGAGGAGGCAAGGGAATAGGTGAAGTAGGAGGATGGGAAGGGGACGGGGAGGAGGAGGAGTAGGAGGAAGAGAGGGAAGAGGACAGGGTTGGGAAGAAGTAGGAGGACACAGCAAAAAGGAGTACAGTATAAAGGAAAACAACCAGAAACAGACCTACTGTTCCTTATGAAGTTGCTGCAAATTATAATGCACGTAATTATGGGTGTGTGGGGGGGGGAAATATGAAGGAGAAAGTGATGTTGACGATGACGATCAGTTTGTCGATCATGATGATGGAGGGGAGGAGGAAGATGACGTTATGGAAGGCAGACAACTGAAAGGAAGAAAGGGGAAGGGCAGAAAATGGAAAGATGAGAGAGGATAACTGGGGTGTGAAGTAGGAGGTAGAAAGGAAAGAGAAGTGGGCGAGAAGAGTAAATAAAAAGACATTAAAAAAAAGAGGAAGAGGGGGTGAAGAAAATGAGAAGGAAAGGCAGTAACAACAAAAGGAAAAGAAGGAGTTAAGAGAAAGAGCTAAGAGAAAGAGTTAAAAGAAATGCAGAAGGAGAACTAGGGTGAAAGGGTGAAGAAGACAGGGAGGGGAAGAGAAAGAGAGAGAGAAGAGGAGATGATGGATGAGGAAGAAATGAAGAAGGAAAACAGGAGATGATACGGAGGAAAGGAGAATAAGGGATGATAAGGAGGAGGAGGAGGGGAAAGAGAAGGAGGAGGAATAGAAAGAGGAGGAATAGAAAGAGGAGGAGTAGGGTAAGAAAGAGGTGAAAGAAGTGGAGAAGGAGGGAAATGAAGGAAGAGGGGTAGGAGGAAGAAAAGAGCACGAAAAGGGTGGGAATGATACGCTGAGAAGAGGAGAAAAACATGACAAGGGTGAAAAGGGAAAGAGGAGAGACAGGAGGGCGAAAGGAAAGAGAGTAGACATGGAGGGAGCAATGAAATCAGAGGACGGAAGGAGCAGGGAAGCAGGAGGAGAGGTTTTCAAGGGACGATGGAGAGAAGCGGCAGGTGGGAGGTAGAAAATAAGAATGGAGGAGGGAAAGCTGGGAAGCAAAGGAGAAAGAGAGACTGTACGAAAGAAGAGAGAACGGCAACAGAGAGAGACAGAGAGACAGGAGAGAAAAAAAAACGCGAAAGTAGAGGAAAAGAGGAAGAGAAGAGCGGAACAATGATGAGAGAGAGAGAGAGAGAGAGAGAGAGAGAGAGAGAGAGAGAGACAGACAGACAGACAGACAGACAGACAGTCTTGAAAATTATGGAAGCTTATATACCTGATGGCGGTAAACAAGGACATGGAAATCAAAATCGTGAGCAGAAAGTGAAGATATGCAGAGGCCAAAATACGGTAAACATTGCAGGAATGAACGCATCAATAACCTAATGCTTCACACACGAATAGTGGAAGGTCAGAGAAGCGTGAGGGCAGGGAATTAGCCTACTGAGAGTGAGAGAGTTGGGGTGAGAGACTAGGTGGGAGAATGTGGGACTGTTTGGAATTGCAAGTGAGGCGGTGAGAGAGGGAAGAGGGAAATGTCAACGTGGCACCTACCCTTTTATCATTATCATTCACGTTTTGTCCTAATTTACAGGTCCATTTTCATCATTTCCGGCACACATGCTGTTATCATACCTTTTACTTATGATTGTTTGAACTGTCATTGCCTTATCATTTCCCTGCTCTGTCGGTACCGTACTTATTAATCGTCTCGTTTTATTTTGCAGCCATCATACATTTCCACCATCAGTGTGTTATCTTATTTGTCTCCTCTGACACTTACAATTATTCCATTTCTGACCTCACCAGGAATCATTTCTTCATTTCAAAATTATCGGCTGGTCACCCTTGCCTTCAGGTCGGAGTTAAGAAGCCTTACACCGACCCTTACTCTCTTGACTGCATGAAGAAGGATCGAAAAACGGATATATTCACTTATTTTCTCTCACTCCCAATCTTCAATATAAAATTCATGATCATTGTTCTCCTCACTCCATCATTAAAGACATTTATTTCTGTTTCATCATCGTCTCATCGCCCTCGTCCTTCTTCGCGGTAGTTCAGGAAGGGGCCTGAATGTGGCATATGCAAAGTACTGCGGACTGTTCTAGGAGAAAATTGATACTTGTTAAAAACCGTTTTCCTACTCATGAAGCAGATAGGCATAGTACTCAAACTGTCTCCTACTTCGTTCCATTCACTCTTTCCTACCTATTTGTTTTCTTATTTTCTTCTGTTCCGGCCTTCTGTCATTGCCTGCTGCTATACGTACTTTCAAATAAATGCCATCAGCAACAGAATTAACGCTCAGGCTCCAGTGACTTCTTCTATTCTGAATAAAATTATCTCGCATTAGGTCGAATAGAATACGGTATCACAGTTGTTGTCACGGCGAGAGAGTTGATACTGGTACCATTAAGCCTGATAGGGTTGTAGTAATTTTGCTATTCTGTTTCAACGTCAGTCGATTAGTTTAGCTGAGAGTGATTCAAAGAAACCTGAGAGTATTCACATGGCTATCATATTACAGTGATGTCTTTTTCATCTCTCTCTCTCCTTAGATAGAGTGAGATAAATAAGAAATTATATAATCAGTAGGAATGCAATTAACTTAGCCATCTTCGGGGTAAATTTTAATTGGGTAGACTTTTTCCTGTGTGTGTCGCTGTCCCACCCTCCCTTCCTACCTTCCTTTCATGCATCTTTTCTCTGTCTGTCTATTACCTGTCCCTGTGCACAACCCGCTCTTCTTGCCTGTCTCCCTCTCGTACTTTCTCCACAGTACTCTCCGTCCGCGTTGTTTTATTTTTTTTTTCCATTCATTATGTTTTGTTAGATCCATTCCGTCAATTTTTAATTATCTGCTTCCACGCCCAACCCTCCCGTTTTGCTTGTCTCCCTGCCCTGCTGTCACCACAGTTTTCTCTTCTGCTTTCTGTCCCCACCACCCTTGTCTAAATGGAACCTGATTCTCTTACGTCCTTTCTGCCCCTGTTTGTCAGTCTACATCCTGTGCCAATTACCTCTCTGTTTGGCCGTATGCATTCTTTCTGTCTTCACCACTCCTTGTCTCATTTTGCCCCGATGATCTTTTATGTCACTTTAATCACCGAATCCCATTAGCCTTTCTATTGGTCTCTCTGTCCAGCTTCTGCCTAACCGCACACTCTCTGTCTGTCTGTCTGTCTAGCTGTTCCCTAAACATTCTGTTTACCTACTTGTCTGTCCGTCCGTCTGTTAGCAGTCTTTAATATGACCCCCCCCCCCCTTGTATCAATATTTCTCCTGTTCCAGCCACACCTTCTCCAACAGTCAGTCAGTCACTCATGAGATCTCTGTCCTCAGAATACTGAATGTCACCCGTATGTTTTGCCGTACAGAAATATTCCCGAGTGTTTTGCATGGCAGTGACAGGTGACACCCTGTTTCAGCTTTTTCACTCTCTTGACACATTGTTTGTAATTTCTTTATCAGTGTCCATCATGATGCCATTTTTACATGCGGCGATAGCCAGCAGGCCAATGGGTGGCCAGCGTTCTTCTGCCTCTGGCGGATATGTTAAAAGGAGACCTTTGGAGACAAAAGTGGTACCATATGTGGTACTTTGACATGGAGAATACAAATTTGCTGTCAGTTGACACTTGTGGTGGCGCCATCTACCAACAACTTTAGTCAAAATTTCATCACTTAAGCTCACTAAGACATAAAAGTGCTCCCATATAAGGTTATTTGACATGGCAAGTAACTTACAGCAAATTGTTTGAAACAAGAGCCTTGTCGCAGGTCTCAGAGAAATTCTACAGTAAAGTATCGAGTCTTATGTTGGAATAGACTATTGTTATTATTATTATTATTATTATTATTGTTGTTGTTGTGGTGGTGGTGGTGGTGGTGGTGGTGGTGGTGGTGTTCCACAAGGAACATTTCAACTTTTTTTTCTGTCTGTTCTTAATCTAGTCCTTTACTAGTCTTTCAGAAGCGCTGTGGTCTGGCGTTAAGCCACTTAGTCTTGAATAGGTGAAACTGACCGGTTGCTCTTCCCTGAGTGACATTAAGTGAGCCATAACTCTAGACACCTCTCTGATTCAAACCCTTAGGGGTGCCTTAACACTAGACAAACAAGCGTCTATTTAAGGTCACCAGACTTTTTTTTTTTTTCCTACCATGTCCCCTCCTCCTCCTTCCTCTACCCTCTCGCTCTTCTTCCTACTTTCACCTTTGCCACAGCCAATAATGTCAGTATCATTATCATTCTGTCTTCTTTTACTTTCGCTTTCCATCTCTGTTCTCTCCCCCCCCCCTTTTTTTCTGTCATGTGTTTCACTCTTCATCTCCATGTTCTATCTCCTCATTCTTTGTTTCATATGCAAAATTTAGTTCATGAGTCACCTGTTATTATGTCTGTCCTCTTTTCGTCTTCCTATCATTCTCTTTAGCTTCTCATCCAAATATTATCCTGTTATAATTCTTCTCCATCACCTTCTTCATTTTCCTTATTGTTCCTACCTCATTAAACATTATTATCTGCAAATCACATTTTATCATTCTTCTTCGCTCTCCTTCTCTTCTCTCTCTCATATCTTCTCACTCCTCCTCTACCTTCCTCCGCCTCCGTATTCTTCCTCCTACATGCAAAATTTTCATCCTTTTTACCTCTCTCTCTCTCTTGCCCTCCATGTCCGTTCTCCATTTCCGTCTCCCATTTTTCACCTCTCATTTCCTACCTCTTATCATAAAATCACCTGCCTCTTCCTGATCCTTCCTTTTCGTTTTCCCGTTCAAGCTCCCATCCTTCTCTGCCTATCTTCCATTCCTCTTTCATCCTCCCTCTTTTTCATCATTACCTTCTCATCCTCACAGCAAGTATTCCTTCCATGTTACTTTTCCCCCGTGCATTTTTCGTCTTTCTCTACCCACTTACCCTTTTTAACTCTTTACAGACTTGTACATCTCTTCCTAAAAATTTCTCGTACTTCGATTTCTTAGTCTCCTTTCACTTATCCGTTTATCCTTTCATGTTTTTCACTTCTTTCCTTTCATCTGCTACTTTCTTGTTCACCTGACTTCTCCTTTACCTAAAGTCTCCCTTATTTCATTGTCGTTCTTATTTAAATACATTCTCTCCAACTTCATTTCTTCCTCACTTCAGTTACCTTCCCCTTTCATCAATCATCCATCATTTCATCCATGTGCACTCCCCCTAACCTCACCCTTATTTTCATCTACAATCACTTTACCTCTTTCTCTTCTCATTCCCACTTACTACCTCATTACGCCATTCAGTGTCTGACCACCAGAGACTCACTGAATCTCTCTCTGCCTCACCACACCACTAGCGGCCCAAGTTTACCACTCACTGCTCCACCACACCACTCTGCCTCACCACACCATTAACTGCCTCTCCACACAATTGACTTTCTCACCACACCACATTCTACCTTATCACAAAACTCTCCCTCACCACACCACTCAGGGTCTCACTATACCACTCACTACCTCACCACACCACTCACTGCCTCATCATACCAGCCGATACCTCATCACACCACAAAATGCCTCACTTCAACATTCCCTGTCAATCCTCTCTACTCACCACAGTGTAGAGACTGCTCAGGCACATCATACACCGCCCCTGATTGACTCCTACTATCCATTCTGTCTACGTCACCAGGGAATTGGTGACTCTCTCTCTCTCTCTCTCTCCCAATTTTTTTTCTGTTTTTCTCGGCATTTTCAAGGGTGTGTATTAATTTATAGTGACTGCAAGAAATGTAGGTCGGTAGCAATAATATTTTTGTTCCATTAACCAATTGTTTTCGTAAAATCAAACCGCTTCATACATATATACTGAATCTATCACCATTTCACCATGAAATTATATGAAAGAGTTTTATGTAAATGAAAATATATTCATGGTACAATGATATTGCTTTTGAATGACTTTTGAAGTGACTGGGTAGAGAGTCATTTATTTTGCCTACCACTAACACACTGTTCCTGGGTGATGATGCTTTGTCTAGAGACAAGACTATCCTTTTGGTATTTTACATAAACACTTGATGTTCATAATTGACTCACAAATTCCCTAACAATTAATCTTATTACGGTCTATTATATTTCACTCTACAACTCTTCACCCACTACGTACTCGTACCTTGTTTTGCAGGCAGGTTTTCACCCAAAACTGCTCCGGGCTTTAGCAGCCTTATGTAGGGGGCAGAGGAGAGGGCTGGGTCCAGAGCAGTTCGCTTTGCAAATCTCTTACATACTGTTCCGAGCTTAAGACTTTCAGAGACAGTCATGGGAAGAAACCATGTCTCTTCTTCCATACAAATTTATCCACTTTGGTGATTATATCATCCGGCATGCGAAAGCGTCTTAGATAATGACCATCGCATGTCTCGCCAGAACACCTAAACACACTGCACATAGCGAAAGTACTATTACCTCATGAAATGTATGAATTAAAGCGGGCTCTGCGTTACACTGGACTACTCCAAACACACTGTTGTACAGGCCCACGCCGATGCCCTGTTCACCAACGACTGTTAATATAAACGATGACAGGAAACTGCCGCAGCCATAGAATAATTGGTGACCAAAATACGTTTGGCAACTTTGTGGCAGTCATTCACGCCCTCTGTTGTGGTTACGCATAACTTTATTGTTTATGGGTAACTATTATAGTCTCATATTGGGTAACTATTACAAATCCTTAATACACATTATTATGAGTATATATGTTGTTTTTCTCATCCTAATGTTATATAGTAGCTATATTTCTCTCTCCTCCTCAGTGTTTTCTCCCAGTACATACTCGTATATGGTCACTAAAAGGAGTACAGTATAGGCTTTAATTGTTCCCCTCATTCCAGTGTTAATGTATTGGCAGTTTAAAATCGTATTTGTTTTTCTTCCATTCTGCTTTATCCTATATTTATTTATTAATGACATGAGTGTATATATATCTATATATAAATCTATCTATCTATCTATATATATATATATATATATATATATATATATATATATATATATATATATATATATATATATATATATATATATATATATATATATATATATATATTACCAGACGCCTCAATCCCGTTTGGGGTGGCCACAAACAAATCGCCTTCAAGTCGCCCTGTCCCCCGCCATTTCACTGTACTGCTCCCAACTCACACACCCCTCTCTCATATACCTCTCCACCTCATCCCTCCATCTCATCCTCGGCCTCCCCCTCCCTCTTCCCCCCTCCACCTCACTCACATATACTCTCTTCGTCAGTCTTTCACCCTCCATCCTCTCCACATGGCCAAACCACCTCAGTGTGTTCCTCATAACGCTTCCTATCACATCCACATCCACACCACAACGCTCCTTTATATCCTCATTCGTCAGCCTGTCTCTCCACGTGACTCCACAGGCTCCTCTTAAATAACTCATTTCCACTGCTCTCACTCTTGACTTGTGTCCTTCCAACAATGCCCAAGCTTCACTTCCGTACGTTAGAGTTGGTATCACAATACTGTCATGTAGTAACTTTTTCACTTCCATGCTCACTTCCCTGTTTCTTATCACTGCTTGCAAGGAACCAGCAACCTTTCTTCCCTGCTGTACCCTTTCAAGCAGTTCACCCTCCAAACCTCCATCCTTACTCATCACACTACCCAAATACTTAAACGTACTCACATTTTCCAATTCCTCACCATCCAACCTCGCTGTACATTCACTAACTTCACCTCTCTCAAAAACTATCACTTTACTCTTCCCTACATTCACCTTTAGGTTCCGTTTCTTACACACTCTCTCAAACTCATCCACCAAGCCTTGCAGCTCCCCTTCGTCTTCATTCAACAACACAGTATCATCTGCAAACAACAGTACATGGAGTTTCCAAACACTACCCTCTCTCACCAGGGCCACTCCAACATACACTACCCTACCTTGTACCTCTTTTATTACCCCATCCATGTACAGATTGAACAACCATGGAGACACGACACATCCCTGTTTCAAACCAACTTTCAAAGAGAAAAATTCACTTAGTTCACCATCCACACGCACTGCAGCCTTCGCACCATCGTACATACTCTTCACAGCATTCAACAACTTCCCATCTACTCCATATATTCTTAACACTTTCCACAATCCTTGTCTATCCACCCTGTCATATGCTTTCTCCAAATCCATGAAAGCCGCATACAACTTCTTTCCCTTCTCTAGAAACTTTTCCACTAAAGATCTAAGAGTGAATATCTGATCTACACAACCTCTTCCCTTCCTAAAGCCTCCCTGTTCTTCTCCAACTAATTTCTCTGTTCTTTCTCTAACTCTGTCTATAAGTATCCCACCATGCACTTTTCCTATTATACTAAGAAGACAAATGCCCCTATGATTACCACACACTTCTTTTTCCCCTTTTCCTTTGTACAAGGGAATAATTATACCTGACTTCCAATCCTCCGGGACTCTACCTTCCTCCCAGGCCAATCTGCACATCTTCCACATCCATTCTACTACTATCTCTCCCCCATGCTTCAGCATTTCACCACACACTCCATCAATTCCTGGGGCTTTCCCCGATTTAACTGTCTTCATTGCTTCAACAACTTCTATCCTACTGATTTCTTCCTGTCTTCTCACCTCCCTCCTTCTCCCTGCCATTCCCCAGCCACTTATACTCCCATGACTTGCATCCTCTACGTTCAACAATTCCTGAAAGTGTTCTCTCCATCTGCTCACTTTTTTTCCCTTCTCCACTAGTAATCTACCATTTTTATCTTTCACTCCCCTGCTAACTTTACTTCCACACTGTCTTACTCTTTTCACTTCTCTCCAGAACATTTTCTTACAGTCCCTTTACTTTACATTCAAATTCCTTCCAAATTCCTCATCCACTCTCTTCTTACTCTCTCTTACTAATCTTTTCACCTCTCTCTTTCTTTCCACATATAACTCTCTCTTCCGCCTCTCAACTTCTTCCACTCCCCTATTTCTCATCCATTCATTGTATGCTTTCTTCTTTTGTGCCACAGCCTGTTTCAGTTCTTCAGTCCACCACGCTGTTCCTTTCATCCACACACACATAATCAATCATTGCCTTCCTTTCATTCAGTTCACCACCCACCCTTCTCATCACTCGCCATGTATACCTGTGGATCATTTTATGCATGAAGGGGTATATATATATATATATATATATATATATATATATATATATATATATATATATATATATATATATATATATATATATATATATATATTTGGCTTGTCACTCAGTGTAGAGCTCATATGGCATCACTCTACACTGAGTGGGGATATATATATATCTATCTATCTATCTATTGCCAGACGCCTCAGTCCCGTTTGGGTTGGCCACAAACAAATCGCCTCCAAGTCGCCCTGTCCCCTGCCATTTACCTCCCCTCCTCCCAACTCACACCCCCCTCTCTCATATACCTCTCCACCCCATCCCTCCATCTCATCCTCGGCCTCCCCCTCCCTCTTTCTTCCTCCACCTCACTCACATACACTCTCTTCGTCAGTCTTTCACCCTCCATCCTCTCCACATGGCCAAACCACCTCAGTATGTTCCTCATAACGCATCCTATCACATCCACATCAACACCACAACGCTCCTTTATATCCTCATTCGTCAGCCTGTCTCTCCATGTGACTCCACAGGCTCCTCTTAAATAACTCATTTCCACTGCTCTCACTCTTGACTTGTGTCCTTCCAACAACGTCCAAGCTTCACTTCCGTACGTTAGAGTTGGTATCACAATACTGTCATGTAGTAACTTTTTCACTTCCATGCTCACTTCCCTGTTTCTTATCACTGCCTTCAAAGAACCAGCAACCTTTCTTCCCTGCTGTACCCTTTCAAGCACTTCACCCTCCAAACGTCCATCCTCACTCATCACACTCCTCAAGTACTTAAACGTACTCACATTTTCCAATTCCTCACCATCCAACCTCGCTGTACATTCACTGACTTCACCTCTCTCAAAGACCATCACTTTACTCTTCCCTACATTCACCTTTAGATTCCGTTTCTTACACACTTATGAGTGGATATATATATATATATAGATATATATATATATATATATATATATATATATATATATATATATATATCCACTCAATGTAGAGTGATGCCACATGAGCTCTACACTGAGTGACAAGCCAAATGGTTTTTACGACGCTGGGTGGTAACCATATAACCGGGGTTTCTGGCAGGGTTAAGTGTCCCCCAGATTCCCTTATCCAAAATCACTTAATCATGGCAGTTGTTTCAGAGAGCCTCGGAGGGCCCAATACCTGCCCAGGGCCCCAACCAAATGGGCAGACTTGCATGGCCATGTGGAATGTGAGAGGTGTGAATGAGGAGAGCAAGAGGGTGGAAGTGGTGAATGTGTTCAAGAGTGCAAGATATGCTTTGATGGCATTGTGTGAAACGAAGATGAAGGGGTGCGAAGTGGAGGAGTGGGAGGGTGTGAAATGTGCAAGATCGGGAATGAATGGGAGAGGAAGATGTAAGGAAGGAGTTGCTTTGTTGATGAATGAGGTGTGGCAGAGTGGAATGAGAGACTACAAGTGTGTCAGCTCGAGGTGTATGTATGTCAAGTTAAAATTTGAGAAGGTAAAAGTGGCAGTGATTGTAGGGTATGCACCGTGTGAGGACAGGGGTGAGAGAGAGAAAGACAGGTTTGAGGATGAGCTTGGTGAAGTAGTGGGAGAAATACCCAGGAGCTATAAAGTGACCATGATGGGGGATATGAACGGAAGAGTAGGCTCTGGTCCTGAGGATGACATAATGGGTTGCTATGGACTACCAGGAGAAAATGATAATGGGAATCGACTAAAGGATATGTGTCAGGAGAGGAGGTTGTGCATTTGCAATTCTTATTTCAAACACAAAGTTGCACATAAATATACTTGGTATAGAGGAAACGGGGATCGTGTGGAAAGAAGCCTGATTGATTACGTGCTTGTAGAGAGGTCGATGATGGGAATGGTTGCCGATACGAGGGCTGTGAGAGGACAATGTGGAGGTCTGTCAGATCATATGATCGTGGTATGCTAGATCAAGTTGAGAGGAGTGAGGTGGATCAGAAAGAGAGGAGCAGTCAGGGAGAAAGACTGAAAGTTGAGAAGCTGAGGATCAAAGAAATGGCAAATGATTACAGGACCAAAGTAGAGGACGAGTTAGAATCAGTGAACTTCAAGGAAATGGATCTGGATAGCCTGTGGAATGTATATAGGGATTGCTTAGTTAGGAATGCTAAAGTGGTGTGTGGTGTGGCAAGGGTATCAACAAAAAAGAAAGGTACGGCATGGTGGGATGAGGAGATTGAGAGAGCAGTGAAGGAAAAGAGGAAGAAGTGGCTAAAATGGTAACAGGATAGAGGTTCAGTTCAAATAAGAACTGAGTATATCGAGAGCAAGAAGCACGTAAACAGACTAGTGAAGAGGAAAAAGAAGGAGGTAAATGATGATCTGGGAAGAAAAATGAATGCAAACTACTCTGAAAATAGGAAGTTATTCTGGAAAGAGGTGCGGAAATGTAGAAGTGAAAGCGGAAAGAAATGTGATGGTGTGAAGGATGCAGGTGGTAGGTTACTAACCCATGGAGATGAAGTAAGGACCAGATGGAAAGAATATTTTGAAAGTCTGATGAATGGGAAGAGAGAGAGCAGAGCGGCTGTAAACATGATTGGTTTTGGGGGTGTGCAGAGACGGAATGCAGTGGCCAGGAGACATGACACTTGCACAGGTGAAGAGTGCTCTGAAACAGCTGAAAAATGGGAAAGCAGCAGGGGTTGATGAAGTGTATGCAGAGATGCTTAAGTGTATTGGAGAGAGTGGAATGAAGTGCTTGTTGGAGATATGTAAGAAGGCATGGATGAGTGAAACTGTGCCTGTAGAGTGGAATAAGGCTGTGATTGTACTCCTGTACAAAAAAAAAGGTGAGCGAAGTGAGTGCAAGAATTATCGTGGCATAAGTTTATTGAGTGTGGTAGGGAAGGTATATGGAAGAATTATTATAGAGAAAGTAAGAGAGATATCAGAAGTCCTAGTGAGTGATGAACAGGGTGGCTTTAGAGTGGCAGAGAAATGTGTGGATCAAGTATTTGCAGTGAGACAGGTAGCAGAGAAGGCTTGTGAGAAGGACCATAAGGTGTTTATGGCATTCATGGATCTGGGAAAAGCATACGACAAAGTAGACAGAGAGGGACTGTGGAAAGTTTTGCACATGTATGGTGTAGACGGTAAGCTGTTAGGTGCTGTCAAGAGTTTTTATGATGATAGCGAAGCATGTCTAAGGGTTAATGGGCATCTAAGTGAGTGGTTCACGATCGGTGTGGGCGTGCGACAAGGTTGTGTGATGTCCCCTTGGTTGTTCAATTTAATTATGGATGGGGTGATGGGAGAAGTAAAAACACGAGTGATGGAGAGAGGGATGGTGCTGGTAATGAATGGTGATAGATGGAATATCTCAAATTTGTTATATGCTGATGATGCAATACTGCTTGCAAGTACCGGACAAGAACTCAGTAGGCTAGTGCAGAGTTTTGCTGATGTCTGTGAGCGTCGTGCCTTGAAAGTAAATGTAGAAAAGAGTAAAGTGAAGGTTACTGAGAGAGAAGATGACTCCCAATGTGATGTCACACTGAATGGAGAGAGACCGGAATTGGTGAGAGAGTTCAAATACTTGGGTACAGTGATAGAAAAGAGAGGAAAATATGCAAAAGAAGTTGAAAGTAGAGTGACGCAAGGAAGAAAAGTGGCTGGTGTAATGAAGGCCTTGATAAGAAACAGAGGCTTGAGTGTTGCAGCTGCACGAGGCTTACATGAAGAAGTGTTAGTGTCAACTCTAACATATAGGTGTGAGATTGTGGTGTGGCATGAAAATGAAAAGTCAAGAGTAAGAGCAGTGGAGATGGGACTGCTGAGGAATGTATGTGGAGTACAGAGGGTGGATAGGATACGAAATAATGTGATTCGTGGAAGGTGTGGAGTTAGGAAGTCGGTGGACACAAGAATCGAAGAGAGTGTCCTAAGACGGTATGGTCATGTGGAAGGAATGGATAACAATAGAGTGATAAAAAAGGTATACCTTAGCGAATTTGAAGGAGGGAGGAGGCGAGGTAGGCCAAGGAGAAGGTGGAAAGATATGGCAGATGAGTGTGTGAGAAAGAGTGGTTTGGAAGTCGGTGAGGCTAGGGAACTGACAGGAGATCGAGCTGGCTGGATGAATTTTTTGAGAAGTGAGCGATCAGGGATTTTGGCACCCCTTGTGAGCATGGCAGCGTCCGGACTGACTCAATCGGATACGGTGTGTGAAGCTGCAGAATGTAGTGAATGTTTTTGCCGTATCTGGTGGAGCCAAGATTCCGGGGGCTTGAATGATGAATGAATGGATGTGTGGCCTATTTGGATTGGGTAAGTTTGTGCTGTCTGGATATTGCTACTCCTCACCCTGCCCTTGGGTGGGAAAGGAGGTCCGGATGATGATGATATATCTATCTATCTATAATATATATATATATATATATATATATATATATATATATATATATATATATATATATATATATATATATACATATATATACATATATATATATATATATATATATATATATATATATATATATATATATATATATATATATATATATATATATATATATATATATATATATATATATATATATATATATATATATATATATATAGTATACGCAGTATAGATAGATACAGATAGATAAAAAGGTAGAGAGAAAGATAGTTTTTATCATTCTGATGTTATGTAACAGCTAGTTTTATCACTTCTGTATATTCTCCGTCTGTTTTGTCCTTTTTATTTAGTTGGTCGGTAACAGGAGTAGATGTATTGTTTCTTCCATCCTCATGGTATGTTTCTCTTCTGGTTCCTTACAATTTTTATTCTTCTTTCATTATTTCTGAATTATTTTATTGGATGTATCATGAATAATGAAACAGGAACAGACACACATATATTTAATGCATTGCAAGTAACAGCACATTAAGCCCACGCACCTACTTAATCGCCAGTATATAAATAGGTTTTCTCATAACCGCCCGCATATTACATTAATTATGCATAATAAAGATTAGCTTTGGTGCCTAACTTGGCACTGCGGGCCTACACTGTAGGTTTCAAAAACATGCATCACAAAAACACATATTTAAAGCAAGCACTTACTACAAATACTATTGAAAGCACAAAACTCCACAAACCGGTAATACCTAAGCAGCAAAATAAAATGGTGTACACCACACATGAACACACACAAGCCAACAAACCGGGAATGCCTAAGCAATGCATATATATAAATGAGAACTAAAATCCGCATGTTATACACTCACAGCTGGCGGACAAGCCTGCTCTATGTTTTGCCATTCCGGGTCTAACGGTACGTGAAGAGCACCTGACATTATCGACCGATCTTTTTCTTTTGGGAATCGATGATACACATAATGTGTGTGTGTGTGTGTGTGTGTGTGTGTGTGTGTGTGTGTGTGTGTGTGTGTGTGTGTGTGTGTGTGTGTGTGTGTGTGTGTGTGTGTGTGGTTTTTCTGCACACAACACAATAGTGTGAACCCCCGACCACGTTTTTCTCTTTCATTACCAGTGCACATGAGAAAAGGTCACCTCACACCATTTACTGAAAAAATGCAACCATAGTTCCTTTATATTGATACGTTCATTGCTATATAATCTGACTGAAATGTGTACGAATATATTTGTATATATGTATCTGATGCGATTTCACGAGTTATCAATAATTATTTTTCAGATATACAGAGGGTAAACTGGTGAGCCGAGGTATGGTCGTGGTGAAACGTCTGTTCCTCAAACGTGTACTTTGTTTATGTGCAGGCGACAAACTTCGTCGCAAACGCCACCTACATTCGTTACATAACACTATACAAGGTTCCAGTTAGAGCTGGTCGGTCTTGTAGAACTCTCCAGTCATCGTGTATATAGTTATTGCTGGTGACGTCACGGGTGAAGGGGACCAATCATCGATGACCTGTGCACAACCTACCTTATTTTGGTCCATAGATGAGCACATTGAGTCTGTACATTGAACTGCTCGCTGCCTCACTACATCGCTTGCAACATTCACTGTCTCAACACACTGCCTCACCACACCAATTACGGCCTCGTATCACTGTTTACTGCCTCACCACATCACTCACCGTTGCACTGAAAGTTTCATTGTCCCGTTTCAACACTCACTGCTTCACTGCATCATTAACAGATTAATCAAACTACTCACTACGTTACCCCACCACGCCACACCACGTCACACTTCACCATTCAGTACCTTAATTTACCTCACCACACTACATTTTGACTCACCACATCAGCTTAGTTATTCCCCCCACCCCTTCTCAGCACAAACTAACTCAAAATCCTTTTTAATCCAAAATTTTCGTACACTTTTTTAATCATCACTTCATGCTCTCCATTCCTCTACTCTTTCTCCTTGAAAGGGGGGAGATAATTAGAAAGGGAGGAGAGAGGCGGGAACATAACAAAGGCTTCTTCTGGGTGGCTGGGTAGAGGCAGGAGATATAATTTGCTGGTTGTCCTTTATCTTTCTTCGAATTTTCCCTTATTCGTAAAAACAGTCGTTTTTGCTGTCTGTTTTTGTGTGTCTAGTCTCTGAGCTGGTCATTTCTATGGGATTCCCCTTTGATTCGTCTGTGTGTCTGTTTGATTGTTTCCTGCGGCTTGTGTGTGTGTGTGTGTGTGTGTGTGTGTGTGTGAGAGAGAGAGAGAGAGAGAGAGAGAGAGAGAGAGAGAGAGAGAGAGAGAGAGAGTCTCTTGCGCGTTCTCGCCCCTGCCAGCTTTTGCGGCTTTTCTCTGCACTTTTCTTGTGTCGTTCTTAATTTTCATTTTTCTACATCTGTCTGTCTGTCTGTCTGTCTGTCTGTCTGTGTCTCTCTCTCTCTCTCTCTCTCTCTCTCTCTCTCTCTCTCTCTCTCTCATCTCCTACTCATCTTTCACGTTATCTTTTTTTTTTATTTTCCTCTCTTCACACACTTTCTTTTCTTCGGTCGCCTTTTCCCGCATTTTAATGTAATGTTTCTTAAGTTTTTCTTTCACAACACTTCCAGCTTTTTCCCATGTGCCTCAAGCGTGTGGCCGTGAGAATAGTTCCAGTTTTGACATAACTAAATTAATTCATCCGAGCTTAGCCACATTAATTTTTGTTCCAGGTTTTGGGGAGTATCCCATGACAGAACCTTCTGTGTTTCAGAACAATATCTTGATGCTCAACGTCGCAACGCATGATCAAACTGACCTTACACAATAACCTGGACGTATCACCTGTTATGTCGAAATCATGGCCATTAAGTAACCAGGACTCGCCAACATATCCATCATACTGGGCTAACATCGAAGAAAAAGTAGTCGTTTTGGTACTCCTCTGACTAGGGCTGTTAGAATAATTCCAGCCCTGACGTAAAGAAGAGTTTTTGTCTAATTTTATCCAAATTTGGCGGTGCTAGGGAATAGCCCCATATCTAAGGCTGAAACCCCATCCGTCGTGGATATTACACGTAGGTGCATTTACTGTGTCTTTTCATATGATTGCATACGGTTACGCCCCCTCACTTCTACCAGTGTCACAGTACACTGATTCTGATACACGCACACACACATACAAACACACACACTCTCTCTCTCTCTCTCTCTCTCTCTCTCTCTCTCTCTCTCTCTCTCCCTTTGTGTGTGTGTGTGTGTGTGTGTGTGTGTGTGTGTGTGTGTGTGTGTGTGTGTGTGTCAAACATTTGTTCTTTCACATTCGTCCCTTTTCCTATAGACAAAATCCACTTCCCCATTCGAGCTTTTGTAGTAAGGGGTAAGGATGAGTTCTAGCTATTAACCTTTCCCGGGGAAAAAAAATGTGGAGTCGAGCAGTGCACCTGTTAATGCTTGGTACATATAAAGAAACAAATCACATGACTAAAGGCAATTACATACATATTAGCAGCACACCTATAGTCATTAAAAAATAGAAAATATACATTGAAAATGCACAATATACAAAAATATTTAAAAATATAGCAAGCACACCACCAGTCTAATTTCCCCAGCGCGTGCATAAGCCTCAGAAAATGAATACCGAAACATTCAGCCGAAAGCGCCGTGTGTGTGTGTGTGTGTGTGTGTGTGTGTGTGTGAGAGAGAGAGAGAGAGAGAGAGAGAGAGAGAGAACCCAAAATTAAGTGTTCAAATGTGCTTACACAACCGCATTGGTCGCTCTGGGTTTTCATGGGTATTTTTCCTGTTACTATGTTTCATAGTTAACAAGAAAACACTTAATCCCTTTTCCTTTGACAGGAATAAAAATAGCAGCTGTTAATTAAACCCGAATGCGTCCAGCTCTTTCGTTTTCTGTATTTATCTGTCCTTCAGTCTGCAAAGGAAAAACAGGAAACCGTGCCAGAGTCCCCACATCAAAAAAATAAAAAATAAAAAAAAAAAATAATAATAATATCCAGTGAAATTCAGCCCAAACTCACGAAGGGAAAGCTTTTTAGTAGCCGAGTGCTCAGAGAAAGTGTCCATAAAATACTGTGTGAAATGGTCATTTGCTCAGTGCAGTGACCACCACCTAAGCCAACACATCGCCTAAGCCAAAGTGAATGAGATATTTGTTCCGTGGCTTTCCTGACCATGAACATATTCATTCGCAGAGTTGCGGTCTATAACGTAACTCCACTTTGTACTCGAACAATTATGAAATTATTTCTGTCTATCTGTCTATCTATTGCCAGACGCCTTAATCCCGTTCGGGGTGGCCACAAACAAATCGCCTCCACGTCGCCCTGTCCTCCGCCATTTCACCTCGCCGCTCCCAACTCACACCACTCCTCTCTCATATACCTCTCCACCCCATTCCTCCATCTCATCCTCGGCCTCCCCCTCCCTCTCCCCCCCTCCACCTCACTCACATACACTCTCTTCGTCAGTCTTTCACCCTCCATCCTCTCCACATGGCCAAACCACCTCAGTGTATTCCTCCTAACGCTTCCTATCACACCCACGTCCACACCACAACGCTTCTTTATATCCTCATTTGTCAGCCTGTCTCTCCATGTGACTCCACAGGCTCCTCTTAAATAACTCATTTCCACTGCTCTCACTCTTGACTTGTGTCCTTCCAACAACGTCCAAGCTTCACTTCCATACGTTAGAGTTGGTATCACAATACTGTCATGTAGTAACTTTTTCACTTCCATTCTCACTTCCCTGTTTCTTATCACTGCTTTCAAGGAACCAGCAACCTTTCTTCCTTGTTGTACCCTTTCAAGCACTTCATCCTCCAAACCTCCATCCTTACTCATCACACTATCCAAGTACTTAAACGTACTCACAATTTCCAATTCCTTACCATCCAACCTCGCTGTACATTCACTGACTTCACCTCTCTCAAAAACTATCACTTTACTCTTCCCTACATTCACCTTTAGATTCCGTTTCTTACACACTCTCCCAAACTCATCCACCAAGCCTTGCAGCTCCCCTTCGTCTTCACTCAACAACACAATATCATCTGCAAACAACAGTACAGGGAGTTTCCAAACACTACCCTCTCTCACCAGGGCCACTCCAACATCCACTACCCTACCTTGTACCTTTTTTATTACCCCATCCATGTACAGATTGAACAACCATGGAGACATGCAACATCCCTGTTTCAGCCCAACCTTCAAAGAGAAAAATTCACTCAGTTCACCATCCACACGCACTGCAGCCTTAGCACCATCATACATACTCTTCACAGCATTCAACAACTTCCCATCTACTCCATATATTCTTAATACTTTCCACAATCCTTATCTATCCACCCTGTCATATGCTTTCTCCAAATCCATGAAAGCCGCATACAACTTCTTTCCCTTCTCTAGAAACTTTTCCATTAATGATCTAAGAATGAATATCTGATCTACACAACCTCTTCCCTTCCTAAAGCCTCCCTGTTCTTCTCCAACTAATTCCTCTTCTTTCTCTAACTCTGTCAATTAGTATCCTACCATACACTTTTCCTATTATACTAAGAAGACAAATGCCCCTATGATTACCACGCACTTCTTTTTCCCCTTTTCCTTTGTACAAGGGAATAATTATACCTGATTTCCAATCCTCCGGGACACTATCTTCCTCCCAGGTCAATCTGCACATCTTCCACATCCATTCTACTACTATCTCTCTCCCATGCTTCAGCATTTCACCACACACTCCATCAATTCCTGGGGCATTTCCCAAATTAATTTTCTTCACTGCTTTCACAACTTCTATCTTACTGATTTCTTCCTGATTTCTCACCTCCCTCCTTCTTCCAGCCATTCCCCAGCCACTTATACTCGCATTACTTCCATCCTCTATGTTCAACATTTCCTTAAAATGATCTCTCCATCTGCTCACTTTTTCTCCCTTCTCCACTAGTAATCTACCATTTTTATCTTTCACTCCCCTGCTAACTTCACTTCCACCCTGTCTTACTCTTTTCACCTCTTTCCAGAACATTTTCTTACAGTCCCTCCACTTTATTTCAAAATATGCTAAAAAAAAAAAAAAAAAAGTTTGTAGGGCCTCACTGTGTTTCGAAGGTCATTGCTCAGTGACTCGTTATCTCGCAAGGAAGTGAAGCAATATTTTTGTCCGCAACTCTACTGTTAATTTTTTCTTTTTACGTACTTTTGATAATATTCCTGCTCCTTCCTGACGAAATTACTCGATTTAGAAGCACCCTGGTAAGGATGGAAGTTAATTATGACGTTATCTAACCTTGTAAATTTGACAATTCTTTGCTAAGCATATTAAAATTGTCTGATGATAGTAGAATGCAATATTAAGAGACGAACCAATCGTATGGGATAAACTGAGTACACTAAGTTATAAGCAAGCCAATAAATCTGTCATTCATGGATTATTGTTACATGAGAGCAGCTTGCATTCCAGACAAAAGTGTAGTCACCAACTGTTCAGAAAGGTCAGACATGGTCTATCATCATCATCTGCTTCAGAAATTATCGAGAAAAGCTGATACCGTCAAAAGCTGAGTGACTTTCCACGCCTTTGCTTTCTCAGTTTAATAAAACATACGACCATCTCGTCTCTGCTGATAAGAATTGGGAGTAAAGGCAGTATGTATCAAGCATACATGTGGAAGGACAAGGTTAACCGTTGTGACGAAGATTTCTGCCAAACATGAAGATAGAACATGTCTGGCTTCTCTGTACTGCTGCTGACTACACCCTGTAATTTGAGATGCTGGCTGATCACATCTAATAAACTTATTGTAAACCTCTCATGAATATCGGTAAAAAAAAATAATAATAATAAAACTTCGCCATTTAAGATTAATCACACAGCCATAAGAAACATAGTTCAGTTAGCCTAGAAGACCGATATGTGTACTTTCCCTTGGCGTTTTTTTTTTTTTATGATGCAGTTTGATATTGTATTGTGCTTATTGTGGATACAAATATAAACAATTTAATTTAATCCGTTAAGTGGGGATGCCCACCATCCACTGACTAGATTTAGTGCTACCTTCAGGTGACTTTATTGAATGAAAAGATAATGGCTTTCTGTAACCTAAGAAGCCATTCACTACGTTGGGTGGTAACCATATAACCAACAATCAGATGGTAGTTGGTCTAATGTGTTGGGGGTTTCAACTGTATTTGGCTCATTAAGGGTTTAAATCCAAGGGTTACAAGGTGAAATGGTTTCTCATAGTACCATTCAGGCTAATGACTGGCCAATTTTACCTTAAATGTCTGGAGTGGGTGTCACTGCCCCGAGCCTCTATGCTCTTGATGGTGCAGCAAAGGTTTAACTTCCCAAGAATAGACAGTAATTTCCCTGTACGCAATTTATAGCTATTTCATGTAAACCTAACTTGCACCAATAACATCCCCGAAGATACTGAGATGTTATGATCATAATAAATCACTGAAAAGAAGCTGTTACGAGATCTCCAAATCCATTGAGGACAGGGCTCTTAGTAACGGTTCAGTGTGACAGAATTCCTCCCTTTCCGTAGCGTGCGAATATTCTTGGAAAATTCGTCCATTTATCGTTCGCTAACAACATTAAAGGGAATGAGATATAATTCTCGGTAAATTATTTATAACGGTATTTCTAAAACAGCAGAGCAATACACCTGAGATTAAGAAGCTCACATCAATGGCGTATTTTTAGATTATTCTTGCTTCCGCTGAACAGTTTTATCCATATTTAGAGATACTTTTTATTACCTGTCTGTTAATGTATCGTCAGAAACTTAAATCCCGTACAAGCAGGTCAAGAACAAATCGTGTCAAACTTACCCTGTCCTTCGTTATCAGGCTGGCTTCTCTCCATCCCACACCAGTTCCATTCATATACCTTTTCCAACATCCAATTGTTTATCCTTTTATGCTTGAACTGATCAGTAATGTGTTCTTTAATTCTTATTGTGCATATATGACCAGTAGGCAGTAATATACTTTAATGAATCGCTTCCATTGCTAGATGCTTTAAGCAGTGAAATATCCCGTCCCTCCGCCTCATCCTCGGTCAAACCTGCATAGTTAAAAAAGCTCCTACACGACAAAATAATATCGACTGGTGACAGCATCTGCAGGGATTAATTCATAACCACTATATTCTCCTCTCGTAAAAGTATAGCAAACTGCCAGACCATGATAACTATGCAGGTACGAATTTGCAAAACATTAATTTAGTAAAGGTGGTAAAAGAACGTGTGTGTGTGTGTGTGTGTGTGTGTGTGTGTGTGTGTGTGTGTGTGTGTGTGTGTGTGTGTGTGTGTGTGTGTGTGTGTGTGTGTGCATTATACTACTTGAACAAGAGAGCATCGTAAACTGTATTCTCACCAGCAGGCTGAAGGAATTAAAGTTGCATAGCTAATAAAAGGAAACAGTGGCTGCGTAACAACAAAGTCTGATGAATCGGAGTGAAAATATGGAACCTGTACATTAAATAAGATGCTCTGTTGCAATACGTAGGCTACTGTTATTTTCAAACATTAGTTTTACTCCTACTGGATGGTTGAACAAAAACCTCCGGATCAATACTGGTCCCAACTAAACCCAGTGGAAATGACGACCCTCGAATTTCTTACACATATCATGCCCCTTAGAAAAATATTTTTCGATACTCAAACATACGATTTTCTGCCTTGGGCACCTAGTACTGTCCAAGTTCAGTGCTGCGGTTTAAGGTAATTTCGGTCATTGATGTCACTGATATCTTTTCTAAGTATATTGACAGACAAAAAATAAATATCACCATTATACTAGCTAGTAAAATTTTCTGAAAACACTATGCCTCTTGGTTTTTCGTCCTATATGAAGTCAAATCATCATAGGGAAATTATTAGTACTTTTATAGGCACATATCAAAAGGAAAAGGCGAACAGGGACAAGGTAAACGCTACATACAGAGAGTGAGAGTAAAAATATCCCATTTATAACGAGAAGATAAGACATTCAGCGAGAAAAAATTAAGTAGAAAAAGCACAAGTTATTCCACACAGGAGCAGCTTATTTTTAACACCCGTTGCTAAATACTGAAGAAAAATACTTTGTTACCTGTTGCTACTACCATCTGGCGAGGTCCCTCAGGCTACTTAACTGCTGAGCTTTTAAGTGCCGAAGGGAGCAAGTGTACCTGAGCTGTGGTGAGAGAGATAGAGATAGATACGAGTAGATACATAGATAGATAGAGAGAGAGAGAGGGGGGGGTAATGAAGAGTATTTAATTAACCTCCACTTATTTCCTAACTATACGTTCCCGTTCTATCCCAAGGTAAACACAATACGTAGTTATTCCTTTGACTACGATGCCGTCTTTAATGCCTCTAGTTACTACCACTCGATGCATACATTACGCTTTGTAGTCTCTTCGAAATGAAGTGGTTAGATAATAGCCTACAAGAACTGCTTCAAAAGATATCTCCCTGTAGCTTAAAATATTTTGACAGAGGCCTGATTAAGCGCGCGCACGCACGCACGCACGCACACGCTCGCACGCACCCACGCACGCACGCACGCACCCACGCACGCACGCACGCACGCACGCGCACACACACACACACACACACACACACACACACACACACAATGGCTTGAAGAAGTTAACTAAAACATGGAGTTTATCAAAGAGATTAATGAATAGTAGGTGTATTAACCCCTTCAGTAAGATGGGCATTTTCTTATTTCTAATTTCTACTATCTTTATGTGATTTCATTCAGCTCAGGAAAGACATTTTGACCTCGAGGGTTCAGTTCAGCCCTTTATCACGGAGGTCCTTCCCTACAATCAATAAAATTGTCTTACGGTAGGAGTAACAAGAAAAAAAAAAATCCCATTTTAAGGGGAATAAAAGAATTGTGCTGTTGTTGCTGTTTTTTTTTTTTTTTTTTTTTTTTAGCAACACCAGCCTGTCTGGCCGAGCAGATCCATTAACTGCAGGCAACAATTGCCATTGCACGGCAGTCCTCTGCAGTGAACCAATGATTCCTTGCAGGAGACAACACTTCGCCATAGTGAGGTGTGATGAAGGATGTGGAGGTCTGATTTCTCAATGGACGCCGCATTTACGTCTCTCCACTCAGTTAACAGGGGCACCATATTGGGCTCCACATCACTTCGTTATCTGCTTATATGATTACCACCCAGCGTGATAAATGGCTTCCTGGATTACAAGAACTCATTAGGTTTGTCATTCAGAGTATAGCCATCTGACTTGGGAAAAAAAAAAAACAGTAAAAGAGGGAAAAAACATAAAAAGAATTATAAAGGTGACGAAATAAGCAGGCAACTCTACATCGTGCGAGTAAATGCTGATGGCCATGACCTAGTTAGTATTCGGCATAGGCGTACCAATGCGAAGAGGCAATTTTAAGAATAACGACAGGACAAGAATAAAACATTCGTGTGTGTGGGGGGGGGGAGAGAATCTTGGAAGAAATCGCTGGGCGTTAACTGGAAGATGGACGAGTAAATGTGAGGAGAAAATAGAGCAAACTTTACCGGAAAACCCATCCAAGAGAAAGAGGCAATACAGTGCCACTCCCGCCCAAGAAAATAAATTAATGAAAGAAAAAAAAAAAGTCGCCCAGAAGAGAGATGCCTTCCCTATAGAGGAGAGAACAAATATCAATGGGGTCGATTTGCCTTCCATTAAACCTGACCGGAAGATATACAGGAGAAAATTAGGGGGATAAACCTTGAGTATCCCGGAACCTACTACACAAGCGATCGTGTTAATGGCGACGGATTAAGGAAGAGGGTAGGATCGCCAGTCTTGAGGAAACAGAGGGCCACTGGATGCTGGGGTGGGCTATTTAGGAGTACATCTGGGTAGCTTATATGACGGTTGGAATGTAGGCTTGTAATTAATCTTTCTGGAGAGGGTCGAGGGGAGCGGAGGAAAAGATCGAGGATAATGTGGAAGAGAAGTGACAGGTATGGATTATTGTCGAGGAGAAAAGGTGAAGGAGGAAGATGGAGTAGGAGTGGGAGACGTGGATGAAATGGAGAAGCCCCATTAGACAGGAAGAGGAAAAGGAAGAGTACGAGTGACAGGAGAGTATTTCAATTGAGAAGAAGATAGAGATGAAGTGATAAGTGAATGGGAAAACCGGAGTAGTAACTAGAGGTGGGGATTACAGTGAAAGGAGGAAAAGGAGGAGAAGAGGAAAATGTTGAACAGGAGCGAGAGGTGTGGATGAAAAGGCGAAGCATCATCAGTCAGAAGAGCAAAAGATGGAACAGAAGTGAGAGGTGAGACACAGTGAAGGAGAACGACAAATGAGAGGAATGAGAGGTGTGGATTAAAGCAGAGGAGCAAAAGGTGGAGAAGACAGAGGAAAATGTAACGAGGAGTAAAAGGGAGAGGTGTGGACTGCAGTGGAAGAGGGATATGAGAGGTATAAAATCAAGCGGAGAGGGAATAACACAAACAGTATAAAACAGGAAAGGAAGTTGTGATAAAAGTTAAATGAAGAGAAGCAGCAAAAAGAGGAGAGAGAAAAAAATAAAATGGAATTGGAAAGAAGTGAGGAGATAGAAAAGAGGGGAAGAGAAAAAAGAGAGGAAGCAGAGACCAAAGGAAACAAAGAATAGAGTACGCAGAAATAAAAAAGAGAGAGAGAGAAGAAACAGAAAGAAGAGAGTAAGCAGAAAAACGAAAAGAAACAGAAAGAGGAGAGGAAGCAGAAAGAAGAGAGGAAAGAGAAAGAAGGGAGGAAACAGAAAGAGGTGAGGAAGCAGAAAAAAAAAAGAGTAATCAGAAAGAGGAGAGGCGGCAGAAACAAGTGAGGAAGCAGACTGAAGAGAGTAAGCAGAAAGGAGAGAGGAATTAAAGAGACAAAAATAATAATAATAACAGAGGAAACAGAAAGAGGAGACGAAGCAGAAAGAAGAGGAAGCAGAAAGAAAAGAGTAAGCAGAAAGAGGAGAGAAAGCAAAAAGAAGAGAGGAAACAGAAATGTCACCAAGCCGCTGGGCAGAATTAGAAGCTTCCCTTTCATTTTCATTGAGTATTTTTAAAAAAATTTCTTGCTCCGCTAAGGCAGTGGTGTTTAGCCTGGGCAGTTGTCGAACTAGAAGCGTAGATGCATGCTTTGTTAACCTCATTCTCTATTAAGATGCTCTTCTAACCTGAATACGGATATACTTCAATCGTCTGGCAGCAGCAAATATACATTAAAAATACTTCAATGGACTGAATGAGTTACGTGGAAAAAGAAGAATATTTGAAGGTAAAGAAAAGAGAACATCGAAAAGAGAAGAATGTATATACTGCAGACACCAAGGAGTCTTATTTGGAATATTTAGAATACTCTCAATCGTTTCCCCAAGTTTTTTGAAGATTAGATAAAAACGTCTAGTTGATTTTGCTAGGCTTCTTGTTCATATTTTTAATTAGTTGTTTTCCGGGGAGTGTGTTTAAGTACTTGGGTAGTGTGATGAGTGAGGATGGAAGTTGAGAGGGTGAAGTGCTTGAAAGAGTACAACAAGGAAAAAGGGTTACTGGTTCCTTGAAAGCAGTGATAAGAAACAGGGAAGTCAGCATGGAAGTGAAAAAGTTACTACATGACAGTATTGTGATACCAACTCTAAAGTATGGAAGTGAAGCTTGGACCTAGGTTGGAGGGACACAAGTCAAGAGGGAGACTAGTGGAAATGAGTTATTTGAAAGGAGCATGTGAAGTCACATGGAGAGACAGACTATCAGATGAAGTGAAGGAACGTTGTGGTGTGGACGTGTATGTAATAGGAAGTGTTAGGAGAAGCACAATGAGGTGTTTTGGCCATGTGGAGAGGATAGAGAGCGAGAGACTGACGATGAGAATGTGTGTGAGTAAGGTGGAGGGAGGGAGAGGGAGGCCAAGGATGAGATGGAGGGATGGAGCACAAAGGAGTACAAAGGAACACAAACAGCAACAGACCTTATGGTCCTTTTGAGGCTGTTTGTTACAGAGTAGACTATGACTACGAGATCTAACTCTACATGCTGAAGGATAAGGATAGTAAAGCAAGAAGGCTCCCCCCCCCCTTAAAAACACTCCAGTTAAAACTGGCAAGAAAAAGTTAGAAAAACCATCATGCAGCATGGAAAAACTGACATGTAAATTTCATAGGAAAGACTGAAAAGGAAAAGCTACATTCTATAATACATTATCTATAAGCTACCAGTATGAATAACCTGAAAGAGAAAGTAGTAAAGTAAAATGAATAATCAAATAAATAAACAACTAATGCATGTCACTATGTACGTTGAGTTGACGGGGCGTCTGCGGACACAGCTTGGAAATTGCACAGTGTACAGTGTGGATGTTCAGGGGTTGTGCGGAAGCCTTGCCTGGAGCTATTAAGGTAGGCAGCAGTCAATCAGGCCCCAGCTCCGTTCATTTCACAGACTAGGAGCTTTCCCATGCGGGACAAGCATACAAGTCACCTCCTGAAGCAGTGACCCCTGGTACATTAAAAAAATCATGATGGTGGCCACTTAACCTCTTAACCACGGGGAGTCACTTTCGTGACACTTGGGAGCAACTGATCATACCGCGGGGCGTCACTTTTGTGATTCTGTGTTATTTTGAATTCGCCTGGACTTTCAAGTGGTGGCTTGTATCATCTATCAGTACTGCCAATGTCCAACACTAGTCAGCACTCCTAATCTCATCTGTACTCCCATCCATTGTTGACAATTTAGCCATTTCTCCCCGTTCTTGACTCCCCTCCCTAACTCCCCTCCATTACCCTCTCCTTTCGCCTGCGCGGCCGTGCTACGCTAAGTAAATTTTCCCTGAAATTTTCCACTGACTTCATCCATTGAAATAAGCCCTATGCTCTATTCTTATACCAAATAATATATACAAAAAAGAAATAAGGTATGTGAGAGTGCCATACACCTGGAACTGGCTAATTATCACCTGACAACACCTCACGTGCACTCGTTCGCTAATTTTTGCTGTTTATTTCCCCTTGAAATATGCCGTATAATCTATTCTCGTAATAGAAATATATATAAGAAAGGAAGGGAGAAGCCTAAATGATATTTACATTCACCTGGAACTACCTAATTATTGCAGGCCACCACACTGTATTCTATGCTAAGTAATTCTTCCCTGGAAATTTCCACTAATTTCATCCATTGAAATAAGCCCTATGCCCTATTCTTATATCAAATAATATATACAAAAAAGAAATAAGGTAAGTGATAGTGCCATACACCTGGAATTGGCTAATTATCACCTGACAACACCTCACGTGCACTCGTTCGCTAATTTTTGCTGTTTATTTCCCCTTGAAATAAGCCATATAATCTATTCTCATAATAAAGATATATATATAAGGAGGGAAGGGAGAAGCCTAAGTGATATTTACATTCACCTGGAACTACCTAATTAATTATGTATTGTCTAGATTTTCTGCCAATCATTTCATAGCTATATATTAGCAGCTCTCACAAAGCTGACATTGGCAGTATTGCACTCTCCCTAGGCAGTAGGCAGGCCACCAGTATCAGTTTACTGTCGTCTTTCAAGGTGAAAGTATGTCGGATTCACGCCTGCTAAATTCCGCCGCTTTTTAGCCTCATGCAAAGGGCCCTGTGACCTCTACCCCCTACTAAACCTCGTGTGGAAAGAGGTAAAGGGCTGACAAATGATAAAGAGTGACTACGATCTTTCTGGTGAGTAAAACAGTGAAAGTGGAAATGTAAATAATGTGTAAATAATGTGTAAACAGCATGTGAAAGCTATGAATGTAAATATAAGTGAACAGTGGAAAATACTTTTATAAGTTACTGCAAGTTACAGTGCCTAACACAGTGTAAATAAAATAGAAATGTAAATAATGTAAATAAAATTGAGAACGTAAATAGAAATGTAAATGAGTAGTATTATAAGAATCTATCTATCTATCTATTGCCAGACGCCTCAATCCCGTTTGGGGTGGCCACAAACAAATCGCCTCCACGTCGTTCTGTCACCCTTCATTTCACTGCCCTGCTCCCAACTCACACACCCCTCTCTCATATACCTCTCCACCCCATCCCTCCATCTCATCCTCGGCCTCCCCCTCCCTCTTCTTCCCTCCACCTCACTCACATACACTCTCTTCATCAGTCTTTCACCCTCCATCCTCTCCACATGGCCAAACCACCTCAGTGTGTTCCTCATAACACTTCCTATCACATCCACATCCACACCACAACGCTCCTTTATATCCTCATTCGTCAGCCTGTCTCTCCATGTGACTCCACAGGCTCCTCTTAAATAACTAATTTCCGCTGCTCTCACTCTTGACTTGTGTCCTTCCAACAATGTCCAAGCTTCACTTCCATACGTTAGAGTTGGTATTACAATACTGTCATGTAATAACTTTTTCACTTCCCTGCTCACTTCCCTGTTTCTTATCACTGCTTTCAAAGAACCAGCAACCTTTCTTCCCTGCTGTACCCTTTCAAGCACTTCACCCTCCAAACTTCCATCCTTACTCATCACACTACCCAAGTACTTAAACGTACTCAAATTACTTCTAGTATATATACTAGGAGTAATGAAAGTGAAAGTTTCACTCTAGCATGTATGAATACTATGAGTTATGAGAGTGAAGGTGAAAGTGACATTCACTCTCAACGCTAGTATACAGGACGAGAAAGTGAATGCTACGTATTTTACTGAAAGAGAAATTGAATGCCTACAGTGACAATAAACTACTATTACTGAAGGAAACTTATGGATAAAGACTGTAGATATATATAAGTGTTATGTAGTAATAGAAATATAAACTGTGAGTGTTTTTATGAATAATAAGTGACAGAACACCAGCGGCGAACGATCGCAACTGGGAAGGTCATATACGCGCTTGTAATTTTCATTGCTGTCACAGTGTTTTTTTTTTTGGAGTACGGATTCTAAACTATTTGAGAATCATAGAATAGTGTTTCTAGTGATAATATCAGGCTGTTGTAATCATATTACGGGTTGTCGGGAAGTGTAAAGTGGAGGCTTCGTTACCCAACTTCAGAGGTCTCCACAAGTCCTACGGTACTCGACGAAGGCTCAACAAACACCCCAGAGAAAGCTGAAGGTATGTGCCATAAACATATTTGATTATAATATTCTATGACTAATAACTGATTTTTGGCAAATATTTTTAGAGAGTCTGTTGGAGCGCGAATATGCCCGCGGGAGCTGCAAGTCAAAGCAAAACAAGCCCGCGGTTAAGGGGTTAACTAACAGTGACCCTCAGTGATCCACAGCCCATCACTGGCCGAAAGTATGAGTAATGACCTTTAATTCAGGGCTATCTGTCCATATCCTAGTTTGTGCATATACTACATTTGCATTTAATAAATTGATCCAGGCTCTAAAAAAAATAAAATAAAGTAAAATAAAATAAAAAATTATACACAAGTGTTTTATTCAGGAGTAAAAATATTCAGCTGGGGGTTAGATAATAAATACTTATCCAGGCGACCTTTAAAGGATTGTACTGTATTACAGTTTACTAGATTGTAAGGCAATTTATTCCATGAAGTCACAGAGTGTGCAGTGAGATTGGATGGTGAGGATATGGAGAATGTGAGTGCATTCAAGTACTTGGGTAGTGTGATGAGTAAGGATGGAACTTTGGGGGATGAAGTACGTGAAAGGGTACAGCAGGGAAGAAAGGTTGTTGGTACACTGAAAGCAGTGATGAGAAATAGGGAGGTGAGTATGGAAGTTAAGAAGTCACTGCATGATGGTATTGTGATCCCTACCCTGACGTATGGAAGCGAGGCGTGGACCTTGCAAGAGGGGAACAAGTCAAGAGTGAGAGCAGTGGAAATGAGTTACTTGAGAGGAGCATGTGGAGTGACGTGGAGGGACAGGTTGACGAATGAAGAAGTGAAGGAACGTTGTGGGGTAGATGTGGATGTGGTTGAAAAGATTAGGAGAAATACACTGAGGTGGTTTGGACATGTGGAGAGAATGGAGAATGAAAGACTGACTAAGAGGGTGTATGTAGGTGAGGTGGAGGGAGGGAGAGGGAGAGGTAGACCGAGGATGAGGTGGAGGGATGGAGTTGAGAGGTATATGAGGGAGGGGGGGGTGAGTTGGGGGGAGGGGAGTCAAATGGTGGGTGACAGAGTGACTTGGAGGCGTTTTGTCTGCGGCCACCCTTTGCGGGATTAGGGCGTCGGGCTATAGATAGATAGATAGAACAACTCTATTGAAGAAGAAATGCTTAGCTTCATGTGACTGGAATCGTTTGCCAATTATTTTATGCCCATTGCCTCTAGTATAATTCGAGTGATCAACTGTGTAGTATTTATCAACAGCCATGTTATCATGTCCTTTGAATATTTTGAATACTTAAATTAAATCTCCTTATCCTCCATTTTGTTAGGGTAAAGAGATTCAGGGCTTCTAAACGTTCCTCGTACGGTTTATTTCACAGTCTAGGTATCATCTTTGTCATCCTTCGCTGCACTCTTTCAAGCTTTTCCATATCCTTTTTATAATACGGTGACCAAAACTGAATGCAATACTCCAAATGCGGGCATATTAAGGAATTATACAAAGTGAGGATGATATCTGATTTATATTCAAATGCTCTGCCTATGGACCCAATCAATTTACTGGCTTTTTTCACAGCTTCTGTGCATTGTTTGCTTGGTTTAAAATCGTTGGTTATTATAATTCTTGAGTCTTTTCCGTGGTTTACCCTATCAAGTTGGACATTATTCATGCTATAACTTGCTCTTACATTTTTACTGCCAATGTTTAGCATTTTAATATTGAAATCCATTTGCCGGACTTGGGCCCAGTTAAACAGTTGATCAAGATCTCTCTGAACTGCCTGCCTTTGCACTGCTGTATCTGCTCTGTTACCTATTTTACTATCATCAGCAAACTTTGAAATCTTACAACACAATCTTTGTCAATATCATTTACATATATTAAGAAAAGAATAGGACCTAACACTGAACCCTGCGGCACTCCACTTGTAACGTTTATCCAGTCTGACACGTTTCCATTTATTACAACTCTTTGCTTTTGTCTGGTGAGCCAATCTTCTACCCACCTGAGAACACTGCTGCTGAAACCATGTGCCTTTAGCTTCTGAAGGAGTCTTTTGTGTGGATCTTTGTCAAAAGCCTTTTGAAAATCGAGGTAAACCACATCAACAGATTTAGTCTCGTCGTACATGTTCAGTATATCACTGAAAAAGTCCAGCAGATTCATGAGACGAGCAATTATTTGCAAACCACCGCTGTTAAACTAATTGGGCATTAGTTTTCTGGTTGGGCTCTGTTGCCCTTTTTGAATACTGGGGTTATGTTAGCAAGCTTCCATTTGTGTGCCACCTTACTGCTCCTAAGTGATAAGGTAAAAAGTTCAGACAAAGGCTTTGATATTTCATTCTGCAGTTCGTTCAATACACGTGGTGATATTTTGTCCGGTCCTGGTGCTTTATTCTCTTTTAATTTGTTTATTGGAAGCAGTACGTCACGATCGCTAACTGTAATGTCAGTGATTATGTTGCCCTCTTCTATAGGAATGGGGGAAACAGTAGGAATCATTTGTATATTTTCTGTTGTAAATACTGACGCAAAGAAATTATTAAGAATTTTCGCCATCATAGTTTCATCATCAGTGTGCTCTCCGTTATCTGTGATTACGGGACCGATTGATGGAGTTATTACCTTTTTTGCTTTTATGTAACTGAATAATTCTTTGAAATTTGATTTACTGATACTTGCAGTGTGTCTCAAGGTTTTTCTTAATGCATTTAATTAATTTTTTGGCTTTTCGTCGAAGTGCATCGAATTAATTTTTATGACTTTGACTCTTTGTGGTATTATAATTCTTTTATGCAAGATTTTATGCTTCTAGACAATGTTTAATGTCATAGTTCCACCATTTGGATTTAGAATTTTTGGTAGGCCTTCTGTTGCGCATTGGAATGCATAACCTGATGACAATATTGAGAGTTTCTGTAAAAAAAAAATTCCATGCATCATTGATATCTAAAGTTTCGACAATGGGATGCCAGTCACCTGCACCTTCAGTTACCTTTAATTTCATATAATGTGCCCTCTTAAAGTCGGGCACTTTCTCGCAACTGGCCTTGACCTGTCTTCACTGAAATTAATGTTAAATGTAACTATGCGATGATCACTTGTACTAAATTCTTCTCTTACGATAACATTACTGACTACATTTTCTGATGTGGCTAAGACAAGATCTAGGATGTTAGCTCCACATATCAGATAATCTACAAATTGATACAAAGAACTTTCCTGCAAGTCTGTAGGCTATATAGGTCTAACCCTGTATGTGAGGATAGGGCTTCTCCCCATTTTGGAACTGGTAAATTAAAGTCGCCAAATAATACAGTGCTTTGCATACAGGATCTTTCGGCAGTTTGACTGTAGATTTCATTATTGATGTTGAGTTGCTGACCAGGTGGACGATAAATTAACCCAAGAGTGATTTTATGACAAGATTCATTTCTAAGCTGAATATAAATAGTGTCAATGTTTTCAATATATGGCTTGGTAATTATGACTGGATGAAATCTTGAGTTAATATATAACAACACTCCGCCCCCTGCTCGAATAATTCTTTCACTTCTGAAAATGTGATAGCCTGGTAAATTAAACTCTGCTAGAAAATCTCTCTGCACAGTATTTAGCCATGATTCTGTTACACCAATTACATCATAATCTTCGGTAAAGACAAGGTCCTCTAAATAAGATAATTTATTACATAGATTACACGCATTTACAAGGATAGCTTTAATGTGTTTTCCTTTTCCATGTGGGGAGCTTCCATTATTTATTGATTTATCGGATCGTATGACATCTACGTTTGCCTCCCGGCGTCACTAAGCAAACGACCGAGACGGGCAGATCCATTGGCATTCAGAGTCTAGCCCATCGTTTGCAATTTTTTTTATTTACTTTTTTTTTTTTTACATGTCCGACTCTTGGCAAAGGCTACAGAGCCTATTTCTCGTGGGCCTATCCCAAGGCCCAAATAGTCCTCCTACACCGCCACATGTCACCATTTCGGCGCTAACACCCACTGAATACTTGCTAGGGCTGTCTCATACAGGATTGGAGTATTGCTATTAGCGTGGGTATTTTTGTGTCGGCGGGTCATCTGGTAGACCAGGAAAGAGTGCTTTTCATGAAATTCAAATCCTTAGACTGTTCTCTGCCCCTGCCGGGATTCGATCCTGGGTCCATTAGGACTTCAGGCCACCTCTCTACCGATTCAGTAGTGTTTGCTGCTTGTAAAACTGGTTCCACGTGTCGATGAATTCATCTCTTTCCTGTAAGCAAACTGACTTGACTCTGTTAATTATACTAAATGCTCTGCTGAAGAAGGCATTCCCTGCGTTAATCCTCGGGAGTATGCCTGAAATTAAAATATGGTTAGTTTTCTCCTTGTAGCGTCGAATCATCTTTCTGTTCTTCTCCATCAGCTCCTCTGATCTGGTTCGCATGACATTATTGGTACCTATATGAATGATAAAAAGGCTCTCATTTTCCGTGTTCTCAAAAACGTTATCGACAGTCTCTGTTACGTCATCTACTCCTGCACCTGGAATACAAAAACGCTTTCGTTTAGAAGGTGCCCGGTCCGATGTATATGAGAGAGGGGGGTGTGAGCTGGGAGTAGGGCAGTGAAATGGCGGGAGACAGGACGACAAGGAGGCGATTTGTTTATGGCCACCCTTTACGGGATTAAGGCGTCTGGCAATAGATAGATAGATAGGTCTTGCTAGGTCAAAATCTGACCCAGCCCTTGGCCTTGACCTTTTATTTAGTGTTCTACAAGAAAAAAAAAAATTACCGGTATACACTGAATGACCCTTAACATTTCCACCATGTGTGGTTAAAATCGAATAAAAACTGTCTGAGTTTAGTAACATATTTCCCTCATTAATCCCTTCATTAGAAGAGGCCTCCTGCATGGTGATTAATATCGTCTAGAGGTAGCAAGAAAAAAACAGAAATAAACGTCGATCGTTTAAAGTTTTCCCTCACCTATAGTGAGAGCCGGGCCATACATTAGCCGGGTCGGTGGGGGTGGGCTGTTAATAAGAAAGGGGCAAAGCCAGGGGTTGTCCCTAGTTCCCCTAGTGGGCAGCCCATCTGTCGATCAGGGCAGCCCGGCTGCCCACCAGAGGGCACTCTGGGCGCGTAGTGCATGAAATAAATAAATAAATACTGTAAATAAATAAATAAATAAATAAACGTCACCTGACTGAACGGGTTAAACACAGGGCACTTTTATGTTACCACTTACATGAGTCTAACATTTTTAATGGAACAGAACTGACTACTCCAGATCAGTATGACAAATGCTTGCTCATACCTTCAAAGAGTCAGTATCTACTTTGTTAACACATTCTCATTGTCATTTCAGTCACTTGGGAAGAAAGTTGAGGCATGAATATATTTCCTATATAACAGTTACCATGTTTTAAGCACCGTGTATATGACAACTCTTAGTCTGACTTTTTATTATACTGACAAAAATAATCTGCAATTCCAGTCATTTTCTTTCGCATGCCATATTTCTCTTTTGACCAGACATCCTGATTAAACCACGCCCCGGGAAAGCGCATTTCCTAAACATTTACCCAAATTAAGGATAAACGCACACCAACACGCACTCCCACCATCTGCAAAATTTACTTTCGGCCCATAATTTCCGAGTCATAAGAACCCTTGCATCATATCACTCATTATTTCAATCATTTTTCTTTTCCTCTTATTTTCCTACCTCGATATCTTTCCCATCCATCTTCTTGGTCTTCAGCTTTTTCCTTTTTCATTTCCCTTTCTCTTCATCATCTCTTTTCCTAGTTTCTCTCTCTCTCTCTCTCTCTCTCTCTCTCTCTCTCACTCTCTCTCTCTCTCTCTCTCTCTTTTTACAGTTTCCTTTCTTGTTCGTCTGTCTTTTTCTTCCTTTTCTATCTTCCTCCTCCTCGCATCACTTCTTTCTCTTCTTCTTTCCTTCCCTACTTCCCCTTTCTTGCATTTTCCTGCTTACTTAAACATCTCTCTCTTTCGTCGTCGTCTTCCTTCTTTTTTTATTTCTCTCCTCACTGTCTCTATTTCTTTCTTTCTTTCATCCTCTGTTTCCTCTCTCTTCATGGTTTGATGCCTACCTTTTCGCCTCTTTCTTTCTTCTCAATCTCCTTTTCTCCTTCCAGTCTCTCCTCTTCTTCATGGTTTCTTTTTCATCTTTTTGTCCCTCATTCTCTTCTTCTTCCTCTCTCTATTCGCTCATTCCTTTATTCCCCCCGTCTAATTTCACTTTAGACTTCTGCTTCACAGTTTTCTTTTTTTTTCTCTCTTACTTCCCTACTCTTTACTCCCTCATCATTCTTCTCCTTCACTACTTTCTCTTTTCTACCCTCTTTTCTCTTCCTCTTCTTTTTTTTTATTTTCGTGTTCTATTCAGTTCCGTTTCCCTCCCACTTTCTTTCTTTCTCCTATTCTCCTTTCATCCACGTCAATGTCCCTCATCTTTCTTTTCAAAATATCTCCATATCACTTCCCCTCTCTCCTGCATTCCTCTTCCTCTCCACTCTCTTTCTTTTCCTCGTGCCTATCATCTCCTCACTCCTTCACCACCAAATCATCCTTGTCATCATCAACGCTATCACCATCACACCCACCATCGGCACCACACAACCATCATCATCATCATCATCATCATCAACATTGTTATCACCATCATACCAACATCATTAACATAAGAATCACCATTTTGTCACCATCATATACCATTACCATCATCACAATATCGTAACCATCATCATGACCACGATCATCATCATCATCATCACCATCATGATCTTCATCACCACAGTCACTATGTCTCTTCCTGGAGAACTCAGACATAACTACCTATTTGTAACTACAAACGCTTGCATTACTGCAATTATATTACAACTGCTACGGTTATGTAACTACAAATGTTTGCATTACTGCAATTATGTTACATTTTCTACAGTTATGTAACTACAAATGCTTTCATTACTGCAATTACATTACAGCTGTTACAATTATGTAATTACAAACGCTTGCATTACTGCAATTACATTACAGCTGTTACAATTATGTAATTACAAACGCTTGCATTACTGCAATTATATTACAACTGCTACAATTATGTAATTACAAACGCTTGCATTACTGCAATTAGGTTACAACTGCCATAATTATGTAAATTGCAAACGCTTGCATTACTGTAATTATGTTACAGTTGCTACAATTATGTAACTGCATACGATAGCATTACTGCAGTTATGTTACAGTTGCTATAGTTATGTAACATAAACGCTAGCATTACTGCAATTATGTTACAATTGCCACACTGATGTAACTACAATTTGTTACAACCACATTATGTAACAGTTGCATTAACACGATGTAACTACAAATTTACGGCAACCACAATTATGTAACAGTTGCATTAACACAATGTTATGTTACAGTTACTCTTGCATAACAGTTGTATTTACACAATATAACTACAATTGCATTAACACGATGTAGCTGCAATTATTATACAATATTTCTCCAATTATGCTACTTTTACAAAATTATGTATTTCACTTAGCTTGCAAGTTGATATTAATGTGTATATATATGCATTAATATATTGTGACAAAGGGTACAGCAGGGAAGAAAGGTTGCTGCTTCTTTGAAAGCAGTGATAAGAAACAGGGAAGTGAGCATGGAAGTGAAAAAGTTACTACATGGCAATATTGTGATACCAGCTCTAACGTACGGAAGTGAAGCTTGGACGTTGTTGGAAGGAGACAAGTCAAGAGTGAGAGCAGTGGAAATGAGTTATTTAGGAGGAGCCTGTGGAGTCACATGGAGAGACAGGCTGACGAATGAGGATATCAAGGAGCGTTGTGGTGTTGATGTGGATGTGATAGGAAGCGTTATGAGGAACACACTGAGCTGGTTTGGCCATGTGGAGAGGATGGAGGGTGAGAGACTGACGAAGAGAGTGTATGTGAGTGAGGTGGAGGGGGGAAGAGGGAGGGGGAGGCCGAGGATGAGATGGAGGGATGGGGTGGAGAGGTATATGAGAGAGGGGGGTGTGATTTGGGAGCAGGGCAGTGAAATGGGGGGGGGACAGGGCGACTTGGAGGCGATTTGTTTGTGGCCACCCCAAACGGGATTGAGGCGTCTGGCAATAGATAGATAGATAGATAGACAATATTTACTGTCATTGGTACGACAGTGGGTGTGACCGAGCGGTATGTAGTAGGCATAATATGTTATAACAAAATACTATATGTAATTAAGGTATGCAACTATATAGCTATAGGTAACAATATGTAAAACAGGAAGTTATGTCTAAGTTCTCCAGGAAGAGACAACTACACATTCCTTTTACCTGGACTAATCAAGAATGCCAAACACCCCTGATTGTCATGTGCCGGAAACATGACTGACACACCCACCCAGTCACAAATGTACTCACACGTAAGCCCACACACTTTAGCCAGAAGCTAGAGGGAGATATAAGTCCGATATCATATGTAGGAAGGTTAGACAGAGCTAGTGTTAGACAAGGAGAGAGCGGGAGAGATTCCCAGAGAGCGATAGGGAGTAGGAGAGTGAGAGTAAAGTAGAAGGACAGCAGCTAGCATAAACTGCTATTAACCACTGGCAACACGGGTCACGCCAAGCTCTTAACTTTTATTCAAGTAACTGTCTCACAATAAACTCCACCGACCCAACTCTGCCTATTTCATCATCTCACTTAAAATACAAAGAGGATAAAGGAATAGAGAAGGCCTACATTGATATCTCCTACAACGCCTCACAATTACTCTCTCCCAGTGCCTCTCCCATCGACGATACAGCAAGCTAACCTTCTCAGTATAATTACACTCCTCGGCTACGTCTACTTACAACTATTAACTTCACCAGTATCATCTAATAGTACTATCATCAGCATATCAAAATCAAATATCACCATCACTGTTAACACAATGACCAAAAACCATCACTATATTATTATTATGACCATTTTACCATTGTCATCACCATTCTGACCATCACTGTATAACCATTATTGTATCACTATATTATCATCATCAAATACAGTATCCCCATACCACTTTGCCACCCTATTACCATCTCATCACCATAGTCACCACCATATGACCTTATCATAATTATCCTCTTATACATTAGTCACCATATCACTATTGACATGTTATCCCAACCACAGCACCTTCCAGCCATATCACCGTATGACTCACCATATATTATCACCACATTACTATAATGCCAAAATATAATACTGTTCTATCACCACATCTTGTCACAGTCACCATATTGAGACCACCTTAACACAGTCTCTCTCTCTCTCTCTCTCTCTCTCTCTCTCTCTCTCTCTCTCTCTCTCTCTCTCTTTCTCTCTCTCGTACCATACTTGAAACCATGAGGGAATGAAAATGAAAGTCGAAATCAGGGATGACTACATGAGGCTGTGTTAAAGACTGGAGAGAGAGAGAGAGAGAGAGAGAGAGAGAGAGAGAGAGAGAGAGAGAGAGAGAGAGAGAGAGAGAGGAAGGGGGAACAAATTAGAAACAATTGGAAACAGTGGAGGGAGACGCAGATGTGCTTGGAAAAGGTGAAAATAAATATTGAGGAAGAAAAAATGAGATACAAAAGGAGGAGGAGAAAGGAGCGGTAGAAAAGGAGAAATATGTACAAGTATTTATAAATTAAAGAGTAAAACACACACCCAGACAGTAAGTTGCAAATCGTAAGCGCAAAACAGAATCAATAACAAGGAGTGACAAAAAATTATCTTGTATGAAATACAATTAACACTTATAGGCATATATTAAACACACACACACACACACACACACACACACACACACACACACACACACACACACACACACAGTGGCCTAGATGACTAAGGCACGAATAGACTTCATCACCCCGCTAAACTACCCCTGAGCCCCACAGTGAAAGCCACACAGGAGCAAGATAAATGACGGAGTGAACCTGTACCTTCACCGGTAGCTTGCCAGCAGTAGAAACCTTGGACTTCAGGGCAGCCAAACTTTTACCCAGACGCGAGCGGAGGAGCAATCCTTACGGAATAACCAAGATCGGCAACGAAAACACTAAAGTAATTTTTATTCAACAAAATAATATCTGACACGCTTGATACAAGTATTACCGTAGTTCCTGCCGGATGGGAATGGTTGGTATGCCTTGCTGCAATGCACATCTCGATAATGTCAAAGATACACAGCATTTGTATCAGGGAATAGTTGGAATTTTGCCTCAACAGATACGCTATATTTCTCTTTAAAGTCTCAAGCAGCTATGTCCAGATTTTACGTTCGTTGTGCCACTGGTCAGTGTCGCTGAGTGCGAATCTGCTGTCCAGTGCCCAGTTAGTGCCAGAGTTTGAATCCTGGTGCGGGAAACTGACGTCACTCGGCACACTTGTCCATCGTCCTTTCAAAGGTTCCATGATACAATAATTACTAGATCAACAAGTATGGGAGGTACCTGTGGTAACTCAGATGATACAATGGCCTTGTATCCCAGAGTACTGGGTGAACAACCCACCACAGGCTCAAAGACCGAAGTTACGGAAATGAGCATCACGGTTTAGCTCCTCACGGCGTGTGCCCCCACCTTTATCTTTGTCTTTTGCCGTAAACATCACAGTATAGTATCATTGTGCCTTGAGTGTTAGGATGATTTGCAGTTCCCAGAAGCTTTTACTTCACACTGCTCATAAATAAAAAAAAAATATCTATCTATCTATATATGTAGTGTATATGCAGTATATATATATATATATATATATATATATATATATATATATATATATATATATATATATATATATATATATATATATATATATATATTAAATTACTACTTTTTTTTTATGTGACCGACTCTGGGCATAGGCTTCACAGCCTGCTTTCAAGGCCCAGTAATCCTCGTACGTACCGCACACCTCTAGATGTCACCACTTCGGCGCTAACACCCACCTTCCTTACTGAATACATGCTAGGGCTGTCTCATACAGGACTGGTGTATTGGTATTAGCGGGGGTATTTTTACATGTCGGCGGGTCTTCTGGTAGAACAGTAAAGTCTGATTTTATGAAATTCAAATCCTTAAACTGTTCCCTGCACCAGCGGGATTTGAACCCGGGTCCGTTAGGACTGCAGACCAATTCTCTACCGATTGAGCCACCGCTTCCCTAACCTTGTCATTGAATCAAAATAGTTACATTGACCGCAACCTATCCTGTAACACAGACCCGAAAGAGGCAATAGGTCTTCTACTGTTTATTTTCCTCTGTACGCTTTATCAGCACAAAATAGTTATCCAAAACACAGTCACTTCTCGCACTGTAAAGGAATAGCATTGCCACTAATCGGTAGGTGGTATATAGATGGTAATTACTGCTAGAAAAACAGGAACTAACCAGAAAAAAGCAAGAAATCCAATTGCCTTGTCAAAGAACAAACAATTATCACTTACCAAACAACGACAAACAAGTTAACTAATCAACTATCCACTCACCCAGCCACACAACAGATCCACCTCTGTTGCTGTTTCACAGGTTCATTCATGTCTGCATACCTTGTCATTTTTTATTTCTTTTTCTTCTGCATGAGGCATTTGCGGACACATCTCTTTCCATACCAAAGAAGCTTCTCACAGCAGCGCGTCATTACGACACAAGGCAGGCATGTTGTCCTGCACCGAATGAAGTATAATGAGGTGTCGGGTGGCCTCAGTGCCTATCCTCTTCAGCGTGGCTATTTTAACTGGGGCTGGCACAAAGGGGCATAAGAGCAGCGTGTGGGAGGTGGTGTATAGTGGAGAACTTATTGGGGACCTCGTACTTGTATAGGTGACATGGGGTAGGGTGATAAAGCTATTAGTGTGTGTGTGTGTGTGTGTGTGTGTGTGTGTGTGTGTGTGTGTGTGTGTGTGTGTGGAGAGAGAGAGAGAGAGAAAGAGAGAGAGAGAGAGAGTGTCAGTGAGTGGGTGGGGGGAGCTGCGTGTGGCATTTTGCGTGTGGAGGTGAAAGTGCGTGTGTGTGAGAGAGGGTAGGAAGTGTGGGAGTGTGTGGCAGAGGTGTGTTTGTTTGTCAAGAGTCGTGTGTGGGTATATACATGAGGAGGTGTTTCAATGTGTAAGAGGGAAGGCGAGAGAGGGATGGATGGATGCATGCATGTGTATAATAGTTATTACTTAATTTATGCATGTATGAATGTATGTGTGCAAGTGTGTGTGCGTAATTGTGATTGTCTGTGTTAGCTTATGCATGTGCATTTGCTTGAGGCCCCGTCCACACGGAGCCTCAAACATTGCCCACAACAGTGCTAGGAACATGTTAGGAACATGCTAGATAGATGCTTCCAAACATGCCACATACAAGTTCGTAAACTTGCCGGGCTGATTATCCCCAAACCTGTTCGCGGCAGGAAACATCCTCGCCAGTGACGATAGCATGTCCCTAAACAAGTTTACGGGTTTGAACGTCCAAACGAGATAATTCGAACATGTATGCAAACACGTCCGAAGCCATGTTTCGTGCATGCTTCAAAACTTGTTTCAGGCTTGTGTGGACGGGGACTGAGCGAATGAATTTTCCTGTGCATAAGTTTGCTTGTGTTTTCTTGATCTAGAATATTCGTGTGGGAGATGTCCGTGATTGGTTAGCCATGCCAAAAGCCTAATTCTTGCAATAAAATCGATTGATATATATATATATATATATATATATATATATATATATATATATATATATATATATATATATATATATATATATATATATATATATATATATATATATATATATATATATATATATATATATATATATATATATATATATATATATATATTGTTACGGAACAGAGAAAGATAATGTACACTTTAAGTGAGAATACTAAAAATCACTACTGTCCCGTAAAGTTCCAGGTTCAAAACAAAAGAGTTAGGTAAAATTACAAGTTAAAGTTTAATGCTCAAACTAATAACAAAACATTCAGGACTCATAAGGATAATGTAATGGCAAAAAACAGGTTAAATATATGGTTAACTGCAATAGCCTCTATTAACACGAAATTAGCAAGAGTGAATTTATCTAAGTCAGCCCTGATAAAATGAGAAAACCGGATAATACTCAGTGAATGCAAGATATTTTATTACAGATACAAAATATTATTAATAAGGGCTGACACCCAAAACACATGAATCACAAAAACCCCACTAGGCCTAAGAATTAACACCTTACGCTACACAGTACAAGAAAAAATGCAATAACAGTTATACTCAAATTACACAGCTGCTAGATGGTTGGAGACTTCCTGAGCACTCACAATAATAACAACTGTACAGGGGAGGACAGAGATGTGAACAAAATGAGGAGTAGATCTAAGTGGCAATAATGCAGAGACTGAGCTCATTATATAGGGGCCGGCAGAGCTTGATCCAACTTGTAAGAAGGACGCGCAAATGAAGCCACAGGGGACAAAGAGTTGACACTCCTGCTCTGAACAACAGAAAGAACAACTTACTCTACTATAAGGGTAGAAGGGGGGAGTGAGGTAGAACACGCTCGTGATCAAACATGCAGCATACTGTACGTTAGAAATACACAAAGGATGATGAAATCATAGGCTATGTAACACCTCCCCACAAAGAAAAAGAAATTTACAAAGGAAATTTCTTATTACTCTAAAACAATCTGTCTAAAGTCTAGATAAGCAATCTGCAATATCATTTTCTTTCCCCTTGACATGTTGTATGTCTAATGAATACTCCTGAAGAAGTAGACTCCATCTTGTCAATCTCTGATTTTTATCTTTAAACTTACTAAGGAATTTCAGTGGGTTATGATCGGTATAAATGACTATGGGGTCAAAACCAGAACACAAATAAAATGAAAAATGCTGTAAACCCAAAGACAAGGCCAAAAGCTCTTTCTCAATAGTTGAGTAGTTCTTTTGAGGTGGAGTGAACTTCTTACTGTAATAAGATACAGGGTGTTCAATACCCTGATCATCCTCTTGCAGCAAAACAGCCCCAGCTCCTGTATCACTTGCATCAACAGCCATCTTAAAAGGCTTAGCAAAATTTGGAGTAGCGAGCACTGGCTGACTTAATAGGATAGCTAAGTTTGCTGAAAGAGGAATCACAGTTATCGGTCCAGACAAATTTAACTCCCTTTTTCAGTAGGTCTGTAAGTGGTGATACAAGAATTGAAAAGTTAAGAACAAATCTCCTGTAATAACCTACCATTCCCAAAAATCTTTGTAGCTCTTTCCTACTTTTAGGTCTGGGAAGATCACTTATAACCTGAACCTTAGCTCCTGGTGGTGCAACATGTCCATCACCAATTACGTACCCAAGGTACTGAACTTTAGCTTGACCAAACTCACACTTTGATAAATTAGCTACAAGATTAGCCTGAACCAAACGCTCAAGAAATTTACTGACATGGCATAGGTGATCTTTCCAGTTGTCACTGAAGATTAATACATCATCAATATAAACAACACACCCTGCCAAACCCTCTGTTACAACATTCATGAGCTTCTGAAACTTGGCTGGTGCATTCTTCATACCATATGGCATTACAGAACATGCAAAAGTCTTTCCTAGTGTTACAAAACATGAGATCTCCCTAGCACGTTCAGTCATAGGTACTTGCCAGTATCCCTTTAACAAATCAAACTTACTTATGTACCTAGCCTTTCCGATCTTGTCTATGCAATCTTCCACACGAGGGAGAGGGTAAGTGTCTGTTTTGGTTATCCGATTAACACGTCTGTAGTCGATGCAAAGCCGCTGTGACCCACCTGGCTTAGGGACTAGAGTGACAGGAGAACTCCAATCGCTCTGACAGGGCTCAATCATCTTGTGGTCCAACAGGTAGCCAAGCTCCTTCTGGATGAGAGGAACTTTCACTGGGTTCACATGGTAAGGAGGCAATTTAATTGGCTTTGCGCCTCCAACATCGACATCATGCATCAACACAGTGGTTCTTCCTGGAGTGACACGGAACACTTGCAGGTACTCCTGCAGTAATGCTGAAAACTCCTGCATTTCCTCGGGAGCTAGATTAGTCTGGAGATCATTCATGATATCAGGATTCTTCCCCCAACTATCACTCAGGCTCATGCTGTATGGGAGAGCTTCACTTGCAGACTCGGGTGGAACAGCTGCAGTGCAGACTGGGTTATTTTTGTCCCGCCTGTGATATAACTTTAGCATGTTGATGTGACAAAGTTGCTTGTTCTTTCTACGATCTGGTGTGGCGATGACATAGTTGACATCACTGAGTTTCTTCTCCACGAAATAAGGACCACTAAACTTGGCTTGAAGAGGTTGCCCATGCACCGGTAGCAGAATCAAAACCTGATCTCCTGGCTGAAAGTGGCGTAACCTGGACTTCTTATCATACCAAGTCTTCATCTTCGGAGCAGCTCCTAAATTCTCTCTTGCCACCTGTAAAGCAGTGGAGAGCCGTTCTTTGAACTTCTTCACATACTCCAGCAGGTTGACGTCATCTTCCTCCGACAGCCAGCATTCCTTGAGTAGTTTAAGGGGTCCTCTTACTTCATGGCCAAACAGTAGTTCAAAAGGTGAGAAGCCCAGTGATTCATTTGGAGATTCTCTTGCGGCAAATACAACGAATGGAAGACCTTTATCTAGGTCTTTCTGATGTTCCAAACAGTATTTCTTGAGCATCGATTTGAGTGTTTCATGATATCTCTCCAACGCTCCTTGGGTCTGGGGATGGTAAGCTGAAGACGTGATCTGGGTGATGCCCAACTCTTTCAGAGACTGCTTGAAAACATTTGACATGAAATTACTTCCCCGGTCTGACTGTACCTCCTTGGGCAGACCAAACTTTGTGAAGAACCCTAGCATTTCCTTAACCACGTTCTTTGCTGAGATATTTCTAAGTGGAATGGCTTCAGGATAACGAGTAGCCATATCAATCAGGGTCAACACATAAGAAAATCCTGAAGAAGTCTTAGGAAGACGGGCCACAATATCCACCAACACACGGGTGAATGGCGCCTCAAAAGGAGGGATGGGAACTAGAGGTGCAACCTTTTCGGTCTGATTACACTTCCCCACAACTTGACAGGTGTGACAAGACTTACAATACCAGGAAACATCCCTGAAGATACCTGGCCAGTAGAAGTGTTTCAAAATGCGTGCCACAGTCTTCCTCACTCCAAGGTGTCCTGCCAAACTGGAATCATGAACCACTCTAATGATATCCTGCCTACAAACACGAGGGATGACAACTTGATGTACAACCTCCCATTCACAGTCGGCTGATGCTGTTGGGGGTCTCCACTTCCTCATAAGTACTTCTGACTTTATATAATAACAAGTAGAAGCACCAGCTGACTCTTCCTCACTGCAAGCAGAGTTAGCTAGACCTTTCAACTCAGGGTCAGCAACCTGCAACTCAACCAACTCTTGACGAGACAAATTATCAACACTACGGGGTACTGCCTCATCTGGTGCGTGGTCCAAATTAGCAAGAAAAGTGTCAGCTAGGATAACATCATCATCATCATTATCCTCTAAGTCACCAGTAACTTTAGACTTAGCCCTAGTGACAGCACATGCAGAGAACACATCAGGGACATCACAATCCTGGGTCGCAGCCACTGGCTCACTAGACAACTGAGGAGCTGGACACACTTGACTTCCACCAATATCATTTCCAAGTAAGAAAGTTACACCTGACATTGGGAATGTCTCAACCAACCCAACCATAACGGAACCATTAACAAAACAAGACTCTAAATTCACTCTGCACAGAGGGACAGAGAAGTAATTATTCCCTACACCTTGTAAGATTACAGTTTCATCAGAGGAATTAAGATTAGAGCCTAGAACACTGGTCAGCATAAGAGATTGGGAAGCACCTGTATCACGATATATTTTAACTGATTTCCTGTCATTACTGTCCAGAGGACTGACAAAACCATCAGACAGGAAATTAGCACATGAACTCTTGAGAGTGTCACCCACGTTACTGCTCAAAAGAGGAGCTTCATCATGAGGATTTAATTTACCCCTCAAAGCAGGTTCAGTTAACTCAGTTAAAGAATTCTGGGAACTCTCAAGGGTGGACACTAGACCAATTGACTGAATATTTAAAGACTTCTTTTTGTTCACATCACGCTGTCTCCTGAAACATTTCTCCGTAGTATGACCAAGCTTACTACAATAAGTCCATTTACTTTTCTGAAATCTAGAGGTGAAGCTGGTATTTACTTTCTGAGAAACATCATCTTTATTCTCTTTCCTGTTACCTGTACTCTGAGTAGAGGCAACGTACTTACTCTCAGCTTTCCTTTTTTCTTTAGAATATCTCTTGTGAGTGAGAACATATTCATCAGCTAAAACTGCAGCATCAGATAAATTATCTATTCTTTTCTCATCAAGATATAGGCTTACATCTTTATTAATACACCTTTTGAAGTCCTCCAGCAAAATCATCTGCTTAAATTTAGCAAAATCAGAATCCACATTCTTAGAATTTAACCACTGCTCTAACAGATCTTCTTTGATTTTTGCATACTCAACATGGGATTGCTTATCTTGCTTATAAGTTGTCCTAAATTTTACTCTATAGGCTTCAGGAATAAGCTCATAGGCCTTAAGAATCAAGCTCTTAACTACATCATAATTATCAGATTGATCCTGAGGCAAAGATGCATAAGTTACTTGAGCTTTACCGGTGAGAACAGTTTGAAGGAGTACTGACCAATACTTTTTGGGCCAATTAAAACCTGTAGCTACCCTCTCAAACAACTGAAAATACTTTGTAAAATCAGATTCATTAAAAGGAGGGACAAGTTTAACATTTTTAGCCACATCAAAATCATCAGAGCTAGATGATCCAGTTCCACCCTGTTTCATGCGATACTCATGGTCTGCCTGAATCCTAGCAAGTTCAACTTGTGCCTGAAACTCAGCCTCCTTAGCACGAGCCTGAATCTCAGCCTCATTAACATTTGCCTGTAACTCAGAATCCTGAATACGAGCCTGAGACTCCACCTCCTTAGCCTGAGAATCAGCCTCCTTAGCACGAGCCTGAAACTCAGCTTCCTTAACACGAGCCTCCTGCAGAGCTAGCTGTAACTTAGCTATTTCAATCTGCATTTGCTCATTTGGAGGAGTTACATTAAACTAGCTTTCATTAATCATGTCGACAATTTGATCTTTAGAATGATGAGAGAGAACAGCAATTCCCAATTGTTGAGCAACAAGCTTAAGTTCATTCATTGTTCTGTTTTCTACATCACACACTGTTTGCACATTTGACAAAAAATCTTTGGCTTCATCAAGCGTAGTAATAGTAGACATCATGAATAAATCACAGTCACAAAATATCAAGCAATATCCTTATGATAATATCCTGAATATCCTGGCGAGGTCGGCAAATTTATGTTATGGAACAGAGAAAGATAATGTACACTTTAAGTGAGAATACTAAAAATCACTACTCTCCCGTAAAGTTCCAGGTTCAAAACAAAAGAGTTAGGTAAAATTACAAGTTAAAGTTTAATGCTCAAACTAACAACAAAACATTTAGGACTCATAAGGATAATGTAATGGCAAAAAACAGGTTAAATATATGGTTAACTGCAATAGCCTCTATTAACACGGAATTAGCAAGAGTGAATTTATCTAAGTCAGCCCTGATAAAATGAGAAAACCGGATAATACTCAGTGAATGCAAGATATTTTATTACAGATACAAAATATTATTAATAAGGGCTGACACCCAAAACACATGAATCACAAAAACCCCACTAGGCCTAAGAATTAACACCTTACGCTACACAGTACAAGGAAAAATGCAATAACAGTTATACTCAAATTACACAGCTGCTAGATGGTTGGAGACTTCCTGAGCACTCACAATAATAACAACTGTACAGGGGAGGACAGAGATGTGAACAAAATGAGGAGTAGATCTAAGTGGCAATAATGCAGAGACTGAGCTCATTATATAGAGGCCGGCAGAGCTTGATACAACTTGTAAGAAGGATGCGCAAATGAAGCCAGAGGGGACAAAGAGTTGACACTCCTGCTCTGAAGAACAGAAAGAACGACTTACTCTACTATAAGGGTAGAAGGGGGGAGTGAGGTAGAACACGCTCGTGATCAAACATGCAGCATACTGTACGTTAGAATTACACAAAGGATGATGAAATCATAGGCTATGTAACAATATATATATATATATATTATATATATATATATATATATATATATATATATATATATATATATATATATATATATATATATATTATTTATATATATGTGTGTGTGTATGTATGTCTATATCATATATGTATTTATTTATGTATGTGTGTAAGTAAACAAAATATCTCAAGAATGCCTGATCTGATTTCAGTTAAACTTTGGACATATATTATGTATCGGGAGGTAAAGAGGCGATTCGATCGTGGTGCACGTCATTCAGAGATATAAGTCACCGGTTAAGATCAAATTTCGGGATTGGAGGCCTTGACATTTGAGGTGGGTGGCCATGAGAGGTCGGTGGACAGGATAGAAGGGTGTGAGGATGGGAATGGGAAGAATGGAGTGTGTAGTATATATACAAGTTGGCAACAAATGAACCTGAGACAGTGTCAGTGGGTAGCACAGGCCTATCATTTAGTATACTGAGAACCATGACATAGCCACATGATTGTTGATGGCACTGACATGAACGAACAATGGTGTCAAATATTATTTAAAATGACTATTTAACTGTGATGAGTGAACGTCCACTCCCACACGCTGGCAAATTCATGCATGGCAATTGTACTATCACTCCCAAAAGTCGGGCGCATTTCTCGAACCCCCCTAACCCTGAACCAGTGAATCTGAAACAAGATGCATATAATGCCAATTTTTTTCAACAGATGGCGCTCGACGATGTCAGATGTTGGGTAGAGGAAGGGTGGTGATACGGTGGATTTATCAGTGTTGCCCTACTACAAACGTTGACTACGGGATATAAACAACCAAGATACTGCACAGTGTTTATGCTTGGGATACACTTGTGCTAACAGTAATTGGTATTCGGTTCATATCCATGCTGTATGCTTCAGTTGCTGTAATACTGGCTTGCACTATCGAAGGAGTCCCCCTTTCCTTTATACCTTCAGTTCATCTTCTACCAAGTGTGTCTCCCAAATACAAAACTATGATACAATAGTAATAAGACGCTGATATTAAAACGTATGGTAATATGTATCTGGGTTAGAAACAGTCCATGTTAATGTTAAATTCATGTAATATTAATGCCCAACCATTAAACGACCTTTATAACGACCATCCGACGATATGCACAGGGCAAACTTAATATTGCGTTGTTGTTTTTTTTGTTCAATGTGTCGACAAACACAACCATGTAATGACTACAATGTCATATTTAATTTCGGGTGTTTGGCAAACAAATACCCAGAGGTAGACCACTGGATGCAAGGTTTCCCGAGTTGTGTGGGTCTCTCACTCCGACATTCACGGCTCCAGCCATCACATAGTCCACAGTTCACAGCATCCAACCAGCTAACCAGGCAGCAGGTGAAGAATGAGTTCGCCTATGTTTACTGTATGCGGAGTAAAAGGAAAAAACCAACACGGTCCTGTCAATTTTCAACATCAGCTTTCTAGTGTTACTGCTGCTAAATAATGTGGTGGGTGAGGTTTGTGCTGAGTGTGGTGAGAGATGTGTTGTGGGTGTGGTGGGTGAAGTTTGTGTTGCGTGGTGTGGAAAGTGGGTGTCGTGGATGTGGGATTGGTGCGGTATTTGGTGTGTGGTGGGTGAGGTGTGTGGTGGTATTGATGTCCTGTACCAATGTTGGGTGAAGTGCCTGTGGTGGGGGTGCTGGGTGAGGTGTGTGTTCTTGGTTTTGTGGGAGAGATGTCCTGTAGGTGTGTTGGAGGTGTGTGGTGTTGGGAAGGTGTGTGTCGTAGTGTGTGGTGGGAGAGTGTGTTGTGGGTATGGAGGAAGAGGTGCGTGTTGTAGGTGTGTCGGGCAAGATGTGTCGTGAGAGTGGTGGGGAGGGTGTCTGTTGTTTGCACAGTATGTCTGTGTGTGTTGGGAGATGTGCCTTGTCGGGGTGGTGGGAGAGAAGACGCCCAGGAATTGGTTGTGGTTGTGTGACGTCATGGACGTTGTGAATGGCATGGCTCATTCTGAGGTCAGATTATTGTTATCGGCGTGCTGGATTTGCAGTAGTGCTAGTGCAGACAGAGTACAGAACAGTGTGTAGGGAGAGAGTGAATGACGGATAAGTGACTGGTGAGTTTGGTGTGCAAGAGGGAGAGGGAGATGTGGGTTTTTGTTACCACAGACTAATAACTTTCACCTCGTATTGTGTGTAGCATTAACCCTTGCAGGTTATTTTCTGGCATATGGCACCTAGGTAAAGTCTTTTCACACCTTGCAAGCCGTTAGTATATAATGATTTACTTGCTCCTGACGTCGCTAGGCGTCGTGCTGTCAGAATAAACAAACAGTAAATTTGTAGCTGTTTTACAAGCATTTCTTGAGAATTCTGCGGTCGTGTAGTTGACCTCCATTATTTCACATAGGTAATACAATACTATAAGCACATATGTCAGTACTGTAGTAATTCCTTGTGCTTTAATTTAAAATATCAAAAACCTCCCCGTCACACATGTCGGTAGTAGGATGGTATGTCACATAGCCGGTGTTCAATACAGTAGAGTGGGGCAGAAGTTGCACGACTTTAGTCCATGACCCTACTATATTTACATTTCATCCAGTGTGATGTATACAATGTAACACTCACAAATGCTGTACTCCAGTGTTCCTGTTCACTAAACGCTGAACCTTCGTGCATGCTGACACAGTCAAAAACGGACAGAGAGACAGACAGACGGACACGCACACACCACATACAAACCATTTTACGACCCCGATCCCATTGTTTATTAACAGACACATAAGGGACCATATTAAGCCATGAGTTAGTATAATGCATTGTGGTGAGCCTTTATGTGCGGATTATTATTGCATGCACAAACGCCAGCCTCTGTAACGTTTAACCCCCATATGTCTGGGGTAATATTTTAACTAAATACAGTTCGGTGGTGCCAGCCACAAGAGCATGTCACAAATTTCAATATCAGTTTAATGTTACAATCTAGGAAAAGCCTCACTGGGAGAGTGTGGCCAGTGAAGGGGAGAATGGTTTATTCCGTGTCTCAGATTTGAAAGACACATTGAACTTTCAAACTGCACAGTCAGATTACAATCCGTTTAATACGCTAGTTATGTGACAGACTGTTGCATGAGTATAGTGCTGTGGTATACATATCTGCTTTGCTCCGCAGGACACACTAATATGCACTTGTTTTTCTATTCGTGAATGTGTACTGAAGTGCGATACTTCGCATGCCTGTCTCTTGCATCTCGGAGACCTTTCAACCAATGGCATCCAGACTCAGAGGTTGTAGGTTTGGGTGGTAAGTGCGACTGCTTGTCAGGAATTTGATTACCCACACTCCCGTTTCTGACTCCCCACCGATTGAGCTCGTGATTGTCATATGCAACATGCATTTTGAACCGAATATTTACTCTGCCTTGCACTACACGATTGTCTTTAGCCAGGGAACACCTAAGTGAAAGATAGGTTTAAAAGAACTTCGACACTGATTCTGAACTACAATGATAAACCAACATAACTGCATGTTTTCAGCGTATGTTATGAATGGCAGGAATAGAACATTACATTATACATAAAGGGAACAGTTAACATTATCGACCTCATTATCATGGTATGCCCTTAAGTAGCTCTTGGGGAAAACGTAACCTATCCTAACATCGCGCTCCCCCACATCTCCACGTTTTTGGTGGTATACCAATGAGTTTCCTCTCAAGTGACCACTACACCTATCTTCCAAGGTTTCATAACGTTACTACATGGATGTGACCTTTAATACTCACTATTGTCATACCGAATAACCAGGACAATCGGATTATATAATGTTGCATTCGTCGCCTCTCGTGACATAATTATGCAATAACCAAACATTTGACAAATCAATAATGACAGTAATTTAATGTATTTAGTGTAATAATCACTTGTGGTACACCTTAACACATGTTCTCTTCAATACAATCGGTTATCAAAGTTGTCATAATTTGCACATATCAGTATATTGTGTGATAACATGTATTACGGTATGTATTTAGGATCAGTATACTTTTTATATTAGCCACCTCTCTTGATAATGTCATGTCATAAACGGTGTTTGTAACAATGCAAGTCGTCCAGTAGCAGCATTACTGTTACAGTCCAGATAGGCTATAGGTAAAGTATGATTTGATTGAATATCCCATAGATATTGATGCATGCTTTCTCCGCAGCATGCCTGACACACGCGCCAACCATCCAGATGTTATCACCACCCGCGGCAGGATTGTCGGGATGTGGGAGCGAGGCACGCCAGTATCTGTTAATACCCGAGAACTGGGACTGTGCTATAAAACAGTCTACTGTTGGGTAAGGCGATGGCAGGAGGAACAGTCAGTTAGATCTAGGCCTCGGAGTGGCAAACCACGAGCTACAACTCAAGAGCAGGATAACCAGATTTCACAAGCAATACGGGAGCGACCAAAAACCACGGATGTGCTCATAACTGCCCAGCTACATCTAGGCTGTCATCCTAACACGGTGCGAATACGCCTTTATGAAAACGGACTACGCTGTCGGGTTCCTGCCATACACACAAAGGGGTTAGACTAGGTTTTGCTCTGCAGCATATGCCAATGACAGCTGAGTATTGGCAGACGGTTGTCTTCTCTGATGAAACATCATTCTCAACAGTACCGGCTAAGGAGAGACACTGTTGGAGGCCTCCCAGTACAAGAATCGTGGAGGAACACCTGCAAGAACGAGCTGTTAGTGGCAGAGTCAGCACGGCTTTCTGGGGTGGTTGTCAGCGTATGGACCTGGGGAGTTGGTAAAGATCGACGGACGCCTCACAGCAGCTGAGTACGTTGACATATTGGAGAACGTTCTACTACCGACAGTCCGAGCCATGCTAATTCCTACACCCGTAACCACTAAACTTGTGCAGGACCTGAGTCCCATTTATACCAGTCGCCTGGTCCCAAACGTCCAGAATTGAATTAATAGACTGGCCACCCAAGGGATGCGATCCCTATCCGATCGAAAACATTTGGGGGATGATGTCTCGCGATTGAGATGTGGGGGAAGGAACGAACAATCGAAAGTATTGAGAGGAAGACAAAAGAGGTATGGGAATCTGTCAGACGCATGTCCGACTATTGTCACACTCTTTTTGCACCCATGTCAAGACGTATAACTGATGTCACTGATGCTGGCGGTGGTTGGAGTTCATACTGAGTTGACAGAACATATGAAATATTTGGAATGCCGTAGTGGTCATATTCTGTAGTGCTGTAGTTTAACATTTACATAATACTAGCTATTATGTAAATGTTTACCATGTATAGAATGACAGAAATCATTACTGTGGGTCGATATTGACAGAAATCATTAGTGGATTGCTGCACAATTTGTGTGCGCGCAATACTGTGTGTGTGTGTGTGTGTGTGTGTGTGTGTGTGTGTGTGTGTGTGTGTGTGTGTGTGTGTGTGTGTGTGTGTGTGTGTGTGTGTGTGTGTGTGTGAGCGAGTGAGTAGTGTGTGTGTGTGTGTGTGTGTGTGTGAGAGCGAGTGAGTAGTGTGTGTGTGTGTGTGTGTGTGTGTGTGTGTGTGTGTGTGTGTGTGTGTGTGTGTGTGTGTGTGTGTGTGTGTGTGTATGTGTGAGCGAGTGAGTGTGTGTGAGCGAGTGAGTGTGTGTGAGCGAGTGAGTAGTGTGTGTGTGTGTGTGTGTGTGTGTGTGTGTGTGTGTGTGTGTGTGTGTGAGAGTGTGTGTTTGTGTGAATGAGTGTGTGTGTGTGTGTGTGTGTGTGTGTGTGTGTGTGTGTGTGTGTGTGTGTGTGTGTGTGTGAATGAGTGAGAGATCGTGGGGTCTAAGTGTTATAACTTAGTTACACCAAATTTACATAAAGGAGTATGTATGTAATCAATCAATCAATCAATCATTTCCTGTGGCACCCTCGGGGATGCATAGGGCCTCGATGAACTCACACCACCACATCCTATCTTGTGCTAACTCCTCAAGATCTCCCCAACACTCATCTCCAGCTTCCCGTCTCATTGTCCTCACCCACGTCTCTTTTGGCCTTCCTCTACCTCTCCTACCAAGTGCCACCCACCCTGGTGTACCTAGTACTATTCCCTGTCTCCTATACACATGTCCTAGCCACTTCCATCGTGAGAATCTAACATATTCATCGATCGGCTGCACTCCCGTTATTTCTCTAATTCTACTATTTGGTATCCTTTCCCACCACTTAACTCCTAATATTCTTCTAAGTGCTTTATTTTCAAACACCAAGAATTTATTTTCCATAGTCACTGTGCTGTACCAAGACTCGTGTCCATAAATTAAGATACTCCTAACCATTACCTTATAAAGTTTGATTTTTGTATGCACAGAGAAATTGTTATTATTCCAAATATTTTTAAGCATTCCCATTGCCTGATTAGCCTTCTTTAGCCTTTCCTCGAATTCAAAGTTCAAAGAACCATCCTTGGCTAAATAAGTACCTAAATATTTAAACCTATCAACTTGCTTTACAACCATACCTCCAATTACACATTCCTGCGCATTTTCCATATTCATATTGATTATTTCAGTTTTTCCACAATTAATAACCAAACCCACCTTGCGACCTTCACTCACCAAACAGTCCAACACTCTCTGCATCTCTTCTGGCCCATCACAAATCAAAACCATATCATCTGCATAATCTAAATCCAAAAGTTTCCTGTTCTCTCCCCAAAGTATACCTGCACCGGTTTCTGTTCCAACGCGTTTCATAATGTAATCAATGACCAATATAAATAGTAAAGGCGATAGAACACCACCTTGAATTACTCCGGACTTGACTTCAAACGAATCACTTTACAAAATGTGTCCTCATGCATGTTCATAATGACCCTCACAAACTCCTCTGGTATTCCATAATGTCTCATGATCTTCCCCATAGTCTCTCTCGAAACACTATCAAAAGCCTTTTCAAAATCAACAAAACAAAGACTTAACGGTACTCTCATTTCATTAACTTGCTGCATCAAATGCCTAACTATAAAGATCTGATCATTGCAACCACGTCCCTTTCTAAAACCAGCCTGTTCATCCCTCAGAATACCCTCAACCACCGGCTCCAACCTATTTAACAACACTCTACTGAAAACTTTCAAAGCTATCGGTGACAAAGAGATTCCCCTCCAATTACCACATTCACTCAGGTCTCCCTTCTTCGGAACTTTAACAATTACACCATTCTTCCAAACTGATGGTAGTAACCCCGTCACCCATATCTTATTGAATAGCTTGGTCAAGATCATTATTAATCTATCCCCCTCCACTTTAAACATTTCCGGAAATAAACCATCCTCCCCTGGTGCCTTATTATTCTTTAACTGTTTTACTGCTTTCTCCACTTCTGCAAGCCTCAACTCTCCTGTTTCTATATTTAAATCTTCCTGAGCAGACGGTATATCCTCTTCTGGTGGTATTGGTCTATTAAGAACTGTCTCAAAATGCTCTTTCCATCTGTTTTTAATATCTCCATCTTTGGTCAATAAATTTCCTTCCCTGTCTCTAACTGGTATTTCCTTGCGTTTACCTGCATTACCACTCAGTTCTCTAATCGATTCATATGCTATTCTTTGACTCTGTCCATCATTTTTGTTTATTAAGATTTCAGTCTCTGCAACCTTTTCATCCACACATCTTCTTTTATCTCTCCTAGCTAACCTTCTTACTTCTGAATTCAAACTCCAGTACGCAGCTCTTGCTAATTCAATCTCTCGTTCATCAACGCATTGCATCTCACTCCTCAATTTAGCCTCACCTCTCTTTTTTATCATATCCCACGTTTCCTCTGATATCCATTTCTTTCCCCTGAATCTATGTCTCCTTCCAATCGTACATTCAGCAGTCTCATGCAAAACTTTGTTCACATCCTCCCACATCTCATCTACACTTCTCTCCCCCTCTTCCAACGTTTCCAACACCAAAAACCTATTTCTGCATTCTAATCTGAATTCCTCCTTTTCTTCTCCTTCCCTTCTAAGCTTAATATCGTATCTACCAACACCAGATTTTTCCTTCTTCTGATTTTTAAGTTTAAACCTTATTTTTGCAATGCTGAGTTGATGGTCACTACCAATATCCGCTCCCCGTTTAACATGAACATCTAGCAGAGAACTTCTATGCCTCCTACTGATAGCAATGTGATCAATCTGATTTTTATATTTTCCACACGGCGACACCCAAGTTGTCTTGTGTATATTGCAATGCTGAAAGAGTGTGTCCCCGATGACTAAGTCATTTGCTAGACAGAAGCTTCCAAACCTCACTCCGTTTTCACTCATCCTACTACCAACTCCCATCTTACCCATACATGCCTCAAATCCCTCATTTGAACAGCCCATTACTGCATTAAAGTCTCCAACGCAGATCAAAACATCATGTCTAGGTACCCTTCCTACTCCTTCTTGCAACTTTTCATAAAATGTGTCTTTCCTTTCATCGAGTGCATCATTAGTAGGTGCATAACACACAAACAGACTGATGTTGCCATGATTTGATTTAAACCGTGTGTATAACAATCGCTCATCTATAGGATCCCACTCACATAAAGCCTTATTTGCCTTACAACCCAGCAACAATCCTACTCCCTGATAATGCATTCCGTCCTGTCGACCAGATATCAATAAACGTATACCATCCTCCAAATCCAACTTATCGACTCCAGTTAATCTAGTTTCTGTCAGAGCACAAATATCAAGTCCGTAATTTTGAAAAACCTTCACTAACTCATCGATTTTACCGTCATGATTTAGCGTTCTCACATTCCAGTTACCAATTTTAATTGTATTTTTTGCATTGACAAAGGAATTAGATTGTAATTGAGGCAACCGTGAGATTCTTAGCACCCCCTGCCCATTTAAGGGCTGCACGGGACTGGGGGCCATTATTGTTCTTTCAGAGTCCATCAAGGTTTCTTTGGCTAACTTCCTGAACACCTCGCCATTGTGTTGCAGTCGCAGTAGGCAGCTAACTTGCCTGATTGCCCACACCCGAAAGACCCAGCTATGCTGTAGCCAGTCACGTGCCGGCATGCTTCCCAGCCATTTCACTCTGAAAGAGTTCCTCTGCCTGAGAAAGCAACCACCCCCCTGCTCCCGAGGGCTTTTGATCTGTGTAGGTAGAGGGCGATCACTCCCTCACTAGCCATATACAGTGTATATACAGTGTATGTAAGGCATAAATAAATTTCTTCCATGAATTGTGGGTGATATGCTTATCCTTACTACATGTTTCACATTTCACTTAATAAATAAGAGTACCGTTCTTATTAATTTACCTCAGGGAGTGCTGTTTATTAACAGAGGCATTAACCTTGCCGCAAGTAAATTTTGCCTAAATGGAATTGGAAAATGTGAGTACGTTTAAGTATTTGGGTAGTGTGATGAGTAAGGATGGAGGTTTGGAGGGTGAAGTGCTTGAAAGGGTACAGCAGGGAAGAAAGGTTGCTGGTTCCTTAAAAGCAGTGATAAGAAACAGGGAAGTGAGCATGGAAGTAAAAAAGTTACTACATGACAGTATTGTGATACCAACTCTAACGTACGGAAGTGAAGCTTGGACATTGTTGGAAGGACACAAGTCAAGAGTGAGAGCAGTGGAAATGAGTTATTTAAGAGGAGCCTGTGGAGTCACGTGGAGAGACAGGCTGACGAATGAGGATATAAAGGAGCGTTGTGGTGTGGATGTGGATGTGATAGGAAGCGTTGTGAGGAACACACTGAGGTGGTTTGGCCATGTGGAGAGGATGGAGGGTGAAAGATTGACGAAGAGAGTGTATGTGAGTGAGGTGGAGGGTGGAAGAGGGAGGGGGAGACCGAGGATGAGATGGAGGGATGGGGTGGAGAGGTATATGAGAGAGGGGGGTGTGAGTTGGGAGCAGGGCAGTGAAATGGCGGGGGACAGGGCGACTTGGAGGCGATTTGTTTGTGGCCACCCCAAACGGGATTGAGGCGTCTGGCAATAGATAGATAGATAGATAGATATTCTTGTCATTATTCGACTCTCTGCAGTGTGTTTTATCCGTCCTAGGATGAATGATGACGGAATAAATGGGGCACAGTTTACACATAACGAGTTGACTTATAGTGTACTGATATTTTGTTGTCTTGGCGTCTGCAGTGTCTTCACAAGTCACCATTACTTATAGGCGATGTGTACAAGTCAATGTCCAACATCACATGATCTGACAGCTCATCATCACGTGCATGCTTTGAATGCATTACAATAGGTCTATCTATCTATCTATTGCCAGACGCCTCAATCCCGTTTGGGGTGGCCACAAACAAATCGCCTCCAAGTCGCCCTGTCCCCCGCCATTTCACCACCCTGCTCCCAACTCACACCCCCCTCTCTCATATACCTCTCCACCCCATCCCTCCATCTCATCCTCGGTCTCCCCCTCCCTCTTCCACCCTCCACCTCACTCACATACACTCTCTTCGTCAGTCTTTCACCCTCCATCCTCTCCACATGGCCAAACCACCTCAGTGAGGGGGGTTATATACGTAAAACAAAATGAGGCAGTCTCCTCTCTCTCTCTCTCTCTCTCTCTCTCTCTCTCTCTCTCTGCCAGTTGCTTTTACTCTCGAATGACTTCAGACACTCCCGTGTGGATTACTATAATATTAATTTATTTATATTTCATGACATTTCCTGCCTCACTTCTGTCGTGTACCGTTATACCATCCCAGTCGCCCGACAAGCCACGTGTTTTTTATCTCACTGCAAATATTCGTCTTTTCTATATCTTTCGTGAAATTCTCGTCTGACAAAAGTGTGGCAGAGACCAGGTACAGCTCCATGGAGGAGAGCTGAGGTATGAGGGAGGATGAGTCGGAAAAACTACAGCTGCTCTGGAAGCCACTGTCAGACACACATCAGAGACAACACAAGCATTCGGTGATAAACCACTGACAAGTGCGTGCTAACCACAAACAAAGTGTAGCCTAATTTGTTAGCTGTATACAGTATTTTATTTCATAAACTGAATGTGTATCTTATATTTACAACACTGATAAAACCGCCGTATCACCACCCAAATTCCTCCTTAGCCCCACACTTGACAACGGCGACGCCGAGCGCCATCTTTTGACAGAAACAAGCTTATATGCTTGTTGTTTCGGGATTCATTGGTTCAGAGCCACCGGGGTTCATGAGATGCGCCCAACTTTTGGGAGTGATAGTACCTACGTAGCTTCAAGCAGGTGCACTGATGTGAAGAGTGTTGGAACACTTCGTATGCTGGTGAATGGAGTGTGTCTTTAGCAGTGAGGGATGTATGATTCAGAGGCAGTTTTACGAGAAAGACTTGAATAAGTGCTAATGGAGTGCGAGGCTTGTGGTGCGTCGGAAAGTGACTGTCTGCTAAGGCGAGGGTTGTTTTTCTGTGTGGGTGAGAGTATAGGATTAACTGTGGCATGTATGGTAAGGGAGAGTGGATTGAGGGGGCTAAAAGGGGAAGGTGAAAATTTGTGCAAGGTTGAGAGGTCCATGAAATTTGGCATGAATGTAGGGTGCATAAGTGGGAGTGTACAGTAGGATGTGGGAGGGATAGCGAGATGATTTGAAGGATGAGGGTGTGTGAGAAGGAAGGGATAAGAATGTGTTGATGTGATCTGTGTAAAAGGTGTGGAGTGTTATGTGTGGAAGGTGAGGAGGATAATGTTGAAAGTGTTTTTTTTTTTTTTTTTTTCTTTTTTAGGGGGGAGGATGATGCTGGCACTGCTATGGAGAGTGCAATTCATGGAGTGTGAGTGGCGTTGGTGTGACGGTGTGTTGGAGCGTGTTGTGGTTAATGTACTGTACTGAAAGGTTGCTAGTGTTTTTCAAGAATGAGAATGGGATGCAGTTTCGCTCTAATGCGTTCCTGTGTACGTGTACGTGTAGGTATGCTCGAGTGTGTAATAGCTTTTTTGAGCCACAAGACATACTTGTTCATATGGGCAGGAACAGTCTGAAAGAAGGACTGTAAATGACGATGAAGAAATGGAAAATTACGAAATGGGCAACTTCGGCCTGAAGCCCACCGAACTAACGTCCAGAAGAACCTAGGGCAACAAACAACAGCAAACAAACACCACCAACACCATCAACAGAAACGTTTACCGAAAGCGTAGTCCCTTCCAGTAAATATAGTAGTTAAAGAAATAGGACGAGTTGAAGAAAATGTGTACTTGACAAGTACTGCAGACAGTTCCAGTTCATGACAGAAAAATCATTTGATGGATATTGACTGGATGTAGGGTTTTTGTTAAACAATGTAATATAAAGAAGAATAAGGCATTTCCATCGTGTCAGAAAAATACGGCATATAGCTAGCGTGTCCTTCCGGTTCATACAAATGATTCGGAAATATGGAGTCAAGCAAAATCCCTAGATTGTGTGCTTAAGTGCTCTGTGAGGAATGAAATTTAGGTAAACTATTACCTGCAGGGGAATTGTGCACCACTACTCCACAAAAAGAGACAATGAAACCTACAGGGTCACTGCAAACGCAGATAAATCTATAGTTAACAATATCACAGTTAGTCATAGAATACTTTTCTGTAACGATTGATAGGCTATGCTTTCAACTCGCTCCCCTTCCTCCTCCTCCTCCTCCTCCTCCTCCCCCTTTTCATCATCATCATCATCATCATCATCATCCGGGAATGACACCTACTGTGTCACTGCAAACGCAAATAATACCCTACTTAGCTCTAAAGAAGATTTCCTTAACAATACCACAGATAGTCTTAGAATAGTTCTCTATAACGGTTGGTAGGCAAATGCATCAAGTTCAAACTCCTTCCTCTTCTTCCTCCTCCTCGTCCTCCCCCTCCTCCTCCTCCTCCTCCTCCTCCTCCTCCTCTTCCTCCTCCTTCATCATCATCATCATCATCATCAACATCATCACCATCATCATCATCACCATCCGGGTATAAAACCTATAGTTAGCTCCAAAAAGATTTTCTTAATACCACGGTTAGCCATAGAAGACTTTTCTATAACGGTTGGCAGGTAATGCTTTAATTTCCAACCCCTTCCTTCACCTCCTCCTTCTCCTTTTCATCCTCCTCTCCCTTCTCAATATCTTTATCATCATCATCCAAGAAAAAGACTATGCCTTACCCTTTCTGTAGAATGGGGATAAACAGAAACTGATTAGTGTTGGTGGCGATTATCGTGGAACAGATAACAGATGAACAACTAGGGTATATGAATGGGGACCCATAGATCAAGCGAGAGGGAGGAGCAGACACAAAAGCGAGAGATGAAATTTACAGTTCTGCTGGAAGTGGGTGGAACAGCTTAAAAACTAACAAAGAAGCCTGCGTTGCGAAGTGAAATGGATCTGGCTGACGACGACGATGATGATCAAGGTGATGATGATGATGATGATGATGATGATGATGAATGTAAGTTCAAATATGACCAATGTAGGTCTACAACTTAATTACGAAGTTGCTGTGTTAGGCCAAACCAACGATGCTTTGGGAATGTACTGGGGATGGGGTAGATGACCATGTTCTAGCAGAGCCTTTTTGAGCTTTAGCTGTATTCTTGCAGCATCTCACACACACACACACACACACACACACACACACACACACACACACACACACACACACACACACACACACACACACACACACACACACACACACACACACACACACACACACACTATAGTTGTCCATCATGTTGCTAAACAACTGTATATTATATCCATGGCATAGCAGTATGAATCAGTGCCATTCCACATCATCTACACCAGCTTAGACGAACGTATCAGTTGAGTACCACAGAATAGTTGTACAGTACTCCTAAACCGATTATTATTATTATTATTATTATTATTATTATTATTAATATTATCATTTTATAATGTTGTTGTTGTTGTTGTTGTTAATGCTGATATCATCATTATTACGCATACACATCTACATACATATCTTATAATATGAAAAATGCGCCTTTAGATAGCAAGGTGATAAATAAACGTAACCTTACTGAATGGCTTCTAGAGGAAGTGGCTATCCACGTTACTTATACAGTTGTGAACAGAATGAAATACAAAACAAACTTGAGGACCCCCAAAGGGGGATTTACACCAGCCGCGAGCAGATACAAATCTAGCACGGCTTGGAATATGACCTTGACCTTGGCCTACTTTCGCCGATTTCGAACTCGTAGGAGACTTTCATCCCCACTACACACCTACAAAAATTTTGTGATGATGTCTAGAATGGTTACGGAATTATCGTGGTAACAGACACACAGACCTTGACCTCCTTTCACCAATTTCGAACTCGTGGGAGATTTTCGTCCATACTACAGACCTGTAAAATTTAGTGATGATATACTGAGCGGTTGAGAAGTCATTGAGCTAACAGACATGCAGAGAAACAAACTGAAAACAATATTCGTAGATTCTCATCCCTACAACTTACCTGTAAAATTTGGTGATGATACCTTGAGCGGTTGCTAAGTTATCGTGGGAACTGACAGACAGAACTTGACATAGTTTCACCAATTTCTAACTCCTTATCGATTTTTTTCCTTACTACACACCTGCAAAATTTTGTGATGATATCTGGAGCGGCTGCGAAGTTACCGAGCTAAAACACACACACACACACACACACACACACACACACACACACAGACGGGAGCATTAAAAACTCGAGTATATAAGCATATTAGTGTGGGTGGGTCTCACGGGATAAGAGGGTACTGAGTTGGTCACAAGAGTGGGTTAGCTTTTCAAAGGCAAAGAACTCTGAGGTGTTGGGTCTGTGCGGGAAGGAGAATAATGGGGTCGTTTAATGAGAAATTGAGAGGGAAGACGAAATGTGTGTGTGTGTGTGTGTGTGTGTGTGTGTGTGTGTGTGTGTGTGTGTGTGTGTGTGTGTGTGTGTGTGTGTGTGTGTGTGTGTTTTGCTTAAAAACAAGCATTTGTATAATCAATGTACGAAGGGGGCTAACTTGCTAATGAATGTGTTTGGGTGGATGAGTAAATTGGGAGTGTGTCGTCATGTCTCGGCTACCTCCCTTTACTTCGGGGAAGCAGCCTAGGTATATAGATAGGTAGACGAAGGAAATTACTAGGGACAGCATCATACATCATGCCAAAGTCAAAGGTTGCAGTCTAATTAATGTTGTGTTCACTTCACTTTACTTACAGTCAGGTAACTATGACTCTCTCTAACCTGAATAATATCCCCTGGTTTTAGCTGGCATAAAATACCAGTGCTGTCCCGACCACGTGTATCAACTGTGTTATTATTAACGGTCCTAGGCTCCTAGGCTCACTCTCAGTTAAATGTAACTAACACTAGCTGCAATAAAAGTTATGTTCCTCCGACCATTTAAAAACTTAATAAAGGGCACTGGAAAAGAGGAAATATAAATCGAGGGGAAAATATAATATGACGTGATTGAAACTAATCTGAAAATGGCGAAACAGCTTAAAATGCAAAGAAAAAAGTAAAGTAAAATGTTAAGATCATCAAAAAGAAACGTATCGTATCGTTTATAAAGGCTTCAACATGCTGCAATGCGCCGGCTTTGGCCACCTAATGTCGGCTCTCCACGCTGTTCAATTTCGGGCAGCCTCCCTCTGCAGTCCCTTATCCCTGAGGTCACACTCTATGACCTCCCAGATTTTGGAGGGGTTTGGCTTTCATATTCCTACTCCCAGCGTTCGCACTACTCACCTTCTGCACCCAGTTGTCACCCTCCACCCTTACAACATGCCCAACCTATTTCATTCTACCCCTGCTCATCACAACACCAATACATTCAAGTCACATCCTTCCTCTCAGTTCTTCAATCGCAATTCTAGCCCCCCCCCCCCCAGGCCTCGTAATCATGGACACACTACACGTGCATCAAATCATTGTCATTTCTGTACATCTGAACCTACGAATATCCTCTTCTTTTACAGCCCAGGTCTCACTACAGTACAGCATTCCTCGTACACTCCTAACACATGCCGCACACAAAGATCCCTCATTGTTCTCTATTACCTTTACGGAGATACAGTCCTTTTACAGCTATATTTCCTTAGCACATAAGCTGAATAAGGCATTCTCTAAGCTCTACATGTATTCCATGGCATCTCTTTGTGACTAGCACCATATTCTATAAACAGTGTTGTTACAGCTATGCATTTAGTGGTGTGATGGTAGTTTTCATTCAAGCTGATGTGGAATATAAGAGCAAGATGCCTTAAGATATTCAGCACGAGGGTCCTTCCTATAATCAACCCTTTCACCCCGACTATGTAAATTATCTTTATTCCTGCTGCTTGTGGACGATTCATTCTTCTGACGAGAAATCTACCGGAATGAAGACTGGGATTAGTCTTCAGTCTTCATTGGCTTCTTCAATACGATATCCTCCATAAGTTTAATAAAATCATCCGAAATGAGCAAGAATAATCCAATAAAATACCTCACCGGAAAAAACGGGGTAGTTAGAACACTTCGCGCTTTCAGTAATAATAATAATAATAATAATAATAGTAATAATAATAATAATCAAAATAAAGGCATCATGGGTAGTGCATAAGATAACACATATTAATTCTGATCACTTCCGTCCATTTTTTTTCCCAGTCCGATTAACTAAACTGGCGACACAGGAATACAACAGGTAAAGGCGTCATTGCAGTCGCGTAAGTAATCCATTCACAACAATGACGTACTTTTGTCGTTTGTTTTTCCCTTTACTCGACGTTGGCATTGACCTATGAGAGCCCCATGGTAAAGAGGGAAAATAGTGATGATAATAATAATAATAATAATAATAATAATAATAATAATAATAACAATAATAATAATAATTATTATAATAATAATCATCATCATCATAATAATAATAATAATAATAATAATGTTCTCTTTCCACAGCGAGGCGCGAGGAAGAGTGTGGAGACTTGGTTCTTCAATGGATGCCGCATCTGCTTCTCTCCAACCAGTTAACAAGGCCATCATAGTTGGCTCCACATCATCCCGTTATTTGGTTATATGATTACCATCCGACGACGCAAATGGTTTCCTGGGTAACAATAAACCATGAAGATCGTCACTTGGTAGAGTCACTTAAAGGCAACAGTGCATCATCTGAGTGGATGATGGGCGCTCCCACTCTCTGCCAGATGTATATAATTTTCTGTCGTTTGTTGCAATAGAATTCTAGAGTTGCCCCAATAATGAGAGGTTTAAAGGGGACGGCATAAAACACTTGTCTACAATGACTCTGTCAACTGAACACATCATCTGGGAATCAGCTGGAATAAGGCACTAGAGAAGACGCGACAGTGATAAAATTAGGCGAATATGTTAAACAAAATATATCATTCAGGAAGTGGTCTTGCCAAGTCTCATAAACCATTGAGAATACTTCACAAAGAGATCATGTGGGTACGCTAAACTACCTCATGATTAGGAAAGTTCAGTGCCCGTATTAATAAAAACTCCTAGGAGTAAAAGTTCCTCTCAAAGCGAAATATGGCTCCAGACTTCTAGAAGTACTCCTAAAAGTTACTTTCAACTCCTAAGTTTACTCGTAAAATCGCTAAAAAATAAAAGTCCTCCACAAGGACTTTTTAAAGAGTTAGGAGGGCTTTTAGTGACAGTAAACACAGTAGCTGCGTCCCTCAAACACCAAGAGACAAGACAACATAGACCATGGCTGACCGACACCACTCACCACGCAGAAATTTTCGAGCTCGGAAGGATTCATTCATAGAATATGATGATCAAGAACTTGTAAGAAGGTACCGTTTCGATCGTGAGGGCATCTGTTTATCACTGATTTAGTAAGACATGTACTGGAAAGGCCCACACATCGAAACCATCCTCTCACTCCCGAGATGAAAGTGTTGATACTATTTAGGTACCTTGCAACTGGAAAAATGCAGCAGAGTAATTATGATGACTTTGGACCATCGCAGCCATCAGTGAGCAATGTGATAACGGAAACACTCTATGCTCTAACTGTTCCACACATTGTTAAGAGGTTTGTGAAGGTCCCTCGTACACTCCCTCCGTCCAGTTTCTCTTTCTGCTGAATTTATCTGCAGCCGTGGAATCTTGAATTTGTGCCACTGTTGACGGTCATTGTACCATGTACACACGATGCCCCGATGGTAGCAGGCACGATCATCTGACCACACAATGTGTTTACATTTTATCCATTTTATCGACATTCGTAAAGAATCATAATATATGATCAAATAGATGTTGTTTCTATATATAAAAACTAGTTTTTCATTTTTAAACTAATACTGATACTCTAAGGCTTTGTAATGGTAATTTTTTAAATATATTAAGCAGAGATTCTTTGTGTTGGTAACACTTCATGGTAGAAGCGAAATTACTACTACGAGTCCTCCTAGGAGGAACTTTTAGAAGCAACTCTCAACTACAACCACTTTTAGTAGTAATTTTAGGAGTACTTCTAGAAGTTTTTATTAATACAGGCACTGGTGTTCTGTTCCAGCTAAAAACTGATCATTTTTCTCACCTGAGATGAACGCAAGTGTCTACGGGTGTTAATATTGTCACTATTAACACCCAGTATAAGGACAGCTCAAGCAATTAATTTCAGTTGACAAAAGATGATCATGTTCAACTCAGAGTCGTGGGTGCAGGAAAGTGTTAATACGGTTACAACTAATTTATGATCAGGACGATTCCACTATTTTATTCCGGTTACGCCCGTGGGTTTCATTCACCTGAGACTGAACCTTAAAGTGTGGGCGTCTTTTATCCCGATGTCGTCTTAACTATATCCTTCACGTTATCAGACGACTTTTGTCTATATATAGGATATATTATCGAACTGGCTGGGACTAACAAAGCCTTCATTAACAACTTCACCAGGGCACTTTACTAAGCTGAATATATCTGTCTGGGAGCAGCAGCTATGAAATGTCAATGAACGTTGACGGAGTGGAGAGAGAGAGAGAGAGAGAGAGAGAGAGAGAGAGAGAGAGAGAGAGAGAGAGAGAGAGAGAGAGAGAGAAGAAAAATGTAAGACGCTGAGTGAAGAAGGCGAGAAGAGAGAGGCACAGGGGGAAAAGAAAATTGAGAAAATGGACAAAGCAACAAGAGAAAGCGTGAACCAAAATAAAGGAATGATAGAGAAGAGGAGGAAGGGATGAGGGAAGAATATATGTGGCCGAAAAAGCCATGGAAGAGATAAATGAAAGAGAGAATTGATACCAAGAAGACTTAGAAGAATAAAGAAGGGACACAGAAATTGGAATAGCGAAGTATTAGGCATGGCACAGATATAAACAGAAAGAAAAGCAAATAAAAGAGAGAAGAATAAATAGAGAGAACTAATACGAAGAGATATAGAAGATGGAACATGAATGGGACATATTCTGCCAGAAAGAAAGGGAGTGGAAGGAGATATAGAAGAAGAAAGATTAGAAATTGGAAACAGAACTAGGTATTATGAATTCTGGAACAGATATGAGAAAGGATGCGAATGATAAACAAAATAAAGTTGGGATGTAGGAAATGGAACAGGGAAACATGACGTACAGGACATAATACAAATGAGAAATGAGTAAAAGTAACGACAGAAAAAAAATGAACACATATGAAACGGGGCAACATGAACTGCAGTAAAGACATAAGGGCAAAGGAAAATGAGTCGAAGGAGAGACAATTGAAAAAAGAAGGAAGTTTGAGGAGCGACACAGATGTAAGGAGAGAGAGGAAGCAGATACGGAATAATAAAGGAGGAAATGGAACGAGGCTGCATGAGGTGAGGCACAGATGTAGGTCACGCGTTTCAGACACACCAGGATTTTCTTCCATTGATTCTCTCCTTAATTCATTAGACTCTACTTGAAGGAGAGACGAATGCCTGCTCTCTCTCTCTCTCTCTCTCTCTCTCTCTCTCTCTCTCTCTCTCTCTCTCTCTCTCTTTCTCTCTCCTTTCTTTTTTTTTTTTAAATTTACTTTGCTACTTATCTCCACGCCTCTACTTTCTGTTTCTTTCTTTTCCCTGTCTCTTACTTTCAGCCTTATACTCTCTCTTACTCTTTTCCCCTGTCATCCATATCCTCCTCGCACTTTTTCCTGCTGTCTCTCATATCTCACTTTTCTTACCTTTTCTCTCACATTCCTTCTGTTTCCCATTCGTTTTCTCCTACCTTCAGTCTCCTCCCTTCCATACCGAGGGAGGAGATTGAGGAGGTGGGAGGGAAAGGAGCAATACTGAATAACACAGAAAACAAACCATACGAACTCTGGATTGGAAAAAATAACAATAACCCCTTAGTTTAATCAGACGTTCTTTTCGTTCTCTATTCTTCTTGCTACCAGACGATTTTATTCAGCTTAGGAGAGTGCTAGCTTGTTCATGGGATAATGAAAGTCCTCTTGTACGGAGCTCCTAGTATGCTGAACAAAATCAAATGGAATGATTTAGATATTAGAAGCGTTATGGCACCGAGGGGGAATACTCATTAAAAAATGATAGTTGTGGGAGGGAGTAATATATGTCGTTGGAGGTAACACACCCACCCCATGTGTCTCACTCTCGACTGCATAACATCGTCTACAATGAACTAAACGATTTGTTCCGACCATGAAAGTGATAATGGCATCAGTATTAAGTCTGTCAAAGTCATGTGATTCACTCTCAGTTAAGCATAATCGTCCATGGTTAGCCCTAATAAAATAATATAGATAAAGCCACCATGAGAAGGATAAGTATGACTTACTGTATCTTATACCTTAGTAATTATGAGTTTAACAGTGGTAAAAGATAAGACAAATAGAATTTCTTCTATTTCGGACCCAAATAAAAATTGGATTTGGAAATAGTTTAAACTAAATGAGTAAGAGTGTTGAATTTCAGCCCTTTTACTTTCTCACCTCATGTAATTATAACTTGGACTTTTCTACGCTAAATAATATCATATAAATCTTTCAAGCCCCTCTGACTCAATTTCATCTGGCTATAATTATCTGGCTTTAATTGGAATATTTACTCCCGTTTTATCTGACCATGAGAGGGATAATGGTAACTGTATTAAACTATCTCAGGTTGTATAACTGTTCCTCAGCTGAATTAAATCGTCTGGTGGCAGTTGTGCAGCAATAGAACACTGAATAAGGGGCAATAAAGAAGTAATTAACTGCTGTGACTTTCCTTAGTTGAGCAAAATCGTACGAATTTAGCCTGAATCACGTACTTGAGTGCGTCTTGATTACTAGTATTTGATGTCTAGTAATTACTGGATTGCTCAGACAGATTGTTTTAATTAATTCGCTATAAGCGCTCCATTAAAGTTGAACCAAACCGCGGGGGAACAGCAGCGCAAAAGAATAGAAAAGACAACATCGTTCTTAGAGACTTAATGGAGACAGGAATGCACTGTAATCTCTTTAATTATTAATGCATTCCTGAGCAAAATATATGGGATGATAAAAATATTATCAAGATCTTACAACGCATTCTGAAGTGAATACGTTCGTTTGATGTTTCCTGGGATATAATTCTAGAGTTGCCTCAGTCATAAGTCAGTTGCACCAATATTAATACTGTCACGAATTATACTCACTCTCGGCTGCATAAGAGCATCCGTATAGCTGAAATAGAAAATTATCTAAGAATTGTTCTAAACACAGACGGTGAATCATTATCGGTCACTGACTATGGTCTTTTCACTCACCCATTTCCCAGACTCACTCCTGTCGCTCTACGCACACACTCTGCAAATTATCCTTTGGCTCTACTTTTTCCTCATTTACTTACACTCTGACACACCCAGCCTCTCACCATCCCTGACAAATCATTCACTCCGCGACAATGGTGTTTCATTCTCACTCATTTCCCTGACTCACATCTGCCATTCTATTCACACACTCATCATATTATCTTTTGGCTCTTCGTTTCACTCATTCCCTCACACTCAGAAACACCTAGCTTATCACCCTCCCTGACGTAATCAATCAATTATTCCTTGATTTTCCTTCCCTCTCCCCAACGCCTGCCCATCATTTGCCTCACATCCTCGCCACTTTGTCTCCCTCCCTCACCCACCGTGCACTCATCCATTCAATTACGTCTTCACTACCCCATACTTTTCTTCATTCACCCTCTCAACTCCATCACCCAGCACCCCACACCATCCCATTTCCCTCACATCGCGGTACACTTTTCCTCTCTCTGCCTCATTCAGTCACCCACTTATTCCTTCTCTCCCCTTTCTCTCCCTCCTACCCACAGGGTAACTTTCCCTCCCTCCCTCTCTCTTCACTCCACTCCTTTCCCCTTTGCACTCATTCCTTCACAACCTGGCACAAATTTCTCCCTTCCTCATGCACTCACCCACCCAGTTACACCCTCATTTCCAGTTCTCTTCTCTCACACTGTGACACACTTTCTCTCCCTCCTTCCCTTCTCCAACTCTTCCTTCCCTCTCTGTGTCACTGGCGCCTCTGATGCCTCCCTTTACAGACAATGGCTGACCCTGTTCCATTACTGGGTCGTGTGTGTGTGTGTGTGTGTGTGTGTGTGTGTGTGTGTGTGTGTGTGTGTGTGTGGACAAAATATTTCAGAGAGCTTTTATTCGATTTTAACCAAACTTGCATAAAGCGCTAAGGGTAAGCAAAAGGGTTCATCTCTGTCTCTGTCTGTCTGTCTGTCTGTCTGTCTGTCTCTCTCTCTCTCTCTCTCTCTCTCTCTCCCAATTTCTGCCAGTTTCCTGGCGGCTCATTAGACACTGTTCATCTGCTCCTCGTCTCCCTCATCATCAGCAAAATAATCATCTTCATCATATTTCTATTTCTTCTTTCTTTTTCCATTTTCTTCTTCAACCCCTCTTCCCTCTACTGCCTTGGGCTATTACTGTCCCCAGGCGTCACTTTCTCACACGGGCGTAAGAGAAAGAGAGAGAGAGAGAGAGAGAGAGAGAGAGAATGAAATAAAGTATAGAAAGAACGGGACGTGAGGCAAAAGGAAGGCGGAAGAACATGTATAAGGAATATAGAGGCAGAGAAAAAGAAAAAAGTACAGGTATGAAATATGGTGCTGACAAAACTGAGATGAGGGGCGGGACAAAGTGGTGAGATGAAGGTCGTATTCTAATATTCTGTCTAGGGACATATTTTCACACCTCTTTCATGGCGATTTATTCTGACCAAAAGACCTCACCATCCTCTTGATTGTTATTGATGGGCATTATTTCGTGGTTAAAGCAATATTATAGAGAATTTTAAGATGTGATATGGTAAATAAATCGCTACTTAAATTTAAAAGATGGAGTGAAGATGCGGAAGAAAATAAGTTTATAGCAGTGGGCGGCCCTCTAAATCCTCTGGCTAAAAATTATACAAAAACGCATCGAGAGAATGTCTAGCATGATAGGAGGCCAGTGAGATGAGGAGAGATAAGTTTAAAGAAAAAAGGAAAAGGAAACTGCGCAGAGAGCGAAGAAAAAAAAACGTAAAGCATTAATGAACAATGAGGGGAAAGACAAATATGAAGACAATGAAGAATATTTGGCTGGGAGTATGGTTAAAGAAATGTAATACAGATAAGCACAAAAAATATAAATCGTCATCATCATCACTATAACAACTACCACGACCTCAATAATCATCATCTTCACCTCCACCTCTACCACCTCCACACACACACACACACACACACACACACACACACACACACACACACACACACACACTCACACACACACACACACACGCGCGCGAATTACGGTCTCCTACCAGCCAAACACTCAAGCCACACGTAATTCATGATCGTGTCGTTTACTCCAATAAAATAGGGATTTATTGTCTCCATAAAATCTCTCGCGAAAATCCTGGGATGACCGTAGAGGGTAATGGATGACGTCTGGACGCTGCTGGCCATTGTACCTTACTTTTATTATTGTTTCTAGGCCCCCCACACTGCCCCTCCTTCCTGCCCTAAGTCTCCCTGCCACAACCCAAATCGCACCCCACCCGCCTGCACCTGCAGTTCGCTTCCAGTCCCCCTCAATAATGCATCGCCTAATACCTCCCCCTCCACACATATGACCTACATTCCCCTCATCCACCCACAAACAGAGCCGTCTCCCTTCACGCCACACAGCCTTCTGCCCCCACACCTCATCGCCTCTTGCCCACTACACCTCATCGCCTCCTGCACACCACACACCATCTCCTCCCTACTTCCCACACCCCAGGGCTCCTACTCCCATAATTCACTCCTCCCTGCCCATACGCCACACCGCCTTTTGTGCCAACACCTCACTTCATTGCTCTCCACACCTCACCTTCCCCTGCCCACCCAACACACACAATTCCTGGCTGCCCCTAAACATCCCTCCCTGCTCCTCTCCTTCCTCTGCCCCTGCCCTCTCCCCCTCTACCCTCCCTCACAACCTGCCCCGTGCTCCCTGACATTACCTCCTACCACCACACACCAGTTCCAGTCCCTCAGTCCTCTGCCCCTCTCTCAAACCGTCCCTACATCCAACACACTCCAACCCCTGTCCCCACACACTCTGCCCTGCTTTCCACATACTTCCTGCTTTCCCTCCTACACAGTGTTCCCTATTTCCCACGCCAAAGTACCCCATTTCCTATCATCCCACACACCCATCCATTACACCCCCCCCCCTCCCTTTCCCAATTTCCCACTGGTACGAAACACAGAAGCAGGTAATATCAGAGACTCATTAGGTATATCAGATCCCGGCTCACTGTGTCACGTCACCATTAATGAAGTCACGTCGCCTAATTTTTGTTCTTATGGATGTCAGCTTCCAATCTTGCTTCCCAAGCAACCAATATTCGCGTCAAATCTCGTCTGTCTTTAGCTATTCTTAAGAACAGGTAAACACTTCAAACCTTCATCAACCAGTCGGATAAGAACTAGACGTATAACACTACCTCGAGTTAAGTAACTGTAATTACAGTTTCCCTGTTACATACTCGTAGCTATTTCAGACTGCAGCTGGCCACATCAACCAATAATAAAAGACATGGATTCAAATAGCCATCTGTAACGAATCGACTCCTTTCCTGAGTAATGGTAAAGTAAAACAATGAACTTGTTTAGTGAACAAAAAATATGATTTTCATTCACCCCCTAAACAAATAATGTCCTAAAGTTTATGGCTTGTGTCATAGTATTACAAGATAATTATATGGCCAGGTAGTACAACGCCCCCAAGGGATAAATTTGATCAAAAGACAGTTTCTGCGACCGTGCATTGTTTCATTCAAGTTTCATGCAAGGGCATATCATATAGGTGCCGTGCGCAGAACGTTTAGCTCTCATCTTACTTATCTGTTTTACTGTACTGTCTAATATCGGGGTTGGTTTTTGTGCTACTCAAACAGTCATAAAAGTGGGGAGTACGTATAAAAACTATTAAAGCGTCCATGTAATTGAAAATCTAAACACAGCTATCGCTATGAACTGTGGCTGGATAAAAATTGTATCGCAGTTATTATGAGGATCAGGTTGCCTCAAAAACAGTGACTATGGGCGCAGATTGGACCATAATATTATGAAGACCAGTTTGCCTCCAAAACTGTCCGATGGTAAAAACTTCCACATTCACCAACAGGGAGAAAAAAAGAAAGTGTGAATCCTACTAATAACTGCACTGTGCCATTGTTGAAAAAGTTTTGTGCCCCAGTTCGCTGCTGTTATTGGTGATGATATGGGTAAAAGAGTGAACAAAATTAATAAATAAAAATGTTAAAAAGAAGCAGCGCTCACAGAGTGCCTGCACTCACCAGCTGGTCAAGGTGCAAAAAGATTTGTCTTTGTCCTGGAATCTTGACCATTGACCATTGACCTGATCCTAAGCTCTTTCGCCAAGTTTGGCCCAAATCAGATCAAAACTCAATCACCATCGTCCTGTGACCTTTGCCTTTGAGTGATGGTTCTCAAAATGAGTCTCTTTATCATTGCCTTGCTGTGAACCATACCATAGGGTTTGATGTAAATCGGATTTTAACTCTTTAAGTTAATCTTGCCATGTGACCTTGATCTTTGACCAATTGTTCTCAAGAAATGTAGGTCAACGCCTTGGCTGATCCTCGGTCCTTTCAACAGATTTGATTCGGATTGCTTATAGACTCATTAAAACGTGACAATAGGCAAAAAGTGTACGGAGGCACCCATGTTAACAATTAGTATCGCTTGGGTACGAAAAAAAAATATTGAACGAAAGGTCATAACAGCTTTCGTTCGTCTCTGAGAGGCTTTGAACCCTATTAATCTTGCAAATTCCCGAGGTGCGTAGTATAAAAAAGTGGTGAATACTGGATCCAAGATTACATTTTCTTTACAAGAATAAAAATCTTAAACCATTCCATTGCGTTTGCCAGAAAACTAACATCCATACCCAGCGAAACTGGGTTTAATACAGAATATATCTTGCGTCATTTGTATTGTACGTATTTTTGTTTATGTTGAAGTAGAAGTCAACGTGGTTCCTGGTCATGTTTCCTCCCTCTCCCACCGCCTATGAATGCATGCAATACCAAATGAAAGGCATATTAAAGTGCAAGAATTCCCTGAGGCTAGAAAATATAAACTGGTATTAATTTTCACAGAAAGAGCTGCTTTTGTTTTCATGGCTATATTTATGGTGCAGGTCGAAAGGCTTTGCAATTATTTTTTCCCAATGAAATTTACCACTCGAGGTTATTACTATCTATCTCTCCATTGCCGGACAACTCAATCCAGTAAGGGCTACCCACAAACAAATCGCCTCCGTGTTGGTCTGTCACCCGCCATTTCACTGCCCCGCTCCAAGCTCACACACCCCTCTCTCATATACCCTCTCCACTCCATCCCTCCATCTCATCCTTGGCCTCCCCCTCCCTCTTCCTACCTCCACCTCACTCATATACACTCTCCTCGTCAATCTCCCTCTCTCCCTCCTCTCCACATCGCCAAACCACCTCAGTATGTTTCTCCTAACGCTATCACATCCACATCCACACCACAACGCTCCTTCACTTCCTCATTTGTCAGTTTCTCCATGTGACTCCAAATGCTCCTTTTCCCACATGAGCACTTCCATGCCCACTTCCATGTTTCTAATCACGTCATTTAAAGAACCAGCATCCTTTCTTCCGTGTTGTACCCTTTCAAGCACTTCACCCTCTAAACTTCCATCCTATTTCTTCACACTACCCAAGTACTTAAAAGCACTAATATTTTCCATTTCCTCCTCATCCAGCGTCATTGTACATTCAATGACTTCATTTCCTTCGAAGACCATAACTTTACTCTCGCCTACATTCATTTTTAGAGTCTTATAAACTCTCCCAAATTCATTCACCAAGCCTTGCAGCTCCCTTTCGTCTTCACTTAACCACACAGTATCATCTGCAAACAACGGTACAGGGAGTTTCCACACACTGCCCTCTCTCACTAGGGCCATTCCAACATCCAGTGCTCTACCTTGTATCTCTTTTATAACCCCATCCATATACAGATTGAACAATCATGGAGACATGGCACATCCCTGTTTCAATCCAACCTTAAAACAGAAAAATTCACTAAGTTCACTATCCACACGCATTGCAGCCTTAGCACCTTCATACATACTCCTCACGGCCTTCAACAACTTCCCATCTACTCCATATATTCTTAATACTCTCCAAAATCCTCGTCTATCCATCCTGCCATATGCTTTCTCCAAATCCATGAAGGCTGAATACAATTTTTTTCTCTTCTCTAGAAACTTCTCAACGAAAGACCTAAGAATGAATATCTGATCTACACAACCTCTTCCCTTTCTATAACCTCCATGTTCTTCTCCAGCTAATTCCTTTGTTACTTCCCTAACTCCGTAAATAAGTATCCTACTATACACTTTTCCTATTACACTAAGAAGACAAATGCCCCTGTGATTACCACATACTTCTATTTCCCCTGCTCCTTTGTACAAGGGAATAGGGAAAAATCATACCTGACTTCGTATCCTCCAGGACTCTGTCTTCCTTCCAGGCCAATCTGCACATCTTCCAAATCCATTCTACTACTATCTCTTCCCCATGCTTCAGCATTTCAACACACACTCCATTAATTCCTGGGACTTTCCCCATTTTGCTTTTATCATTGCCTCCACAACTTCCGTCCTACTGATTTCTTTCTCTCTTCTCACATCTTTCCTTCTCCCAGCCATTCTCTAGCCACTGTATACTAACATTACTTTCTCTATGTTCAACAGTTCCTTAAAGTGTTCCCTCCTTCTGCTCACTTTTTCTCCCTTCTCCATTAGTAATCTACTACTCTTATCTTTCACTCCCCGACTACTGTAACATCTTTAGCACCCTGTATAACTCTCTTTACCTCTTTCCAGACCCATTTCTTACATTCCCTCCACTTTACACTCAAATTCCTTCTAAATTCATCATCCACTCTCTTCTTTCTCTAACTAATTTTTTCATCTCTCTCTTACCTCTCTACATATAACTCTCTCTTAATTCTCCCAACTTCCTCCACTCCCCTCTTTCCCATGCACTCACTATATTTTTTTTTTCTTCTGTTCCACAGATTGTCTCACCTCTTCATTCCACTATGCTGTTCCTTGCGCCCATATTCGTCTCCTATTCACCTCACACGCCACCTCACATGCTGAACAGATTTTTTCTGTGAATATCTTGCACACACCTTTCACGTCCCCCATCGGCTCCAAATCATATTTACCCAGTCACTCCTCCACCTCTCTCTTATGCTCTGCACTTTTTCCATCCTCTTATAACCTTTCCACCCTCCTTGTATGAACTACTTCCTCCTGTCCTTCCCTTCTTCTATTCCTCCATTTCATTTGAGCCTTTCATTGCTCCTCTGAAATGTCTCCATGCATTCCTCCACCTCTACGACGGGCGTGTAGCACTCGTCTAGCAGCAAACACTCATCCCTTTTCTGTCCAACTTTCTAATGCAAGAGTTAACCGTTACTCCCAGTCCTTCATTTATGCAACAGGTCAACTCTGGAATTGTCTCCCTCTGTATTTCTTGCTTCCTATGATCTCTAGTCTTTCAAACGCAGTGTGTCCAGGCATCTCGAAATGATCGGATCTTGAATTTGGCCCCTCTCTTGTATTTTCTTTTTTCTCTTGGACGGAACAATAATTGCCGGCTCGCAGCCTTTGTTTCCTTCTTCCTGACATAAAAAAAAAAAAAAATAAATAAAGTTGTGGTCAGAAAGTCCACTCCCCCATTGTCTATATGCTCTAGCATCCATTACACACATTCTCATTCTATCATCCACACACACTAATCAGTCATTGCCTTCTGTTCATCCAGTTCACCACACACCCTTCTCATCACTCGCCACGGAAACATGTAGATTATTTTGTGTCGGAAGAGGGTATTGGCTATCCCCAACCCCCTCCTGGCACAAATGTTCACTATAACACTGCCATTCTCATCCACTTTTACTTGCACACCCCACTCACCAACTACTCCGTCCACCTTCACATTTTCTACTTTTCCATTCATATCTCCAGTCAAAAACAATCTCTTATTTCTTTCAAACGTTTCCTTGCACGCTTCCCCAAATTTTCCAGTACTCTTCTTTCACTTCTTGCACGATCTTGCATTCGCGCATACACTCAAACACACAATCGCCCACATTTGTAGTCCAACTTTCAATCTTATCCACACAATCCTTGAGCCAACTGATCCATACTCTCTTATATGCTCCTTCCATCTCTTACATACAACACTACACACCCCTTCTTTTGCCTTCTCATTCTCACCCACTCCCGCGCATATACGCCATCCATATTCCGATTCTCTCACACTCTCACCTCATCATTTAGTTTAAATTAATCCACATACATCCACGTTTGCACCCTCAAGCACCTGGACAATCTCTCTCTCTCTTTCACCTCATAATCTGCACCCTTTACGTTCCATGTCGCAGTCCGTACCATGTCCTTTGTCCGCTTGATTACACACGTGTTTTATGTTCTTAGGGCCCATATTATAAGCCATTAATTTCAACTGCAGTAAAACTCTTTTTAACGATGGTTTTGTAATGGTAAATTGATGGCCAGCTCCAGGAAATGGGCTTAATTTATGTCTCATGAAATGCATCTTACCGGTTGCCTGGACAGTTTGCCCAGGGAAACAGGGAAGATATTTGTGCTCTCTTAATCGCGTCAGTCAGATGAGGAATTTCTTTACATTTAGTCATTCCTGTCCCCATATGATTTTATTTAGCTAAGGACAGAGTTTTCGAACAGGAGGTGTTAACTATAGCCTTCATTAATCCCTTGAACATGAGAGTACCCAAGTTGAATAATATGGTCTGATTGCTGCAAGAATAAAAAAAATATATATATATATATTTATATATATATAACAGTCATCACAGTGGAGGAAATACGTAAAGATTTCATCATGCCCCACGTACCTCTATCATCCTTATTCTGCATGCCTTCTATATTCTCCCCTCCCTCCACCCCTCCTCCTCATGTGTAACGCTAGTCTCTTACCCAGTTAACCATTCCTCGCCACCTTGTACTTCTGCTTCCTGTTTTTGATTTCCTTGTCCTCCACTTATCACTGCTTACATTCCTCTTCTATTCTCATTTGGTCAGCCGCACTCCCTCCCTGCCTCGTGGCTAATGCCTATTCACTTCCCCATGACTTCCCATCCATCTACCTGCATCATTAGTTCTTCATCTTTGACTTCTTTTAATTTTTTAATTCCACATTCTCCACATACCTTTTCTCTCTCAGCTATTCTCATCTGACCTGCCCCTACCCTTGTCCTCTTTTCAATGCCCTATCGCTCTCTCACATCATAATTTTTCCATCATTTCCCTTTTCTCATCACTACAGGTTTTCTCCATCTTTCGCCCATCTTTCCCACTATTTCTACATACCTCCTCTAGTCTGTCCAGGCCCGACACTGCCTCATATCTAATGCCCCAGGACTACCCCACCTCATAACCGTTTCCTCACCATTCTACGTCATCAATTCTTCACCACATCCAGCGCAAGCTTTTTATTTTCAATTTTTTCCATCTTCCACTTACCTCTTCCACTCTGTTCCTATAATTATGACCAGTCCTGCGTCGAGTTTAATGTCTCGCCGCTCCCTCATCCATGATCATGTTCCACCTCCCCACATCATTGCTTCTGCACAACCTCCCACTTTTCCTCTCTCTTATTTATATCCCTCTCCTCCCCATATCTCTCCTACTTTAATCTGCATATCTTTTTTATTCTCATCAAACCATCCTCAACACCAGCCCTGTGCCTCACTTCCCCGACATCATCCCATATCATCAGTTCTGCACCACCATGCTCCCACTCTCTGGAATAGCCTGTCTCCCCCCTTCTAAATACTTTCCACTCCTCCCCTCATGCTTTTCCCTTCCCTCCCCACCTCTCTTTCCCCTCATTCCCTTCCCACCTCCTTACTGTTTTCCCCTCCTCTCTCCGCCTCCCGTCCCCCTCTCCGCTTCCCCCTCCTCTCACTGCCTTTACCTCCTCCCCTTCCTTTCCTCGCCTTCCTAACCTCTCACTACCTCCCCCTCATCGCCCAGCCTCCCCTTCCTCTCTCCGCCTCCTCCTTCCCTCGCCACTTCCGTCCCCCTTATATCCTTCTACCTCCCTAAGGTCTTTTTTTTTTTTTTCCCTTTTGCACATTTACCAAGCCTTGTTGACCATGAATTCCTCCGGATATAAAACCAATCACACCCCACATTCCTTCTGTATTTCAGGTATTCCCCCACTGCCTCCCCATCTCTGTTATGTTGTGTGTCATGTATATTTCCAGGGTTTTATTTTAATCCTAGACTAGGTTTTTTTTTTGTGTGTGTGTAGCAGAATAAAGCCGATGTAAGTGGGAACACAACTGGCAAGTTCCTTACTCCTTGCCGGCATGTTAGCTACTTTTTTCTTTTCTTTTTTTTCAAAATTTGAGTCTTAGGTTTCACTGGAGCACATTAAATTCGTCTGTACTTAGCCCCCCCCAAAAATGCAACATAAATCGTGTCAGTAGAGTTTAGGATTATGCTTTGATATATACGCCCCGCACCTTACCAAAATATCTGAGAGATGGAATTCAGACATGAAATAATAATTCCTAATCAGCTACCCCCTGGGGGTAGGGGGGTTTTCAAGAATACTCCCCCAGTATCCCTGCTTGCCGTATGAGGAGACTAAAAGAGTTGGCGGAGGGTTAGTGCCCCTCTCCGGAAAACAGCTAACTAAAAAGACGTACAAGAAGCCTCGGAGAAGGACTGACCAAAAGATGACGACCAAGAACCGGACAAAGGACATGGCACAGATTGTGACGTGGAATGTAAGGGGTGAGAATGATGAGGTGAAAGAGAGAGAGAGAGATTGTCCAGGTGCTTGAGGGTGCGAAAGTGGATGTAAGTGGAATAACTGAAACTAAATGGAGAAGAGAGAGTATGATAGAATGGGAGTATGGAAGTGGTGTATGTGAAGGACTAGGTGAGAATGACGGGCAAAAGAAGGAGTGTGTATTGTTGTGAGTAAAAGATGGAAGAAGAACATAAGAGAGTATGGATCAGTTGGCTTCAAGGATTGTGTGAGTAATATTGAAAGTTGGACTACAAATGTGGACGATTGTGTGCGTGAATGTGCTAACGCAAGATCCTGCAAGCAGAGTGAGAGGAGAGTTCTGGACAAATGTGGAGGTGTGCATGGAAAAGTTTGGTAGGAATGAGAGAGTGTTTTTGATTTGTGATATGAATGGTAAAGTAGGGAATGCGAAGGTAGATGGAATAGTTGGTGAGTTGGGTGTGCCTGCTGAGATAGATGAGAATGGCAGTGCGTTAGTGGACATTTGTGCTGGGAGGGGGTTGGTGATATCGTATACTCTCTTCAGGCACAAAATGATCCATAGGTATACATGGCGCGTGATTAGAAGGGTGGGTGGTGAACTGAATGAAAGGAAGGCAATGATTGATTATGTGTGTGTGGATGAAAGGATATAAAGATGTGTAATGGATACAAGAGCTTATAGAGGTTGGGGGAGTGGACTTTCTCACCACTACTTGGTGGTAGACAGAATCAAGATTCAAGTAAGATGGAGAAATAGAAGAAGGGAAGGACGGGAGGAAGGAATAGTTGCAAGGAGAGTGGATAGGTTACAAGAGGATGAATAAAAGGCAGAATATAAGAGAGAAGTGGAGGAACGATTGGGTAAATATGAACTAGAGCAGATGGGGGACGTGGAAGGTATGTGCAAGATATTCACAGAAGGAATATGTGCAGCATGTGATGTGATGTGTGGAGTGAAGAGAAGACGGAAGGGGGTGCAAGGAACAGCATGGTGGAGTGAAGAGGTGAGACAGGCTGTGGCACAAAAGAAGAAAGCATACAATGAATGGATGAGAAATAGGGACGTGGAAGAGGTTGAGAGGTGGAAGAGAGTGTTATATGTAGAAGGGAAGAACGATGTGAAAAGATTAGTAAGAGAGGGTAAGAAGAGAATGGATGAGGAATTTGGAAGGAATTTGAGTGTAAAGTGGAGGGACTGTAAGAAAATGTTCTGGAAAGAGGTGAAGAGAGTAAGACAGGGTGGCAATGAAGTTAGTAGGGGAGTGAAAGATAAAAATGGTAGATTAATAGTGGAGAAGAGAGAAAAGGTGAGTGGATAGAGAGACACTTTAAGGAATTGTTTTACATAGAGAATGGAAGTAATGTGAGCATAAATGGCTGGGGAATGGCTGGGAGAAGGAGGGAGGTGAGAAGACAGGAAGAAATCAGTAGGATATAAGTTGTGGAAGCAATGAAGAAAGTCAAACTGGGGAAAGCCCCAGGAATTGATGGAGTGTTTGGTGAAATGCTGAAGCATGGGGGAGAGATAGTAGTAAAATGGATGTGGAAGATGTGCAGGTTGACCTGGGAGGAAGGTAGAGTCCCGGAGGATTGGAAGTCAGGTGTAATTATTCCCTTGTACAAAGGAAAAGGAGAAAAAGAAGTGTGTGGTAATCATAGGGACATATGCCATCTTAATGTAATAGGAAAAGTGTATGGTAGGATACTTATTGACAGAGTTAGGAAAATAACAGAGGAGTTAGTTTGAGAACAGGGAGGTTTCTGGAAGGGAAGAGGCTGTGTAGATCAGATATGCATCATTAGATCTTTAATGGAAAAGTTTCTAGAGAAGGGAAAGAAGTTGTATGCAGCCTTCATGGATTTGGAGAAAGCATATGACAGGGTGGATAGACAAGGATTGTGAAAAGTATTATGAGTATATGGAGTAGATGGGAAGTTGTTGAATGCTGTGAAGAGTATGTATGATGGTGCTAAGGCTGCAGTGCGTGTGGATGGTGAACTGAGTAAATTTTTCTCTTTGAAGGTTGGGTTGAAACAGGGATGTGTTATGTCTCCATGGTTGTTCAATCTGGATATGGATGGGGTAATAAAAGAGTTACAAGGTAGGGCAGTGGATGTTGGAGTGGCCCTAGTGAGAAAGAGGGGTGTTGTTGGTGGTGGTGGTGGTGGAGGAGTAGGATGAGGGTTCGAGGTAATGATGGAGGTACCCCTACGTGACGGTGGATGAGTGGTTGGGTGGGTGGTGGTGGTTTACAGTGTGAGGAATCTGTGGTTGTGATGGTGACGGTGAGTGTCGAGTAAGTCTATGGTAGTGGTGGTTCAGCGGCAGTGGAATAACATTCAGCGGCAGTGGTGTTTGTGGATGGGCGTGAGGGGAAGAACCAGAGTTATGTTCAGTATCTATAGTGTAACATCAGTTTTTGTATGATGACAGCGTGCGTTATGTGGTAAAATGTTCCAGTACTGTTGGTTAATGTTACTATGTCATGGTAGAGGCCAGTGATGATAGCTGTACTGCATTTCATGATATAATGAAACTGGATGGTTTCGGTCATGCTATTAATTTTGAATGAATGTGTGCTGGTGTAGTAAAAATTTGTTACTTACATAATCGTGGTTCTGTGATATAGGCGGCGCTGTATTTGATATGTCCTTTTTTTTTTTTTATTTTTTTTTTTTTTAGAGTTTGAGTTCTGAGTTTAAGAACAGTAATGTGAGACTACTACGCCATGGCGTTACGGTGTGAGAGCTAGTGCTATGGTGTTGATGTATGAAGGTTCACGATTGTTACTAGCTCAGTGTCAGTATCAGTAGGGAAAAGATGTACTGAAATCTTCAGGACAGTAGCGAGGATGCAGCATGCTCAAAATATATTTAATCTTACTCTCTCGTTCTCTTCTTCTTGATAACAGTTTAGAGCTGCTTCCCACGAGCTCTCTGCTTCCATTCTCTTCCATCTCACACAACGTCGCCCCCAACCCAACCCCTCTACCCCCAGTACCCATTTTCCCTCTCCCCTCACCTTCTCCTGTACGTGTAGTCTCATGTTCTCAACCTTTCCCTCCCTCCTCAAACCTCCTTATCTTCAATCCCACTTACTTTCTCAGATTCATTCAAGTATCCTCCGCCCGACCCCCAGCCGTGCCTCATGACCCCATAACACTGCTCCTCCCCCTTCTATTTACACTTGCTTTGTTCTTCCTCCATGCTTTTCTCTGAAAATGTATTCTCTTGTTCCAGTCCTCCCTCTTCCCCTCCCCCTCCTCTCTCTCTCTCTGTCTGTCTGTCTCTCTCTCTCTCTCTCTCTCAGTTCTCCCATTGTCAGCTCCTTGCGTGTATTTTTCCCCTCACCGCATTTCCTCATTACTCCTTCCTTTCTTCTTTCCATCTCTTGAGTTAGGTTAGTTTGTCTCTTCTATTTTTTCATTATTTCCTCTCACTTCCCGACATGTCATTTCTCTTATTCTCCCCACCACTTCTTTGTTTCTTTCCTGCTTCCTTTTTCATTTCTTTCTTTCGTCAGGTCAGTATGTCTTTTCTCCTTTACTTTTTCCATGTCTTCCTCTAATTTCTTCGCCAAGCGTGGCATTTCTCTTTTTCTCTTCACCAACTCTTCTTTCTCTCCTCTTTCCTCTGTCCACTCATTTTTTCCCTGCTGTCTCTCTTGCCAGGTAAGTATGTCTCCTTTCTCTATGCTTTTTTCCACGTCTTCCTGCTTTCCCTCGCCAAGCAGGTCACTTCATTTCTTCTCCCTGCCACCTCTTCTTTCTTTCCTCCTCATCGTCTTCACTCTCACGTACTCCCCTCCTCACGTTCTTCTCCTTCCTCCTTCCTGCATTTGTATTCCAACCCAGCTTTTTATCCTTATCTCCCTTCCTCCTTTCCTTCCTTCGTCCTCTCCTTCCATTGTTTCCTTCTTCCTTTTCTTGTTTCTCTTCGTCTTTAATTCCTCCATTCTTTCGATCTTTCTTGCTTCTCTCTCTGTCTCTGTCTCTGTCTCTGTCTCTCTCTCTCTCTCTCTCTCTCTCTCTCTTAATCTCTTCTCTTCTCATCTCTTCTCCTTGTGATCCATTTTCCATCTTCCCTTCATCTTTCCATTTTCTCATCTTCTTTCTTTTGCTTATTCATTCCCTCCCTCTTTCTCTCTTTTCCTCCTTCCCCTTGTCTTCCTTCTCTATTTCCTTCCTTCTTTCCCTCCTCCTTTCCCTCCGGCCCGTCCTGCAAGCACACCTCACCGCCCCTCATCTCACTGATTGTGTGTCGTCTCACGTGCCTCCTTCACGGCCCACACCACACCACACCATGCGCTGCTTAATGAAGGTGAGAGCTGAATGGCGCGATGCTAATAACGAAGCCTGGTAAGCGACCCTAAATTATCCTAATTAATGGGGTTATACCCTACACCATTTTTCTATTTTTTAACTATCTCTCATACACTAAGTAATAGTTGATATTCCACCATTAGGATGTTGTTTTATTGGTAATTCACTGAGAGGTATCCGAATAATGATCTGTCCATTCGTCTGTCAATAGCCAACGCCTTAATCCTGAAAAGAGTGGCTAAAAATGAATCGCCACCATGTCTTCGTGTCATTAGCACTTAGGGTACCCTCTCTCCAACTCACACACACCCTCACTCATATGTCTCTCCACTCTATCCATCCTACTCGCCCTCTGTATTTTCACCCACCCCTATTACCTCCACTGCTCACTCACACCTACGTTCATTCACACACACTCTCACTAACACTGAATCACTCGCACACTTCCTTCTCATTCACATTTTCATTCTCACACACTCTTGCTTAACTCAGACACATTCCTTGTCACTCACACTCACTCTTACTCTCACATGCTGTCACTCAAACATACCCATACTTTCACACACTGTCCGTCTCAATCATAGACTTACTCACTCTCATTCACATTCACTCTTCCAGACTCATGCACTCTTACTGAACACTATGTATACGTTCATGTGTGTGTGTGTGTGTGTGTGTGTGTGTGTGTGTGTGTGTGTGTGCGCACACACACACACACACACACACACATTCGCTTTGATTATCCCCCGGGCGCTCTCGCAAATGTGTGTGTGTGTGTGTGTGTGTGTGTGTGTGTGTGTGTGTGTGTGTGTGTGTGTGTGTGTTATTAATCTAGCAAGGTTGTATAACAAATTCCTATATACAGCTTTTTACGGAAGACATAGCTATCTATCTATCTACCTTTATCCAGACGCCTTAATCCCGTACGGGGTTGCCACAAACAAATAGCCTCCACGTCGCCCTGTCTCCCGCCATTCACTGCACCGCTCGCAACTCACACACCCCCTCTTTAATATACCTCTCCACTCCATCCCTCCATCTCATCCTCGGCCTCCCCTTCCCTCTCCTCCCCTCCACCTTACTCACATACACTCTCTTCGTCAGTCTTTCACCCTCCATCGTCTCCATATGGCCAAACCACCTCAGTGTGTTCCTTCTAACGCTTCCCATCACATCCACATCCACACCACAACGCTCCTTTATATCCTCATTTGCCAGCCTGTCTCTCCATGTGACTCCACAGGCTTCTCTTAAATAACTCATTTCCACTGCACCATCATACATACTCTTCGCAGCATTCAACAACTTCCCATCTACTCCATATATTCATAATACTTTCCACAATCCTTGTCTATCCACCCTGTCATATGCTTTCTCCAAATCCATCAAGGCCCCATACAACTTCTTTTCCATCTCTAGAAACTTTTCCACTAAAGATCTAACGATGCATATCTGATCTACACAGCCTCTTCCCTTCCAAAAACCTCCATGTTCTTCTCCAACTAACTCCTCTGTTATATCCCTAACTCTGTCAGTAGGTATCCTACCATACAGTTTTCCTATTACATTAAGAAGACAAACGCCCCTGTGATTACCACACACTTCTTTTTCCCCTTTTCCTTTGTACAAGGGAATAAATATACCTGACTTCCAATCCTCCGGGACTCTACCTTCCTCCCAGGCCAATCAGTATATCTTGCGCATCCATTCTACTACTATCTCTCCCCCATGCTTCAGCATTTCACCACACACTCCATCAATTCCTGGGGCTTTCCCCAGTTTGACTTTCTTCATTGCATCCACAACTTCTATCCTACTGATTTCTTCCTGTCTTCTCACCTCCCTCTTTCTCTCAGCCATTCCCCAGCCACTTATACTCACATTACTTTCATATTCTATGTTCAACAATTCCTTAGAGTGTTCTCTCCATCCGCTCACTTTTTCTCCCTTCTCCACTAGTAATCTACCATTTTTATCTTTCACTCCCGTACTAACTTCATTGCCACCCTGTCTTACTCTCTTCACCTCTTTCCAGAACATTTTCTTACAGTTCCTCCACTTTACACTCAAATTCCTTCCAAATTCCTCATCCACTCTTTTCTTTCTCCTACTAATCTTTTCACCTCTCTCTTCTCTTCTACATATAACTCTCTCCTCTGCCTCTCAACTTCTTCCACGTCCCTATTCTCATCCATTCATTGTATGCTTTCTTCTTTTGTGCCACAGCCTGTCTCACCTCTTCATTCCACTATGCTGTTCCTTGCACCCCCTTCCGTCTTCTCTTCACCCCACACACCACATCACATGCTGCACATATTCCTTCTATGAATATCTTGCACATACCTTCCACGTCCCCCATCTGCTCCAATTCATATTTACCCAATCGTTCCTCCACTTCTCTCTTATGTTTTGCGTTTTTCTTATCGTCTTGTAACGTATCCACTGTCCTTGTAACTATTCCTTCCTCCCGTCCTTCTCTTCTTCTATTTCTCCATCTTACTTGAATCTTGATTCTGGCTACCACCAAGTAGTGGTGAGAAAGTCCATTCCCCCAACCTCTATAGGTTCTTGCATCCATTACACATCTTTGCATCCTTTCATCCACACACACATTATCAATCATTGCCTTCCTTTCACTCAGTTCACCACCCACCCTTCTCATCACGCGCCATGTATACCTGTGGATCATTTTTTGCCCTCCCGGCACAAATGTCCACTAACGCACTGCCATTCTCATCTATCTCAGCAGGCACAACCAACTCATCAACTATTCCATCTACCTTCATATTCTCTACTTTGCCATTCTTATTACCAATCAAAAACACTCTTTCATTCCTTCCAAACTTTTCCATGCACACTTCCACATTTGTCCAGAACTCTTCTTTCACTCTGCTTGCAGGATCTTGCGTTGGCGCATACACGCACACAATCGCCCACATATGAATTCCAACTTTCAATCTTACTCACACAATCCTTGAGCCAACTGATCCATACTCTCTTATGTTCTTCTTCCATCTTTTACTCACAACAATACACACTCCTTCTTTTGCCCTCTCATTCTTACCTACTCCTTCACATACACCCCATCCATACTCTCATTCTCTCACACTCTCTCTTCTCCATTTAGTTTCAGTTATTCCACTTACATCCACTTTCGCACCCTCAAGCACCTGGACAATCTCTCTCTCTCTCTTTCATCTCATCATTCGCACCCCTTACATTCCACGTTGCAATCCGTGCCATGTCCTTTGTCCGGTTCTTGGTCGTCGTCTTTTAGTCAGTCCTTCTCCGAGGCTTCTTGTACGTTTTTTTAGTTACCTGTTTTCCGGAGAGGGGCAGTAACCCTCCACCAACTCTTTTAGTTTCCTCATATGGCAAGCAGGGATACTGGGGGAGTATTCTTGAAAACCCCCCTACCCCCAGGGGGTAGCTGATTAGGAATTATTATTTCATGTCTGAATTCCATCTCTCAGATATTTTGGTAATGTGTGGGGCGTATATATCAAAGCATAACCCTAAACTCTACTAACATGATTTACTTTGCATTTTTTGGGGGGGCTAAGTACAGACGAATTTACTGTGCTCCAGTGAAACCTAAGACTCAAATTTTGAAAAAAAAAAAAAAAAAAAAAAAAAAGTAGCTAACATGCCGGCAAGGAGTATGGAACTTGCCAGTTGTGTTCCCATTTACATCGGCTTTATTCTGCTAGAAAAAAAAAAAAAACTAGTCTAAGATTAAAATAAAACCCTGGAAATATACATGACACAACATAACAGAGATGGGGAGGCAGTGGGGGAATACCTGAAATACAGAAGGAATGTGAGGTGTGATTGGTTTTATATCCGGAGGAATTTATGGTCAACAAGGCTTGGTAAATGTGCAAAAGGGAAAAAAAAAAAGACCTTAGGGAGGTAGAAGGATATAAGGAGGACGGAAGTGGCGAGGGAAGGAGGAGGCGGGGAGAGGAAGGGGAGGCTGGGCGATGAGGGGGAGGTAGTGAGAGGTTAGGAAGGCGAGGAAAGAAAGGAGAGGAGGTAAAGGCAGTGAGAGAAGGGGGAAGCGGAGAGGGGGACGGGAGGCGGGGAGAGGAGGGGAAAACAGTAAGGAGGTGGGAAGGGAATGAGGGGAAAGAGAGGTGGGGAGGGAAGTGAAAAGCATGAGGGGAGGAGTGGAAACTATTCATAAGGGGGGAGACAGGCTATTCCAGAGAGTGGGAGCATGGTGGTGCAAAACTGATGATATGGGATGATGTCGGGGAAGTGAGACACAGGGCTGGTGTTGAGGATGGTTTGATGAGAATAAAAAAGATATGCAGATTAAAGTAGGAGAGATATGGGGAGGAGAGGGATATAAATAAGAGAGAGGAAAAGTTGGAGGTTGTGCAGAAGCAATGATGTGGGGAGGTGGAACATGATCATGGATGAGGGAACGGCGAGACATTAAACTCGACCCAGAACTGGTCATAATTATAGGAACAGAGTGGAAGAGGTAAGTGGAAGATGGAAAAAATAGAAAATAAAATGCTTGGCTGGATGTGGTGAAGAATTGATGATGTAGAATGGTGAGGAAAGGGTTATGAGGTTATGAGGTGGGGTAGTCCTGGGGCATTAGATATGAGGCAGTGTTGGGGCTGGACAGACTACAGGAGGTACGTAGAAAAAGTGGGAAAGATGGGCGAAAGATGGAGAAATTCTGTAGTGATGAGAAAAGGGAAATGATGGAAAAATTATGATGTGGGAGAGCGATAGGGCATTAAAAAGAGGGCAAGGGTGGGGGCAGGTCAGATGAGAATAGCTGAGAGAGAAAAGGTATGTGGAGGATGTGGAATTAAAAAATTAAAAGAAGTCAAAGATGAAGAACTAATGATGCAGGTCGATGGATGGGAAGTCATGGGGGAGTGAATAGGCATTAGCCACGAAGCAGGGAGGGCGGGGGGTTGACCAAATGAGAATAGAAGAGGAATGTAAGCAGTGATAAGCAGGCTTGGAGTAATTGTAATTGTAATTTAATTGAAATATAATTAATTACACATTTTTAAGATAATTGTAATTGTAATTGTAATTCGTTATTTCTAATGATGTGTAATTATAATTGTAATTGTAATTGTGTTTTTAAGTAATATAGTAATTGTATTTGTAATTGTAATTGAGCATTTAGGAGAAGAACAATTATAATTACATCACACAAATACTTTGATATAAACGTATATAGTATAATATACTGAACAGAGAGAGAGAGAGAGAGAGAGAGAGAGAGAGAGAAGGGTGGATTTGCTCTGAAGTAAACATGTTACACGAGACATTATTATTAGATGATACTAAAAAAAAGAAAAAAAAATGTGTATAAATGTTTTGAGTAATCTGCAATTTGTTATTTTTGTTTACCTGTGTATAAGTAATTGAAATATAATTGAACACAACTAGGTTGTAATTGTAATTGCAATTGTAATTTGGAAGTACTAAAACTGAGTAATTGTAATTGTAATTGTATTTGTCATATTTTTCCTTCCCTGTAATTGTATTTGTAACTGTAATGTAATAATGGGCAAGTAATTCTAATTGTAATTGTAATTGACTGAAAGCATATGTAATTACTCCAAGCCTGGTGATAAGTGGAGGACAAGGAAATCAAAACCAGGAAGCAGAAGTACAAGGTGGCGAGGATTGAATGATTAACTTGGTAAAAGACTAGCGTTACACATGAGGAGGAGGGGTGGAGGGAGGGGAGAATATAGAAGGCATGCAGAATAAGGATGATAGAGGCACGTGGGTCATGATGAAATCTTTACGTATTTCCTCCACTGTGATGACTGTTATATATATATATATATATATATATATTTTTTTTCCCAGCAATCAGACCATATTATTCAACTTCGGTACTCTCGTGTTCAAGGGATTAACCCTCCCCGTCCCGACCACTTTTTCACCACTGGAACCCCCCAATCCCGACCATTTTTGGACCCAAATTTTTTTTTGCTAAAACTTTCGCTTTTGGTCAGAAACAATGGTCAGTCACGAAGAAATTGTTCCCCGGGGTCCATAAGTGCCCTAAACAGGTATACCTTGGTCACACCTGGTACCGTGTTCTCTGTAGGTGGTCTGAGCCTCTAACGTTTTCTATGGTATTATAAGTCTGAGAAACCAATGAAAGTAAGTAGATATGTATTTATTACAAACATAAAAACATGTGATAAAAGAGAAAATTGGATTTTATACAAAAATAGAGCTGAAATAAGCATTGTACCATCGTGCGAAACGAGCAAAATTGAGCAGACTGGTCACGATGAATCGCTAACTTTCCTGAATCATGATACATATCATTTTTTCTACTTACATATTACATCTACAATAACATTATACCATTTTACATTTAATTGAACTGTTTTTACGTATTCACAGGCCTTTCGATAACATTTAGCGTAATGCTAGCGCTTATTTACATAGTGAGTGAACTCGCTGTGACTGTTGTTTCAACTCGTATTGTGTTTTTTCTACTTACATAATACTTTCCTAATAACATTATACACTTTTCAACTTTAGAGAACTGTTTTGAGATAGTTTCAGGCCTCACGTAAATATTTAGCACAATAATAGCGCATAATAACACAGACGGTGAAGTCGCTATGACTACTATTTCAACTTACAACCTATTTTTTTACTTATATAATAATTCTCCACTAACATTGCACATATTTACACTTGATATAATTGATATCACATAATTTCAGACCTTACGATTCTACTGAGCATCATATTATCGCGTACTTAGTCAGTGAGTGTTATCGCGATATCATTTGTTTCATCTTACACTAGTATTCAACTTATAAATTACCTTACTACTAACATTACAACCTTTTCCACTTTATATAATTCCTATCACATACTTACTGACCAGAATGTTCTACTGAGCGTAATATTTTCGCAGATTTACACAGTGGGTGTACTCGTGACATCAATTATTACAACTTACACTATTTTTCAACTTATACGTTTTATTCATGCTAACATTACACCCGTTTCCACTTTATATTCTTGCTATCACATATTTACTGACCAGAGTGTTATACTGAGCGTCATATTTTCGCAGATTTACACAGTGGGTGTAGTTTTGATATCACTTCTTTCAACTTACACTATTTCTCAACTTATACATTGCTTTCCTGAAAACATTACACCCGTTTCAACTTTATATATGACTTAGCACCTATTGACTGGCCTTCCCATTATAATGAGCGTCATATCGCCATCTCACACAGTTTCAGTAGTGTAGGAAGTTATGGTACTCTTTGAAACATGGCTGAAGGCACAACGCAACATTGCACTCTACACACTCGTACCTTGTGTCTTTTCTCTGAGTGGATGGTCTGACTGTCGAGTGCTTGCATACATGGCAGCGGTGCTGGGGTTTACGACGGTTTGGGTCGGAATGGATTGTGCTAGGATAGTGGCGTCCTGCGAGGCGTAGGGGAGTCTGGGCAGTCATGGGGGTGCGGGTGCAGTGTATGGGTCTGTCCTGGGCATGCTTGGCGATTATTTCACGTGCCAGCTCCCTCACAAACCCCTCAAAGGTCTCGGATACTCCGGTGGTCATGGCGTGCAGGTAGTGTGCGTTCAGGACCGTGATGTCGAGCAAGTGGAAAAAGAGTTTCTTGTACCACTTCATCGTGGTCCTGGCACAGTCAACACTGGAAATCATCGAGTCTGACTGATCCACTTCCCTCATGTTCAGATTATAGTCCAGTACAGACTCGGGTTTCCAGACGTTGCGCCTCCTCTCGCTACGGTGATCCACGGAGTCTGTGCGGTGCATCAGGAGGGCTGTGAACTGTCGATAGGAGGCAAACTTCCCTGTTGTGGTTCCACAGGGTGGCAAGGATGTTATTGGCCTGGAAGAAAACCACCCCGTTCTTGTCAAGTTTCCTCCCTATCTTGACCATATGGCGACGGTTTCTCTTGACTGTACCACAGACTCCGGTGTCGTGTTGGTGGAGGAACCTAGCGAGAAGAGTGCTAGTGTACCAGTTGTCCAGGTACAACACATGACCACGATGAAGGTACTCCTCTATCATTGTCTTCACCACGGCCCCAGAGAGTCCTATACTACGATCTTCTGTTATATCTGTCTGTGCGCCCGTGTACAAGACTATGTCTTGCACATAAGCAGTCTTACAGTCACACATAACAAAGATCTTGAACCCAAAACGGTGTCTCTTGCTGGGTATGTACTGGCGAAATGAAATATTGCCTCTCCACAACACAAGACTCTCGTCTATGACGAGGTCTCTGTAAGGATAAAATGAGTAGCGGAACATTTCCCATAAATGATCAAATTCCAGCCTAATTCTCCTCATTTTATCTGTGTTATTTGCATTGCCTGGATCTTCTGCATCAAAAAAGTGGAGGCGGCCGAGAATATGCTGAAATCTATTATGACTCATCACCTTTCCAAAGAAAGGTGTGAGGATCATTGGGTCAATTGTCCAGTAGGCAGGAATTTGGTTTTTCCTTACCACACCCATCAAGAGAACCAGGGCAAAAAATAAGAACATCTCTGAAATTGTAACGGGATAGTCATATTGTTGGGAATGCCTGCTCGTGGTTCCCAAACGTTCACTTTCACGGCGCTGTGTTCTTGAAAAAATATTGGTCTGTTCCACTATGCGCCCCACAAACGCCTCCCCAAAGAACAAGTGGAAAAAATCCACCCTAGACGAACCCGCATGCACGGCTTGAGCCGTACAACCAGACCGCCACTCCTCAGTGAAAGGATGAATGATGGGAGTAAAATTACTCCCATCTTCCCAGTTCCACGAGACACCACCGTCTCCAGCCACGTCCCCATCGTCCCCTTCGTCAGGGTGGGGAGGTGAGGGTGGTGGGGGAGGTTGGGGAGGTGGAGAGTGGCGCCTCTCATCACTCGCACTTCTCTTCCCTCTCCCTTTTCCTTTACCCTTTCCCTTCCCTTTCCTTCCTTTCCCCACATCCTGGGGCTGTGGGGAGGAAGTTTGGGAATATTGTGGGGCGAAAGACGTGCTGGAGAGTGGCTCCACCTCCTCTCCCCTAGGCCTACGTGCACCACGTGGTCATGCTGCCTCCCTCACACCACTTTCCCCTTCACTCCGCACTCCCGCCACACCACTTTCCCTTTCACCCCGCGCTCCCGCCACACCACTTTCCCTTTCACCCAGCACTCCCACCACACCACTTTCCACTTCCCCAGACAAAAGACTTGCACCATACCTGATATGTCTTCTCACCCCACCTTCTGATCCTCGGGGTGATATTTTTTCTTTACCCAACCACGAGGCAATATCACGTCCTAAGCCGCCATCATCCTCATCGTCCTCATCCTCGTCCTCATCAGATTCGGGATGGAGAGATAGCCGTGCACGTGGTTGGGGAGCAGGCTGGCCTTCCCTTGCCTTACTGTATGTCACATACCGCTTTTTCCGGGGCGAAGGGACCTCTTCATCACTGCTTGTTATTTCTTCCTCTGGCTGGACGTAATTGCGATCCACTACATCATCGTCAAGTGGAGAATCACTATCTCCAGTGAAGGCTTCCAGGGCGGATGCAATTTCGTCGTCTGAGAGACCTTTCCGCGCCATGTCTGACCTGAGTCACTGCTAACAGGTGAGTGACCGAGACAAGGGCAAGCTCGGGTCACGCGGGGTCTGGGACGCTGCCCGCCTGAAGGCAGGTAGGGGAGGCTTGGGTACGTGGGCGAATCGAAAATCTCGCGCGAATTTTGAAAATTGTGGAAATTATGAACTTGCAATTGCAGGACGTTGAAGTACGTCAACGGGATTGGCAGTGACAAAACGTGAGGACGTGGAAGTACGTCGACGGGACGCCGCGGGTTAATGAAGGCTATAGTTAACACCTCCTGTTTGAAAACTCTGTCCTTAGCTAAATAAAATCATATGGAGACAGGAATGATAAAATGTAAAGAAATGCCTCATCTGACTGACGAGATTAAGAGAGCACAAATACCTACCCTGTTTCCCTGGGCAGACTGTCCAGGCAACCGGTAAGATGCATTTCATGAGACATAAATTAAGCCCATTTCCTGGAGCTGGTCATCAATTTACCAGCAATGGTACATAAAACATCGTTAAAAAGAGTTTTACTGCAGTTGAAATTAATGGCTTATAATATGGGAACGTAAAGGGTGCAAATTATGAGGTGAAAGAGAGAGAGAGAGATTGTCCAGGTGCTTGAGGGTGCAAACCTGGATGTATGTGGATTAACTGAAACTAAATGATGAGGTGAGAGTGTGAGAGAATGGGAATATGGATGGAGTATATGCGCGGGAGTGGGAGAGAATGAGAGGGCAAAGGAGGGAGTGTGTAGTGTTGTATGCAAGAGATGGAAAGAGCATATAAGACAGTATGGATCAGTTGGCCCAAGGATTGTGTGGATAAGATTGAAAGTTGGACTACAAATGTGGGCGATTGTGTGTTTGTGTTTATGCGCGAATGCAAGATCGTGCAAGAAGTGAAAGAAGAGTACTGGAAAATTTGGGGAAGCGTGCAAGGAAAAGTTTGAAAGAATTGAGAGATTGTTTTTAACTGAAGATATGAATGGAAAAGTAGAAAATATGAAGGTGGATGAAGTAGTTGGTGAGTGGGGTGTGCCCTCAGAAGTGGATGAGAATGGCAGTGCTGTAGTGAACATTTGTGCCAGGAGGGGGTTGGTGATAGCCAATACCCTCTTCCGACACAAAATGATCTACAGGTTTACGTGGCGAGTGATGAGAAGGGTGGGTGGTGAACTGGATGAACAGAAGGCAATGACTGATTATGTGTGTGTGGATGATAGAAAGAGAATGTGTGTAATGGATGCAAGAGCATATAGACAATGGGGGAGTGGACATTCTGACCACAACTTTATTTATTCCTTTTTTTTTTATGTGAGGAAGAAGGAACCAAAGGCCGCGAGCCGGCAATCATTGTTCCGTCCAAGAGAAAAAACAAAACACAAGAGAGGGGCCAAATTCAAGATCCGATCATTTCGAGATACCTGGACACACTGCGTTTGAAAGACTGGACATCATAGGAAGCACGAAATACAGAGGGAGACAGTTCCAGAGTTGACCTGTTGCATAAATGAAGGACTGGGAGTAACGGTTAACTCTTGCATTAGAGAGTTGGACAGAAAAGGGATGAGAGTTTGCTGCTAGACGGGTCCTATGCGCCCATCGTACAGGTGGAGGAATGCATGCAGACAGGTCAGAGGAGCAATGAAAGGCTCAAATGAAATGGAGGAATAGAAGAAGAGAAGGACAGGAGGAAGTAGTTCACACAAGAAGGGTGGAAAGGTTATAAGAGGATGGAAAAAGTGCAGAGCATAAGAGAGAGGTGGAGGAGTGACTGGGTAAATATGATTTGGAGCCGATGGGGGACGTGAAAGGTGTGTGCAAGATATTCACAGAAAAAATCTGTTCAGCATGTGAGGTGGCGTGTGAGGTGAAGAGGAGACGAATGTGGGCGCAAGGAACAGCATGGTGAAATGAAGAGGTGTGACGGGCTGTGGCAGAAAAGAAAAAAAGGATATAGTGAGTGGATGAGAAAAAAGGGCGTGAAGGAAGTTGAGAGAATTAAGAGAGTTGTATGAAGAGAGGTAAGAGAGAGGTGAAAAATTTAGTTAGAGAAAGAAGAGAGTGGATGAGGAATTTGGAAGGAATTTGAGTGTAAAGTGGAGGGAATGTAAGAAATAGGTTTGGAAAGAGGTAAAGGGAGTTAGACAGGGTGCTAAAGATGTTACAGTAGTCGGGGAGTGAAAGATAAAAGTAGTAGATTACTAATGGAGAAGGGAGAAAAAGTGAGCAGAAGGAGGGAACACTTTAAGGAATTGTTGAACATAGAGAAAGTAATGTTAGTATACAGTGGCTGGGGAATGGCTGGGAGAAGGAGAGATGTGAGAAGAGAGAAAGAAATCAGTAGGACGGAAGTTGTGAAGGCAATGAAAAAAGCAAAATGGGGAAAGTCCCAGGAATTAATGGAGTGTGTGTTGAAATGCTGAAGCATGGGGAAGAGATAGTAGTAGAATGGATGTGGAAGATGTGCAGATTGGCCTGTAGGAAGACAGAGTCCCGGAGGATACGAAGTCAGGTATGATTATTCGCTATTCCCTTGTACAAAGGAACAGGGGAAAAAGAAGTATGTGGTAATCACAGGGGCATTTGTCTTCTTAGTGTAATAGGAAAAGTGTATAGTAGGATACTTATTTACGGAGTTATGGAAGTAACAAAGGAATTAGTTGGAGAAGAACAGGGAGGTTATAGAAAGGGATGAGGTTGTGAAGATCAGATATTCATTCTTAGGTCTTTAGTGGAAAAGTTTCTAGAGAAGAGAAAGAAGTTGTATGCAGCCTCCATGGATTTGGAGGAAGCATATTACAGGGTGGATAAACGAGGATTTGGAGAGCATTAAGAATATATGGAGTAGATGGGATGTTGTTGAAGGCCGTGAGGAGTATGTATGAAGGTGCTAAGGCTGCAATGCGTGTGAATAGTGAACTGAGTGCATTTTTCTGTTTTAAGGTTGGATTGGAACAGAGATATGTCATGTCTCCATGGTTGTTCTATCTGTATATGGATGGGGTTATAAAAGAGATACAAGGTAGGGCACTGGATGTTGGAGCGGCCCTAGTGAGAGAGGGCAGTGTGTGGAAACTCCCTGGACCGTTGTTTGCAGATGATACTGTGTGGTTAAGTGGAGACGAAAGGGAGCTGCAAGGCTTGGTGAATGAATTTGGGAGAGTTTATAAGACTCTAAAAATGATTGTACGCGAGAGTAAAGTTATGGTCTTCGAAAGAAATGAAGTCATTGAATGTACAATGAGATTGGATGAGGAGGAAATGGAAAATGTGAGTGCATTGAAGTACTTGGGTAGTGTGATGAAATAGGATGGAAGTTTAGAGGGTGAAGTGCTTGAAAGGGTACAACACGGAAGAAAGGTTGCTGGTTCTTTGAATGCAGTGATTTGAAACAGGGAAGTGGGCATAAAAGTGCTCATGTGGGAAAAGGAGCATTTGGAGTCACATGGAGAGACAGACTAACAAATGAGGAAGTGAAGGAGCGTTGTGGTGTGGATGTGGATGTGATAGCGTTAGGAGAAACATACTGAGGTGGTTTGGCGATGTGGAGAGGAGGGAAAGCGGGAGACTGACGAGGAGAGTGTATGTGAGTGAGGTGGAGGTAGGAAGAGGGAGGGGGAGGCCAAGGATGAGATGGAGGGATGGCGTGTAGAGGGTATATGAGAGAGGGGTGTGTGAGCTTGGAGCAGGGCAGTGAAATGGCGGGTGACAGACCAACACGGAGGCGATTTGTTTGTGGCCAGCCCTTACTGGATTGAGTTGTCCGGCAATGGAGAGATAGATAGTAATAAAGCGAGTGGTAAATTTCATTATGAAAAAATAATTGCAAAGCCTTTAGACCTGCACCATAAATATAGCCATGAAAACAAAAGCAGCTCTTTCTGTGAAAATTAATACCAGTTTATATTTTCTAGCCTCAGGGAATTCTTGCACTTTAATATGCCTTTCATTTGGTATTGCGTGCATTCATAGGCGGTGGGAGAGGGAGGAAACATGACCAGGAACCACGTTGACTTCTACTTCAACATAAACAAAAATACGTACAATACAAATGATGCAAGATATATTCTGTATTAAACCCAGTTTCGCTGGGTATGGATGTTAGTTTTCTGGCAAACGCAATGGAATGGTTTAAGATTTTCATTCTCGTAAAGAAAATTTAATCTCGGATCCAGTCTTCTCCACTCTTTTATACTACGCACCTCGGGAATTTGCAAGATTAATAGGGTTCAAAGCCTCTCAGAGACGAATGAAAACTGTTATGACTTTTCGTTCATTATTTTTTTTTCCTATCCAAGCGATACTAATAGTTAACATGGGTGCCTCCGTACACTTTCTGCCTATTGTCACGTTTTAATGAGTCTATAAGCAATCCGAATCAAATCTGTTGAAAGGACCAAGGATCAGCCAAGGCGTTGACCTACATTTCTTGAGAACAATTGGTCAAAGATCAAGGTCACATGGCAAGATTAACTTAAATAGTTATAATCCGATTTACATCAAACCCTATGGTATGGTTCACAGCAAAGCAATGATAAAGAGACTCATTTTGAGAACCATCACTCAAAGGCAAAGGTCACAGGACGATGGTGATTGAGTTTTGATCTGATTTGGGCCAAACTTGGTGAAAGGGCTTAGGATCAGGTCAATGGTCAATGGTCAAGATTCCAGGACAAATACAAATCTTTTGCACCTGGACCAGCAGGTGAGTGCAGGTATTGCACTCTGTGAGCGCTGCTTCTTTTTAACATTTTTATTTATTAATTTTGTTCACTCTTCTACCCATATCACCACTAATAAGAGCAGCGAACTGGGGCACAGAACTTTTTCAACAATGGCACAGTGCAGTTATTAATAGGATTCACACTTTCTGAGCAAACTCTCCCTATTGGTGACTGTGGTAGTTTTTACCATCCGACAGTTTTGGAGGCAAACTGATCTTCATAATATTATGGTCCAATTTGCGCCCATAGTCATGGTTTTTGAAGCAACCTGGTCCTCATATTAACTGCGGTACAATTTTTATCCAGCCACAGTTCATAGCGATAGCTGTGTTTAGATTTTCAATTACATGGACGTATTAATGCTTTTTATACGTACTCCCCACTTTTATGACTGTTTGAGTAGCACAAAAACCAATCCTGACATTAGACAGTACGGTAAAACAGATAAGTAAGATGAGAGCTAAACGATCTGGCAAGGCACCTGTATGATATGCCCTTGCATGAAACTTGAATGAAACAATGCACGGTCGCAGAAACTGTCTTTTGATCAAATTTATCCGTTGGGGGCATTGTATTACCTGGTCATATAATTATCTTGTCTTATTATGACACAAGCCATAAATTTTAGGACATTATTTGTTTAGGGGGTGAAAGAGAATCATATTTTTTTTTTCAGTAAACAAGTTCATTGTTTTACTTTACCATTACTCAGGAAAGGAGTCGATTCGTTACAGATGGCTATTTGAATCCATGTCTTTTATTATTGGTTGATGTGGCCAGCTGCAGTCTGCAATAGCTACGAGTATGTAACAGAGAAACTGTAATTACATTTACTTAACTCGAGGTAGTGTTATACGTCTAGTTCTTATCCGACTAATCGATGAATGTTTGAAGTGCTTACTTGTTCTTAAGAATAGCTAAAGACAGAGGAGATTTGACGCGAATATTGGTTGCTTGGGAAGCAGGATTGGAAGCTGACATCCATAAGAACAAAAATTAGGCGACGTGACTTCAGTAATGGTGACGTGACACAGTCAGCCGGGATCTGATATACCTAATGAGTCTCTGATATTACCTGCTTCTGTGTTTCGTACCAGTGGGAAATTGGGAAAGGGAGGGGGAGGTGTAATGGATGGGTGTGTGGGATGATAGGAAATGGGGTACTTTGGTGTGGGAAATAGGGAACACTGTGTAGGAGGGAAAGCAGGAAGTATGTGGAAGGCAGGGCAGAGTGTGTGGGGACAGGGGTTGGAGTGTGTTGGATATAGGGACGGTTTGAGAGAGGGGCAGAGGACTGAAGGACAGGGACTTGTGTGTGGTGGTAGGTGTAAATGTCAGGGAGCAAGCGGCAGGTTGTGAGGGAGGGTAGAGAGGGTGAGGGCAGGGGCAGAGAAAGGAGAGGAGCAGGGAGGGATGTTTAGGGGCAACCAGGAATTGTGTGTGTTGGGTGGGCAGGGGAAGGTGAGGTGTGGAGAGCAATGAAGTGAGGTGTTGGCACAAAAGGCGGTGTGGCGTAGGCGCAGGGAGGGGTGAGTTATGGGAGTAGGGGCCCTGGGGTGTGAGAAGTAGGGAGGCGATGATGTGTGGTGGGCATTAGGCGATGAGGTGTAGTGGGCAGGAGGCGGTGAGGTGTGGGGGCAGAAGGCTGTGTGGCGTGAAGGGAGGCGGCTCTGTTTGTGGGTGTGTGGGGGGAATGTAGGTCATGTGTGTTGAGGGGGAGGCATTAGGCGATGCATTTTTGAGGGGGACTGGAAGCGAACTGCAGGTGCAGGCGGGTGGGGTGCGATTTGGGTTGCGACAGGGAGACTTAGGGCAGGAAGGAGGGGCAGTGTGGGGGACCTAGAAACAATAATAAAAGTAAGGTACAATGGCCAGCAGCGTCCAGACGTCATCCATTACCCTCTACGGTCATCCCAGGATTTTCGCGAGAGATTTTACGGAGACAATAAATCCCTATTTTATTGGAGTAAACGACACGATCATGAATTACGTGTGGCTTGAGTGTTTGGCTGGTAGGTGACCGTAACTCGTGTGTGTGTGTGTGTGTGTGTGTGTGTGTGTGTGTGTGTGTGTGTGTGTGTGTGTGTGTGTGTGTGTGTGTGTGTGTGTGTGTGTGTGTGTGTGTGTGTGTGTGTGTGTGAATTGAAACAATGACACACTTTCCAGCGTTGAAATTTTTGTTTGGATATAACTACTTGCATACCTGTATTAACCTGTGTATGCATCAATGTGAGTGGCTGCACGAATATCTAGGTGTATCTATGTTTACATTATGCATCATGTTAATACATATATGCAGGGAATAGTCTCAAGTAATTAAGTAAAGGCTAGTCTGAATGCACGAATAAAAGTGTGGCTGGTTATACTTACATCAATGTAATATTCCACTAACTTTCAAATACTTCGTGCTGTACTTCTATCTATATGAACATTAGAACACTACCATATGACTACATCTGTGTGTGTGTGTGTGTGTGTGTCTACTACAATCCCCACTCCACAACCAAGGTCAAGGTTGTCGCAGCAATGACACACACACACACACACACACACACACACACACACACACACACACACACACAAGTAAAATAATATGCGTGCGTGCATTAATCACCAAAATCAGGTTCTCACGCAATCTCTCTCTCTCTCTCTCTCTCTCTCTCTCTCTCTCTCTCTCTCTCTCTCTCTCTCACACACACACACACACACACACACACACACACCGACGAAAGACCAGATGACCTTGAGCTCTGGGTAGAGCGTGTCAGTGGTAACTGCATAGTCCCATTAAAGTTAGTCTACCAGTGTGATTGGGTGGAGTGTTATATGAGTGACTGGGTGTGCGTTGAAAATTGGGCACCCTGATTATAGAGGTACTGGGAGCATGGAGGCGATCAATTTGTGGTTACCGCTTTCGGTATGACGGCATCTGGTTGGAGTTGTTTATGCTCGTGTATATAACCTACAGTATATATGCAAAAGAGCAGCGTTGTTTGGTTCTTTGTTTGTTTGGTTCTTTGTTTGTTTGGCCACGGCCAAACCAAGGGCCAGAGACCACCAGACTCGTATATATTCTGAATCAGGTGAGCCAAAGATGGTTTTAGGCAGGTCAAAATTCAGATCTGGGTCATTTGAGGTCACTGGTTGAGTGTTCTTATTGGCATTGAGATTCACTTGACTTGCAGTTCGGACACTGGCTATGTGAGGTTGACCTCCGAGGTCACTTGAGGTTACCGGTAATACACGCTCGAACGAGTGGACCCAACAGCCAAGCTTTAGGGATGAAGACTCACATGACCTCCAGTTCAGACATAGGTTATGTGATGTTGACCTCCGAGGTTATTTGAGGCCACCGGTAACAGTAAACAACTGCGCACAAATACTGTGCGGTAGGCTGCGAAAGTTGAAACAGAAAGTTCCTGGATCTCATAATTATAATTCCTCATCGAAAGTATTAGAGATACATGGTCTTTCTGGAGTAGAAAGAAAGATTGAACTAGAACAAATGTCATAAAGACTTTGTAGTTACTTGTAGAGAAGTATATTTTAGACTTGTGGTCGAGCGGCTTTTATATCTTGTAGTAGTTTCCCCACCAGATGTCATGTAGTGACAGGAGAGGTAAAGAATAGTATGGGACTATTTTTATTTGTCTTGGAAATATTAAACAGGTATAAGAGTATAAGTCCCGGGTAGCTACCTCCATGTCTCGCTATCTCTCTCTCTTTCTGTTCTAAGGCTAATCTTCGTCTCGACCTCTCTCTAGAGTCGCTTGTCTCCTTCTCTCTAGCCTGTTCGGTGGCTAATCTCCGTCTCGACCTCTCTCTAGGGTCGCTTGTCTCCTTCTGTCTAGCCTGTTCGGTGGCTAATCTCCGTCTGAGCTCTCTTTCCTAAATTCTGGTATAGCAGGGGTGGACTAGATCTTTGTTCACGAGAGGACTGCTGACAGCTAACTGCATCATCTCCTTACTGGCCGCTGTCGTCAGTTTTCCTCAGTGTTAAGAGTGTGTAAGCATGCTTAGCACTGCTCGATTCTCGCAGACACAACACCTTCTCATCATTTGACTTCCTGCTTCTATCTGTCTCTCTATCTATCTATTTATCTATCTATCTATTATGATTTGCAATTATAATATGGAGACCTACCACACAAATATGATAGAATATTCGCCTTTTTGGCCCGGCAATGCCGCGTACCTCTGCTAGTTATAATTATATAGATATATATATATATATATATATATATATATATATATATATATATATATATATAATATATATATATATTGTTACATAGCCTATGATTTCATCATCCTTTGTATAATTCTAACGTACAGTATGCTGCATGTTTGATCACGATTCGCCACGTGGCTTCCACAGTGACCAAGCTTCCGTGTTCTACCTCACTCCCCCCTTCTCCTCCCTTATAGTAGAGTAAGTCGTTCTTTCTGTTGTTCAGTGCAGGAGTGTCAACTCTCTGTCCCTTATGGCTTCATTTGCGCGTCCTTCCTACAAGTTGTATCAAGCTCTGCCGGCCCCTATATAATGAGCTCAGTCTCTGCATTAATTGCCACTTAGATCTACTCCTCATTTTGTTCACATCTCTGTCCTCCCCTGTACAGTTGTTATTATTTTTGTGAGTGCTCAGGAAGTCTCCAACCATCTAGCTGCTGTGTAATTTGAGTATAAGTGTTGCATTTTTTCTTGTACTGTATAGCATAAGGTGTTAATTCGTAGGCCTGGTGAGGTTTTTGTGATTCATGTGGAGTTTTTGATGTCAGCCATTGTTAATAATATTTTGTATCTGTAATAATATAGCTTGCATTAACTGAGCATTATCCGGTTTTCTCATTTTATCAGGGCTGACTTAGATAAATTTACTCTTGCTAATTTTGTGTTAATAGAGGCTATTGCAGTTAACCATATATTTAACCTGTTTTTGTCATTACATTATCCTTATGAGTCCTGAATGTTTAGTTGTTAGTTTGAGCATTAAACTTTAACTTGTAATTTTACCTAACTCTTTTGTTTTGAACCTGGAACTTTGAGGGACAATAGTGATTTTAGTATTCTCACTTGAAGAGTTCATTATCTCTCTCTGTTCCGTAACATAAATTTGGCGACCTCTTATCAGGATATTCAGGATATTATCATAAGGATATTGCTTGATATTTTGTGACTGTGATTTATTCATGATGTCTACTATTACTACTCTTGATGAAGCCAAAGATTTTTTGTCAAATGTGCACACAGTGTGTGATGTAGAAAACAGAACAAAGAATGAACTTAAGCTTGTTGCTCAACAATTGGGAATTGCTGTTCGCTCTCATCATTCTAAAGATCAAATTGTTGACATGATTAATGAAAGCTTGTTTAATGTAACTCCTCCAGATGAGCAAACGCAGATTGAAATAGCTAAGTTACAGCTAGCCCTGCAGGAGGCTCGTGCTAAGAAGGCTGAGTTTCAGGCAAATGCTAAGGAGGCTGAGTTTCAGGCTCGTGCTAAGGAGGCTGAGTTTCAGGCACAAGTTGAACTTGCTAGGATTCAGGCAGACCATGAGTATCGCATGAAACAAGGTGGAACTGGATCATCTAGCTCTGATGATTTCGATGTGGCTAAAAATGTTAAACTTGTCCCTCCTTTTAATGAATCTGATTTAACAAAGTATTTTCAGTTGTTTGAGAGGGTAGCTACAGGTTTTAAATGGCCCAAAAAGTATTGGCCAGTACTCCTTCAAACTATTCTCACCGGTAAAGCTGAAGTAATTTATGCATCTTTGCCTCAGGATCAATCTAATAATTATGATGTAGTTAAGAGCTTGATTCTTAAGGCCTATGAGCTTGTTCCTGAAGCCTGTAGAGTAAACTTTAGGACAACTTATAAGCAGCATAAGTAATCGCATGTTGAGTATGCAAAAATCAAAGAAGATCTGTTAGAGTAGTGGTTAAATTCTAAGAATGTGGATTCTGATTTTGGTAAATTTAAGCAGATGATTTTGCTGGAGGACTTCAAAAGGTGTATTGATAAAGATGTAAGCCTATATCTTGATGAGAAAAGAATAGATAATTTGTCTGATGCAGCAGTTTTAGCTGATGAATATGTTCTCACTCACAAGAGATATTCTAAAGAAAAAAGGAAAGCTGAGAGTAAGTACGTTGCCTCTACTCAGAGTACAGGTAACAGGAAAAAGAATAAAGATGATGTTTCTCAGGAAGTAAATACCAGCTCCACCTCTAGATTTCAGAAAAGTAAATGTACTTATTGTAGTAAGTTTGGTCATACTACAGAGAAATGTTTCAGGAGACAGCGTGATGTGAACAAAAAGGAGTCTTTAAATATTCAGTCAATTGGTCTAGTGTCCACCCTTAAGAGTTCCCAGAATTCTTTAACTGAGTTAACTGAATCTGCTTTGAGGGGTAAATTAAATTCTCATGATGGAGCTCCTCTTTTGAGCAGTAACGTGGGTGACACTCTCAAGAGTTCATGTGCTAATTTTCTGTCTGATGGTTTTGTCAGTCCTCTGGACAGTAATAACAGGAAATCAGTTAAAATATATCGTGATACAGGTGCTTGCCAATCCCTTATGCTGACCAGTGTTCTAGGCTCTAATGTTAATTCCTCTGATGAAACTGTAATCTTACAAGGTGTAGGGAATAATTACTTCCCTGTCCCTCTGTGCAGAGTGAATTTAGAGTCTGGTTTTGTTAATTGTTCCGTTATGGTTGGGTTGGATGAGACACTCCCAATGTCAGGTGTAACTTTCTTACTTGGAAATGATATTGGTGGAAGTCAAGTGTGTCCAGCTCCTCAGTTGTCTAGTGAACCAATGACTGAGACCCAGGATTGTGATGTCCCTGACGTGTTCTCTGCATGTACTGTCACTAGGGCTAAGTCTAAAGTTACTGGTGACTTAGAGGATAATGATGATGATGATGTTATCCTAGCTGACACTTTTCTTGCTAATTTGGATCACTCACCAGATGAGGCAGTACCACGTAGTGTTGATAATTTGTCTCATTAAGAGTTGGTTGAGTTGCAGGTTGCTGACCCTGAGTTGAAAGGTCTAGCTAACTCTGCTTGCAGTAAGGAAGAGTCAGCTGGTGCTTCTACTTGTAATTATATAAAGTCAGGAGTACTTATGAGGAAGTGGAGACTCCCAACAGCATCAGCCGACTGTGAATGGGAGGTTGTACATCAAGTTGTCATCCCTCGTGTTTGTATGCAGGATATCATTAGAGTGGCTCATGATTCCAGTTTGGCAGGACATCTTGGAGTGTGGAAGACTGTGGCACGCATTTTGAAACACTTCTACTGGCCAGGTATCTTCAGAGATGTTTCCTGGTATTGTAAGTCTTGTCACACCTGTCAAGTTGTGGGGAAGTGTAATCAGACCGAAAAGGTTGCACCTCTAGTTCCCATTCCTCCTTTTGAGGCGCCATTCACCTGTGTGTTGGTGGATATTGTGGGCCCTCTTCCTAAGACTTCTTCAGGATTTTCTTATGTATTGACCCTGATTGATATGGCTACTCGTTATCCTGAAGCCATTCCACTTAGAAATATCTCAGCAAAGAACGTGGTTAAGGAAATGCTAGGGTTCTTCACAAAGTTTGGTCTGCCCAAGGAGGTACAGTCAGACCGGGGAAGTAATTTCATGTCAAATGTTTTCAAGCAGTCTCTGAAAGAGTTGGACATCACCCAGATCACGTCTTCAGCTTACCATCCCCAGACCCAGGGAGCGTTGGAGAGATATCATCAAACACTCAAATCGATGCTCAAGAAATACTGTTTGGAACATCAGAAAGACTGGGATAAAGGTCTTCCATTCCTTGTATTTGCCGCAAGAGAATCTCCAAATGAATCACTGGGCTTCTCAACCTTTGAACTACTGTTTGGCCATGAAGTAAGAGGACCCCTTAAGCTACTCAAGGAATGCTGGCTGTCGGAGGAAGATGACGTCAACCTGCTGGAGTATGTATTGAAGTTCAAAGAACGGCTGTCCACTGCTTTACAGCTGGCGAGAGAGAATTTAGGAGCTGCTCAGGAGAAGATGAAGACTTGGTATGATAAGAAGTCCAGGTTACGCCACTTTCAGCCAGGAGATCAGGTTTTGAATCTGCTACCGGTGCATGGGCAACCTCTTCAAGCCAAGTTTAGTGGTCCTTATTTCGTGGAGAAGAAACTCAATGATGTCAACTATGTCATCGCCACACCAGATCGTAGAAAGAACAAGCAACTTTGTCACATCAACATGCTAAAGTTATATCACAGGCGGGACGAAAATAACCCAGTCTGCACTGTAGCTGTTCCACCCGAGTCTGCAAGTGAAGTTCTCCCATGCAGCATGAGCCTGAGTGATAGTTTGGGGAAGAATCCTGATATCATGAATGATCTCCAGACTAAGCTTTCTCATCTAGCTCCCGAGGAAAGGCAGGAGTTTTCGGCATTACTGCAGGAGTACCCAGAAGTGTTCCGTGCCACTCCAGGAAGAACTACTGTGTTGATGCATGATGTCGATGTTGGAGACGCAAAGCCAATTAAACTGCCTCCTTACCTTGTGAACCCAGTGAAAGTTCCTCTCATCCAGAAGGAGCTTGGCTACCTGTTGGACCACAAGATGATTGAGCCCTGTCAGAGCGAGTGGAGTTCTCCTGTCAGTCTAGTCCCTAAGCCAGGTGGGTCACAGCGGCTTTGCATTGACTAAAGACGTGTTAATCAGATAATCAAAACAGACACTTACCCTGTCCCTCGTGTGGAAGATTGCATAGACAAGATCGGAAAGGCTAGGTACATAAGTAAGTTTGATTTGTTAAAGGGATACTGGCAAGTACCTATGACTGAACGTGCTAGGGAGATCTCATGTTTTGTAACACTAGGAAAGACTTTTGCATGTTCTGTAATGCCATATGGTATGAAGAATACACCAGCCACTTTTCAGAAGCTCATGAATGTTGTAACAGAGGGTTTGGCAGGGTGTGTTGTTTATATTGATGATGCATTAATCTTCAGTGACAACTGGAAAGATCACCTATGCCATGTTAGTAAATTTCTTGAGCATTTGGTTCAGGCTAATCTTGTAGCTAATTTATCAAAGTGTGAGTTTCGTCAAGCTAAAGTTCAGTACCTTGGATACGTAATTGGTGATGGACACGTTGCACCACCAGCAGCTAAGGTTCAGGTTATAAGTGATCTTCCCAGACCTAAAAGTAGGAAAGAGCTACAAAGATTTTTGGGAATGGTAGGTTATTACAGGAGATTTGTTCTTAACTTTTCAATTCTTGTATCACCACTTACAGACCTACTGAAAAAGGGAGTTAAATTTGTCTGGACCGATAACTGTGAATCCTCTTTCAGCAAACTTAAAGCTATCCTATTAAGTCAGCCAGTTCTCGCTACTCTAAATTTTGCTAAGCCTTTTAAGATGGCTGTTGACGCAAGTGATACAGGAGCTGGGGCTGTTTTGCTGCAAGAGGATGATAAGGGTATTGAACACCCTGTATCTTATTACAGTAAGAAGTTCACTCCACGTCAAAAGAACTACTCAACTATTGAGAAAGAGCTTTTGGCCTTGATTTTGGGTTTACAGCATTTTTCATTTTATTTGTGTTCTGGTTTTGACCCCATAATCATTTATACCGATCATAACCCACTGAAATTCCTTAGTAAGTTTAAAGATAAAAATCAGAGATTGACAAGATGGAGTCTACTTCTTCAGGAGTATTCATTAGACATACAACATGTCAAGGGGAAAGAAAATGTTATTGCAGATTGCTTATCTAGACTTTAGACAGATTGTTTTAGAGTAATAAGAAATTTCCTTTGTAAATTTCTCTTTTTTTTGTGGGGAGGTGTTACATAGCCTATGATTTCATCATCCTTTGTATAATTCTAACGTACAGTATGCTGCATGTTTGATCACGATTCGCCTCGTGGCTTCCATAGTGACCAAGCTTCCGTGTTCTACCTCACTCCCCCCTTCTCCTCCCTTATAGTAGAGTAAGTCGTTCTTCCTGTTGTTCAGTGCAGGAGTGTCAACTCTTTGTCCCCTATGGCTTCATTTGCGCGTCCTTCTTACAAGTTGTATCAAGCTCTGCCGGCCCCTATATAATGAACTCAGTCTCTGCATTAATTGCCACTTAGATCTACACCTCATTTTGTTCACATCTCTGTCCTCCCCTGTACAGTTGTTATTATTTTTGTGAGTGCTCAGGAAGTCTCCAACCATCTAGCTGCTGTGTAATTTGAGTATAAGTGTTGCATTTTTTCTTGTACTGTATAGCATAAGGTGTTAATTCGTAGGCCTGGTGAGGTTTTTGTGATTCATGTGGAGTTTTTGATGTCAGCCATTTTTAATAATATTTTGTATCTGTAATAATATATCTTGCATTAACTGAGCATTATCCGGTTTTCTCATTTTATCAGGGCTGACTTAGATAAATTTACTCTTGTTAATCTCGTGTTAATAGAGGCTATTGCAGTTAACCATATATTTAACCTGTTTTTGCCATTACATTATCCTTATGAGTCCTGAATGTTTAGTTGTTAGTTTGAGCATTAAACTTTAACTTGTAATTTTACCTAACTCGTTTGTTTTGAACCTGGAACTTTGCGGGACAGTAGTGATTTTAGTATTCTCACTTGAAGTGTTCATTATCTCTCTCTGTTCCGTAACAATATATATATATATATATATATATATATATATATATATATATATATATATATATATATATATATATATATATATATATATGAATTATTTTAATAGCGGAATATTGTGATGGGTGAGCGTAGTGGCTGCACAGTTACTGTGGCTTGGTATTGTGTTAGTTTTTTTTTTTTTTTTTTTATTAGGTACAGAGTTTTCGCACCATTTCCTTCTCAGAAATTTTTTTACATATTATAATAACCCTGTCTTCCATACAGTTCCATTCTTTTAACACCTTCAGCTTGAAAACGTCATTTACCTTTTACCCTTACTACTGCCTGGCTATTTTATTAAGCTTAAAAGAATATTATATTCGCGAAAGAGCTCATGATGGTTACCTCTAATCTCTCCTGGGCGAATATTATTCTTAAGGTGAACAAGATCGTTTGGAGATAGCAAGGATTAAAAATGAGAACTACGTCGTCTAGTTGAATGAATAGTGGGATCCTATGCATCAGTTAAATACAAGATGATAATTATAACGCACTGTGTACTTGGCAAAATAGGTACATCACTGAGGAATTTATGTTAATATATTAAGTGATGTTGTCTTGTGATATCAGTAACATAATCGAAAATTTGTCATCGTAGTGAAAGGGTCAAGAAAGGCCACTGAGATATCCCGCAGTATTTTGCGACTCTCTACGGCCGGGAAGTATACTGAGGCTTGAGTTACAACGCGTGTATGTACAATAGACCTCTTGGACTTCTCTTTCCGTCCACTCTCGTTGAAAAAGAATCCTGTGTAGCCCGAAACTTTACAGACGTAAATACCTTTCCACCCTCACGTTGCCGTGACTCAATCTTAACTGCATAAAATCTTCTAGCTCTAGCTGAATTAGAATATTAACGTTGCCCCCTTCAAAACAAGGGTAATGCCATCAGTGTTAAGGCTGTTTCCTATGACTGACTCTGAGTCGAATAAGATGACCTCAAATTAGCTAAAATATAATGCTGGAGATGTTCCGTCCTACGGTCCATTAGAGGGTTAAGCACTGTTCTGACTTCCCCTCCCACAAAATATGTTATGCACTTTACACCTACTATACCCTGATCTGGGCATCTATGTGTGTGTGCGTGGAGGGGTTGGGGGGTCCTAAGTCTATTTTGATCAGCAGATTTAAATTATGCATGCATATAAGGTTTGAATAATATTTACTGTATACAAAGATATATAAGTATGTCTATGATACGGACAGTCATATGGGTTCATGCAATGTTGTAAGTAGCCTAGTGAAATTCATTCAGTAGGAACATTTCTTTACATTTGTTCTATTCCTAAATGTTAAGCAGTAAGCACAATCCCATTCAATATTTTGCAGAGAAATAAAAATTTCATAGCTGTTTTATTTGAAAAGTATATGGATGGAGCATAATGTATTATATGTATCACCTCTATTCCATTGACACTATATTGCAGCATATCCAAGCTAATCTGGCGATGTCAGCACGCTTGCACACACATAAGCACTATACACGTTATCACGTCTCTCGCAAACCTGCAGATTACGGTTGCTCGGATGTCTTGAGTTGGCACTGCCACCGAAGATTGCACAATTAACCATTTTTAATGTTTTTATTTTCTTTTTTTTAGGTGTTTGGCACTAGACACACACACGAATTACCTACATACCTTCCCGTGCTTGAGATACAGTGCCTCTGCTCAGTGCTCACCTCACCAGCTGACGTATGTTTACTAGCATGACTTCACAGAGCAGTCCAGTGTGAGAAAAATAAGTGCTCAGTGAGCTATCTTTAAATGCTTTATCACTAGTCTATCATCCTTGTTACCAAATACTGCCAAACATGCTCATACAGAATCAAATGTGGCGCACGTAAAACAAAACATAACATGTCAACCATATAAAATTATGGTAAAATGCCGTACAGTCTTACAGAGGACAGCCCAACACCCCAAGAAGGAGCCAATGGAGAGGTAAATAGAGCATGACTTGACTACGGGCGACAGGGACATAAGTATGCCAGGGCCGCGCGCCCCTATGACCCGGAGCTCGCCCGCTACCACCATAGCAGGAAAAAGAGACTACCTTCCGGGCGAGCCGACCACTGACAAGATCGGGGTGAGGCTATTACTCTAGCTCAAGTCAGCACCCCTGAGACGGCCGGTAGCCGCTCAACCCTCCTACAGGAGACGGCCTGTAGCTGCTCCCATCTTCATTAGGAGATGGCCAGAAGCTGCTCTGAAGCTGCCCTTAAAGAGACCGCTTGTAGCCGCTCGATCCTCCTACAGGAGACAGCCGGTAGCCACTCTGGAGGTAATAAGGAGATGGCCGGTAGCCGCTCCCGCCTTCGTCAGGAGACGGCTGGTAGCTGCTCCAAAGGTGCCCTAACAGAGACGGCCTGTAGTCGCTCGACCCTCCTGCAGGAGACGGCCGGTAGCCACTCCAGAGGTAACCAGGAGACAGCCGGTAGTCACCCTGAAGGTACCCTCGAGTCGGCCTGCAGCTGCTCCCTTCCCCAGGCCACGGCCAGTAGCCGGGCCTTTGTGATGGCCAGTAGCCACTCCTCCGTCAGGTGCTGACTCTCCTACATGAGACTACGACCCAGAGGGAGGCCCCAGCCTGGAGGACTACTGGAGAGGCCCTGTGACCACCACCGGGCTCTTCTCACTACAGCCGGTCCCTGAGAGGCCTCACCTGAAGGACCCTGATGGAGGCCGACGCCGCAACCCACTCCTGATAGCGTCCCCAACCACCAGGGACCGCAGCCCATGGAACCTCCATAACGCCCCCAGGACCCCTGGGCGGGATATCCCTACACCCCGACACCGGAGACCCTCGTCCTTCGTCAGGCGCATGAATGAGAGATTCAGGCAGCTGTTCGGCCCCAGCCCAGAGGGTCAGACTTCAGCCCCGAGCGCCGAGAGCGCGGGACCCTTCGCCACCAGTCCCGGATGAGAGAGGATGCCCCTACGCATGATCCCGTGGCCCCTGAATACGGAGGCCCCCCGCGGAACTCAGCCCCGGCAGTAGTTAGGCTGAGTTATTTCCGCCGCCCTTGTACCTGACCGCCACCACACCCAGTCCTGGAAGTGAGTGATAGTGAAAGCACAGTGAAAGTGATACAGTGAAGCAAGGGCAGAACAGTGAATTATCAGAATACGGAAAGTCAGAAATAAAAGCGTCAGTGTTAGTGTAAAAGAAAGGTGGAACAAGTAAAGTAAATGTGAGAGAGCGAATACAGCCGGGCAGTGCAAGAAGTGTCTGTCTGAGTGGACGCGCTACAAACTTAGTGATATAGCCTCTCGCTGAGATCATACAGAGGCTCCAGTGCAATAACAATAATTAATAACACGACAGACAAACGAGTTAGACTGCCAACAGTGAAAACAGTGTCACGGCCCTAATGAACGGAACTCCACCTGATAGATAAAACCTAGATTTCCCCAAGTGACAGCTTTTGGTTTCCCTGCCCTAGGACTCCTGATCGTAGTGCTATTCACTTTACCTGATCTTGTCTCAAAGAGTATCCTACGTGATTCTAATACCCACAATCTAGGCCTAAGATTTATAATTGTCCAGCATAATTACCCTTGTGACATCTACCCGTCCCACTTGTAGAATTTAGCAGTACACATGTAAGTTTGTTGCCTTGAGTTTTTGTGTCCTGCCTCTCTCTCATTTGTCTAAGCTCCGATCTAGAAAGAGAACCCAGCTACACACTAGGCGTTAGAGGGACGGGAAGCCGACCCTAAAACACCTAGCATTACATATGGTAATCTTGGAGTTTGGTGCCAGGATGTGTAACATTCTCATGTGCATTTTATTATTCACTGAGTCAGGAGCAACTTCATGAATTCTAGAAAAAAAAAAAAATCTGATATTCTTGGAGAAAACAAGTGGAAATAGTTTCAGTGTTGAGCGAATACTAATATTTATGTAGGTCTTCACGTTTGTGTGAACCGTTCACAGTCCCTGAGTGGGGGCCCCAATCATGTGAGGGCCCTGGGCAGCTGTTCATGTTGCCCATGCCTAGATCCGGCCCCGACCCGCAGTTAGACCACATAACTACGGAAAGATACGGAGTCTGCTCCAATGCAGCACATATGCTCTATTTACTCTCTCTCTCTCTATCTCTCTCTCTCTCACACACACACACACACACACACACACACACACACACACACACACACACACACACACTCATTTGCTCGTTTGTAGCTATATAATGTGACAAGACCATATAGAAACTTCTTACTCGTTACGCTCTTCCCCACATTCAACAGTTACATTTACTGTGGTGGTTACAGTTTGCTAGATACTTTATTTTGCTTCCATATGCGTTTAAGGCTACTGCCGAGGTGGATAAAATAAGTCAACAATTACACAACACTAGTAACTGTATAATGCTGCACGATGGTATATCAATGCCTCACTTTGTAAGGATTTCGTGTAATAGTACTAAGTACAGTGGTATATAAAACTCCATTTTCAAGACATATCATACTGCAGTTCGCTGCTATACAAATGCAGTAATTGAGCTACAAAGAAATATGAATTTCCATTAAGAACACACTCTTGACTTCGTACATAAAAGTCTCATACTGTAAAGTTTTGGTAATGTAGACATTAGCACAAATCATATATATATATATATATATATATATATAATATATATATATTAGGGGAAGCCGGTGGCTGAATCGGTAAAGACGTGGCCTTCAGTCCTAATGGATCCAGGTTCGAATCCCAGCTGGGGCAGGGAACAGTACTTGAATTTCATAACGCAGACTTTACTGATCTACTAGTAGACCTGCCGTCATGTAAAAATACCCCCACTATGGTCAGACTCAAATATGAAGTCCGTTTGGGTGGGGCCCGCGCGGGGATTTCCCTCTCTACAGCTCTGCCAAACCTCCTCTCTCTCTCTCTCTCTCTCAGTTGATTGAGAAAGTTTTTATATATTTATAAGCTTTGTTTTCTTCTATATTGTTTCGACCTTTTTTCCACACCACCACTGAGGTAAAAGTCTTGGCGCGTTTGTTTTTATAGAGGTTTCCCCAGTAGGCATAAGTCCTCTCTGTGATCTTTCTTCTAGAAAATACTTGTCCACATTGTAAATAAGTTCTTTCTCCCGACTGTGGAGCACACGAGAGCGAGTCGGAGTAGCTGCCATCGTGGGTGGGGATCAGGCAGGAAGTGACCGGTCACCTGTAGTCTGAGGTGGGTGTCCTTGACCTCTGGCAACGTCGGAAAGCGACGGTGTCACGTGGCGTGGAATTTATACAAATCATTGCTATTATCCTAAAAAGCGACACATTTAGCATTATATAGCCTTATTTAATATATTTAATAAGTACAGAATATTTAATATACAATTTCAAATAGTAAATAGCTGACATATGACTGAGAGAGAGATAGGTACTGGGGTTGATGCGGCAGAGCTGTAGAGAGGGAAATCCCCTCTCGGGCCCCACCCAAACGGACTTCATATTTGAGTCTGACCATAATACCAGTACACCAGTCCTGTATGAGACAGCCCAAGCATGTATTCAATATGCTCCAGGGACGCATTTGCACTTTCATCACACTACCACTGACCAGTTTTATTCAACAATTCTACGGAACATATGAGTGAAAAGATTACCTAAGGTTGTTTATCCAACCCATAAAGTTGCGAAAAAATTTCATTTGATGGAAATATACTCGCCTTACGATAACAGAGACAAATACAAAAAGTTTATCTGATTGATGGGGTTAGACACGATATCCTTAACCAGCTGTCTCCTGCCTCCTCTCTACCGTTGCCTTCCTGTATAGAGAATATGAAAAAAATGGTGAAACCGAGGAAAGATTAATGAAAGGTTAGCTTTTTAATGTTAAATAATCCTCTTATAGCTATCTTTTTATGCCAAGTACTCCATTCTCGGTTAGTGGAATTCATGACGTCCGTAGACATAAAATCTTCCACACCTAAAATCCTGTAGTGCAGCTCCCAATTTGTGCTGACCCGCTCATACCACTGATCTGCAGGAGACAGACGGCAACATTTTTCCTCCTTCCCTCCCACCCTCACTCACTCTCCCTTTTCGTTTCCCTATCCCTCTCCTCCCCCTCAATACCACTGATTTGACGACAGACAACCCCATTTCTCCTCCCTCCCACCCTCCCTCCCTCATTTTTCTTTTCTTTCCTCCTATCCCTCTCCCTCCCCCTCCTCATCTCTCTCTCTCTCTCTCTCTCTCTCTCTCTCTCTCTCTCTCTCTCTCTCTCTCTCTCTCTCTCTCTCTCTCTCTCGCATCCTACTTTCTACTTTTTCTTTATCACAGTATCCGAAAACTCGCACCAAGACAAATAAAAAAACGGCTCCCTTGAGTTCACATACAAATCACCGAATATGTATGTAAATTCAGGCCGGGATAAGAGGAGCAAAGTTATGCCTTACACAGAGCAACCCGCGGCGCTACAGACAGACGCAGGCGGAGGGAGTTTTATTTCTTCATTTAATTTGGTTTATTGTCATCTCTTACACAATTATTTTAGGTTGTCGTTCATTTTATGATTTTTATGGGCTATCGCGTATTAATTGAATGGTATCTGGTTATCGTTCATTTATTTCACTTGGCTACCAGTTACTTCTCGCCCAGAGTCGGACACACACACACACACACACACACACACACACACACACACAAATATATATATACAATTTTGGCTAAATACTTTTGTTAGAATTTATTTGGTTATCGTTTATTCATTGCGTTATTTATCGTGTACGTATTCAGTAAGACTTGGATGTCGCTTGGCGGAGAGGAACTGGCCACTTACCTTAAATGTTTGCATTCAGTAGCGTTGCCCCAGACCCTTACACCACTGATAGGGCAATATAGGACTGGGTGAAGTGTGATTTAACGGTTTATCGTTTTCCATCTCTCAGTAGTAACAGATTTTGTCGCCTCTGCAATTTAGAAATGTCACACATTTTACAATATATTCTTTACCGGTATATTGTTTACCTGTTAGATTTTAGATATGAAAGCGTCTCAAGTATCGAGGGTGTTTAGCTGTCATTCGCCAAAGATATTCGGAAACCTGGTGCTCCAGTCCCTCGTACTTTAGCGAAGCATCGTAAGAGTCCTGTATTCTCAAATTTGTCTGTTACTTTTCTTTTTGTTCATTTCACGCCCGTAACAAAAGACGATCAAATTCCCCTTCCTACTTGCATTTTTTTCTGTTTTATTTATGCTTTTCTATATTTCTCAAAGACATGTATTACATTTAAGTTTTTTGTTTTCACATTTATCTCGGTTATATTAAGTTCTTGGCACTTATTACTCTTATTTTTTTTTTTTTTTTTTTTTTTTTTTTTTTTTTACACTCACGACTTATTCTTAAGTATTTCATAATTATGTGTATTTCATTTTATTCTTGGTGTTAAGACGGTTTGGTGAACACAAAGAGAAACTCCGAAACCGAGTAGTTAGATCCATCATTGACCAACCTCATCAGCAGGAGAAATCTTTTTCAAGTCGGTTACGGCAGTATGGATGTAGAGATGATAATGGTGATGATGATGATGATGCCACAATTTCTATTTCTCTCTCCCCTTCCACACCCTAGGAAAAGTGATGATAATGATGACACGATTCCTGTTTCCCCACCTTCTTCAACACCTTAGGAAAAGTGATGATGATGATGATGATGATAATGATGACACGATTTCTGTTTCTCCACCCTCTTCCACACCTTAGGAAGAGGGATGATGATGATAATGATGATGGTGGTGGTGATGAAGATGACGATGACACTATATCTGCTTCCCCACCCTCTTCTACACCCAAGGAAAAGTGACGATGATGATGACACTAATTCTCTTTCTCCACCCTCACTCTACACCCTAGGAAAAGTCATGGTGACGACAATGATGATGATGATGACGACACGAAATTCCTCTCCTTACCCTCTTCGTATATTATAGAAAACAAACAACACTGACAATGGAGATGAAAAAAATTAACATGCCTCAGAACAAAAGAATAATGGTTATGATTACGCAGATGATAAGCCTGAAGATAGTGAAAATGATGACAATAATAATGGTGTCACGTTTTGCCTTTGCCCAGCTTCTTTGCTACTGTGGTTCACCCTGCGTGAGGTACTCTGGCCGCCTACACTGTGGTGGAGAAATTGATAATGATTACGTCTCCGTGTGTGTGTGTGTGTGTGTGTGTGTGTGTGTGTGTGTGTGTGTGTGTGTGTGTGTGTGTGTGTGTGTGTGTGTGTGTGTGTGTGTGTGTGTGTGTGTGTGTGTGTGTGTGTGTGTGTGTGTGTGTGTGTGTGTGTCCCTGAGAATTGTATCGGGTTGCATGTCTGAAAGTGTGAGCATTGAAGCGTCACAGTGTTCGTGCCAGTTTGCAAATGTCTGTGTGTTTGCTTGTCTGCGTCCTGTTGCTGGTGGTGTTATTGGCATTGGGTGCCAGCAGCACGTCTGGGTACATTCTGGTGGTAGGGTGTGTGCACTGGTAAACGTGCGTTTGCTGGATTATATATGTGCAAGTGCATGTGGATGAGGAAAGAGATTGTGCTCTATCGCTCTCTCTCTCTCTCTCTCTCTCTCTCTCTCTCTCGAGAGAGAGAGAGAGAGAGAGAGAAACAAAGACAACACGAACAAGCACATTCATACACATTCTTATGAAGGCTATAGATCGAAAATAATATCGATCCTTGGGACTATCAATATTATGCTTACCACTACTACTAACATACTAATGATATAGTACTTGCAAGTTCGTGCTTGCAGCTGTCATATCGGCAAATTATACCTGCGCCTGAAAAAGAAATTTATAATCTTTTCCACTGTGTGTTTTTTTTTAGCACCTTCAACACAAGGGTGTAACCTACATTTTATTATCGCTAAATCCAGCTGATGATTTTCAACTCAGCGAGGGCATTATGAGCCAGACAGGCTGTACAAGGGCACGAAGGCTGGCGAGCACCTCATCCAAAGCAGCTTATTTTTCCCATTACACCTTACTGTCAATCTCCGTATTTGATATATCACCTAAAATCTTCGTACTCTGCATAGATAATGTGTAAAAGGATATTAACCAGCTGCAAACAAAAATAAATAATTATGGAAGAGGTGTTAAGAAGCTTACTGAATCGATGATGATACTGACCAATGTCTTTGTTAGTCTTGTAACTAACAGGGTGCTCCCTTATGTATAATCCCTTAGAAACAGCGAGAGTAATAAGCAATGTTCGGACTCTGGTTGAAGGGGTTAATTACTTACAATAATTTTGAACACACTGCTGATTGATAGCTCCTCCTTTTAAAAGCTGAGTTACTGAGTCATCCTGCCAAATATGACCACTTTTTTTTTTTTTTTTTTTTTTTTTAATGAGTCACTAAGCCACGCTGCCAAATGAAATATTCGCCTTTTAAAAAGGAGTAACTGATGGTAGTTTGATTACAAACATTTTTGTTGCAACAGTCATACAGTAAAATGAAACAGAAACGGTGTGAGAAAAAGTATATAGCAGCTGCTCTTGACATATACTCTGATTAACTAATTTTTCCTGCACTTTGTGTATCAAAATTAAAGCTGCACATGCAGTGCTAACCTTATATGACAAGAAAATACGTGCGTAATTTCTGCCGCTGACAATAATACTGTGGCTGTGCCGGAGTGAGGAAAAGTCGACAAATTAAGTGGCCTCGGGTGGTTGGCGTACCCTGAGCCCCGCCGCTACGTCCTTTGCAGCCAAACAATTCAGGTCAATGGACTTCACGATGTTCCTAATTCATTATTATTTTTTTTTTTATGCGAGGAAGAAGGAACCAAAGGCCATGAGCCTGCAGTAACAGTTCCCTCCAAGAAAAAAAACAAAATACAATAGGGAGCCAAATTCAAGATCCGATCATTTCCAGATGCCTGGACACACTGCGTTTGAAAGACTGGAGATCATAGGCAGCAGGAAATACAGACAGAGGGAGACAGTTCCAGAGCTGACCTGTTCCATAAATGAAAGAATTGGAGTAACGGTTAACTCTTGCATTAGAGAGCTGGACAGAAAAGGGATGAGAGTTTGCTGCCAGATGGGTGCTATGCGCCCGTCGTAGAGGTGGAGGAATGCAAGCAGACAGTTCAGAGGAGCAGTGACCATTAAAGTAGCGATAGAAAAGAGATAAAGATGCAACAGTGCGGCGAAGAGACAGAGGTTGAAGGGAGTCAGTAAGAGGAGCAGAGTTAATGAGACGAAAAGCCTTTGACTCCACCCTATTGAGAAGAGCTGTATGTGGGGAGCCTCCCCACACATGAGAGTTGTACTCCACATAGGGGCGGATAAAACCCCTGTATAGAGTCAACAATTGTGCAGAGGTAAAGAAAGAGCGGAGTCGGCTTAGCACACCCAATCTCTTGGAAGCAGATTTTACAAGAGATGTAATATGATCTTTCCAAGATAAGTCCCGAGTAAAGGAAACCCCAAGCATGTTCAAGGATGATGCAGGATTAAGCAGAATATTATTAAACATTAGTGGGTATACCTGTGGAAGATTTAGTTGGGTTGATAGGTGTAAGAACTGAGTCTTAGATGCATTAAAAACAACCATATTATTTTTACCCCAGTCAGAGATACGAGCCAAGTCAGACATTAGGTGTGCCATAGCCTCATCCCTTGTTTGTTGAAGTAACTGTTGAGATGGGCGTTGCGGGAACCGAATGGAAAGGTGAAGGGTGGAGTCATCAGCGTATGAGTGGATAGGGTTAGATGTACAGCTCAGAAGATCATTGATGAAGAAAAGGAAGAGAGTTGGTGATAGGACAGAGCCCTGAGGAACACCACTGTTGATAGATCTAGGAGAAGAACGATGGCCGTCTACAACAGCGGCTATAGAACGACCAGAAAGGAAGCTAGTGATGAAGGCACAGATAGAAGGATAGAAACCGTAGGAGGGCAGTTTGGAAATTAAAGATTTATGCCAGACTCGATCGAAAGCCTTTGAGATGTCAAGTGCAATGGCAAAGCTTTCGCCAAAGTCCCGAAAGGAGGATGACCAGGAGTCTGAAAGGTAGGTGAGAAGATCGCCAGTGGAGCGTCCCTGACGGAACCCGTACTGACGATTGGAAAGAAGGTTGTGATAGGAAAGATGCCTTAAAATTCTTCTGTTGAGAATTGACTCGAAAACTTTTGAAATACAGGACGTTAAAGCAATTGGACGATAGTTGGAGGGTTGGGAGTGGTCACCCTTCTTTGGGACTGGCTGAATGAGAGCAAACTTCCAGCAAGAAAGAAAGGTACAAGTTGACAGACAAAGGCGAAACAGTTTGCCTAGGCAGGGTGTAAGCATAGAAGCACAGTTCTTGAGAACAACAGGAGGGACCCCATCAGGCCCATATGCCTTGTTAGTACTGAGGCCAGTGATGGCAGAAAATACATCAACTGAAGAAATTTTAATGTCAGCCATGAGGAAGTCAGAGGGGGGAAGTGATGGAGGAACAGCACCGGAATCGTCTAAGGTGGAATTGGAGGAGAAAGTCAGTGCGAAGGGATCTGCTTTATCAGTAGAAGAAATAGCTACAGAACCATCAGAGTAGAATAGAGGAGGGAAGGATGATGAGGTAAAGTTGTTAGAAAGATTTTTGGCAAGGTGCCAGAATGAGCGGGAAGAATTCGAGTTGGAGAGTTGAGAGCATTTAGTATGGATGAAATTATTTTTAGTAGAGCGAAGAACAGACTTAGCACGATTCCGGGCAGAAACGTAAAGATGATGTGATTCAGGGGTGGGTCGGCTCCGGTACCTTTTGTAGGCCCTCTCCTTGTTGTGGACAGCATTAGATCAAGCGTGATTAAACCAAGGCTTTCTTGCGTTAGTCAAAGGATATGAGAAAGGAATGTATGCTTCCATGCTCGAGAGAATAACCTCCGTAATGCGCAAGGCACACTCAGATGGCTCACGGCCATGGAAGCAATAATCATTCCAGGGAAAATCAAAGAAGTACTGCCTGAGGGCCTCCCAGTCTGCGGCTCCAAAATACCACAGACGACGTTTCCCTGGAGGGTCCACAGGCCGTACTGGAGTGATAGGACAGGTTAAGGTAATAAGGTTGTGATCAGAGGAGCCCAACGGAGAGAAAAGATTAACAGAGCAAGCAGAAGGATTAGTTTTGAGGAAGAGGTCAAGTATGTTGGAGCTCTCTCCAAGGCGGTCAGGGATACGGGCAGGGTGCTGTACAAGCTGCTCTAGGTCATTAAGGATAGAAAAGATGTAGGCTTGTTCACCAGGTGGATCCGTGAAAGGAGAGGAGAGCCAAAGGTGGTGGTGAACATTGAAATCTCCTAGAATGGAGATTTCAGAGAAGGGAGAAATGGATAGAATGTGTTCCATCGTAGAAGTAAGATAGTCGAAGAATTTTTGATAGTCAGTAGAATTAGCGGATAAGTAAACAGCACAGATATGTTTAGTCAGAGAATGACAGGAAAGCCGAAGCCAGAGTGTAGAGAATTCAGAAGAATCGAGTTCAGGAACACAAGAGCAAGATAAGTCGTTGCGTATATATACACAACAGCCACCTTTGGCTTTGAAATGAGTATAGAGAAAGTAGGAGGATACAGAAAAGGGTTTGCTGTCAGTTGCCTCAGACAGCTGAGTCTCCGTTAGAAAAAGAAGGTGAGGTTTAGAGGAGGAGAGGTGGTGCTCAACAGAGTGAAAGTTAGAGGAAAGGCCGCGAATGTTGCAGAAATGAAGAAGAGAGTCAGACAGTGGTTCCAGGCACCTCGAGTCGTCATCGGGAGAGGGGCGGATGGTGGGGGCATTTATGGTCCCCCCCCCTGGGGACTCTGAGGCTTGATGAAGAGACGCCATTTTTGTTGAATTTTGAATAGGAAGTGTAGTGTGTACTGTGCATGTAGTTTGGTGTAGATAGTTAGAGAAATTTGTACTGGAGAGCATGCTGGCCTACTCTCTGTGTAACTGAGACACTGAAAAAGTTCAGCAAAGGGGGATGGTCGGGAACTAGTCCTGAGGGCTGATGAAACGGGAGCTCCAGCACTCCCTGTCGTCAACTTTCCATCCACCTCGGGAGTACTGCCCTGCTCGACTGGTGCTACAGTCTACTACTCTCATCCTCTGTAAAGCTAGGAGTATTGCAAATATAATTAAGCTTATTTTTGTTGTAGGCAGCTTGAGGCAGCCCTGCCCACACCCAGCCAATTAAGGGTCTAGCTTGTTCTACGGCACTCCTAGTTTCATTACTGTTATTTGCTCTCGTGATTTGAAAGTGTGTGTGTGTGTGTGTGTGTGTGTGTGTGTGTGTGTGTGTGTGTGTGTGTGTGTGTGTGTTTGTGTGTGTGTGTGTGTGTGTGTGTTTTAGTTGAATGTTGTAATCTCATTTGCAGGGATGAGGACTACTGATATTGCTTAAGATATCGTTGCAGTAATATTAGCTGTAGTAAAAGTTATCGTTGCACCTGTATGATTACTGCTTATTTAGTAGTAGCTGAATTTGTAGCAGTTAAATCAGTAGTTACGGGTGGTACACTACCCTTGAGTCCCGCCGCTATGTTTTTCGTACACATCTAGTTCACAGAGTACTGGGTTAGTTAAATCCACAACGCTATTTTTTTTTTCTATATTTTTGTGTCGTTAGACCAGGAATACTGTAGTTATATTAACAGAAATTGGTACTCTTGCTGAATTCATTTGGCGCAGTGGGCTCCCTGATTTACTCACAATTTCGGTACTGCCGTTTACCTACTTTTGTAGCTGGAATGGTGAATGTTGTTTCGCTGCTTTAGAAGATAATTAGCCTTGAGCGATACACGTCCCACGAGCTCCATCACTACATTTCATGCAGAACTTACTTCACAGGGTACAGCTGTCAGCACAAATTCACTGCAACCCTGCTCGTGTGATGTAGTTGTTTTGTCTGGCAACGGTGTGTGGGAAGTAGTTGCCACAGAGGCTTTTATACGCTTTAAAGACGTGTTTGTAAGAATTTGTACCAAAACTCGCCCAGAAGGCAATATTCTTTATATCTGATTAGCAAAATAAAAATGTGCAAATGACGACAGAAGAATGTTGTGGAATGACGAAACTTCTGCTTTCTTCCTCGTACCCATTCCATGTCCCTCTCCACCCTTCCTTTCTCCTTCCCCCTCCCACTCCCCTTTCTCCTTCCCCCTCCCACTCCCCTTCATCTCCACTCCTGTCTTTCCCCAACCTGTCTACCTAATATTATCCACGACGCTAATCTACGTAATGAACCGCACTCTTCCACGCATCTTATCTATTCCTGTAATCTATTTCTTCCTCTACATTCGTGAGTTTCTTGCCATGTCAGAGTCTTTTTCTCCCACTATCTACTTCAGGCACAATGCAACAGTTCGAAACGTTATTGTTCTGATATTGCATCATGAATCAGTGCACCAGTGTGAGGAGAGTAGGAACATTTTCCTAAGGAAGAGAGAGGTTGAGAAATAGGAGGAATGGGCACAAATGTTTGTTTAATATCGCCTACTGAAATAATAGCCACCGACTGCCAGGATCTCTTAAACAAACACCAGTAAGGTACGCTTCACAAGAACGCGACCTCAATGTTCCCATATCTCCCGGCTGTTGGCAGTGTCAAGGGGTGGAGAAAAGAAAGACAACTGGAATAAAAGGAGTGGAAAGGAGAAGAGAGGGTGAGAATGGGACTCGAACAGGAAGGAATATTGATACTAAACCTTGGATATAGTTGGTTGTACTGCGAGCAACTGGGAATATGGCAGACTGGGTTTAGTTAAAAGTCAAAAGAGAATTGCGATGCGCCAATCGTTTTTAGTGTCGTGGATAAATAAATGACGGTAGAGAGGGAGGGAGAGGAGAAAGTGAAGAGGCATGAACATGAGTGGGGTTTAGGAGGGAGAGGGATGGAGGGGGGAACATCAGGAGAATGAGGGAGAGAGGGGAAGGGAGTTCAGACACAGTTATAATGAGGAGTCGTTCGTTCGTTCAAGATTCCCTGCACCTATAGTGCAGGCCGGGCCATACATTAGCCCGGTCAGTGGGGTATGGGCTGATTAAATAACAGTAAGGGGGGAGGACAGGACCTGGGGATTGCCCAGCGCACACGTCCTGTCTCCTGGCTGGCTTTGTGGTGTGTGTGTGAATGAGGAATGCCAATGTATTACGCTCATATTTCGTTCCATAACATTCTTGTCAACTCTTGCACTTTTTATACTAATTAAATGCAGTATACAGAATATTTTACTATAGGCAGTCTCTAGCACCACTTTTTTAAAAACACGTCCGTAAAGTGTATAAGACTATGTGGCAACTAGTCCCCTTACACTGTTACCAGACAAAAGGATTCACATCACACGAGTAGAATGCAGTGAATTTATGCTGACGACTGTACATGGTTAGTTGGTACCCTGATGCTCCTGAGTTCATCTTTGCTGCTTATTTATACGTCATTTGTAAGACTGTGAATATTGCAGTTACTATTATAGGTATAGATGATATTACTGATGCTTTTTGGTTCAACGATGCCCACAACATCAGTATTGCTGTTTATTCTTGTTTGCTGTAGAAGAGATATTGTTCTTTTTGTAGAAGTGACTGTAGTAGCTGTAGTTCTTCTTGGTGTTGGGTCACTGGATTTCCTGGTCCCAAGCTGCAACCGACTTATCGTTTTGCTGTAGATTCTCGTTTCTTGCAGGCCTTTAATTGCTGTTGTAATGGTACTGAGATTGTACATATAGCTGTAATTATTCCCCTAGTACTTTTAGATATAGTTGTAGTGGATGTATTTGTAACTATAATAGAAATTATCACAGCAGTTGTAGTACGTAGGTGGTCCAGGGTGGTGTGCGTTCCTAGTCACTGTTGGTGGCACTGGTGTAGTTGGTTCCACAACGTTCATCAGGCTGGAAAGCCTTCAGGAGGGAGGTACGGACGAAGATTAGAGGGGTTGCAGGAGGGAGATAGAGAGGAATATGGCAAGGATTGCTTGAGGGTGAAGTAGAAGAAGAATGAAGAGGTCAGTGGAGGGAGATAAGGACGGGGGGCAAGATACTGGAGAGGTCACTTGAGGGGTGAAGGCAAGAGGGGGCGGAAAGACTAAATAAAATTTTGTATGGCAGATAAAGAGATCAATATTGGAAGGAAAGATTTGGAAGGCTCGCATGAGGGAAGGATGGTGGAAGACTGCCAAACGTAGGAAACAGACTGTGAGAAGGAAAGAGTCCAGTAGGTAAAACGAGTATTTGAGCAGAAGGGGGATGATGTTTTTAAAAATTTACATGTGACGAGTGATTTCCCGGAAAAGCTGTATGCTTGGTCCTACCCACCTCTATTTAGTCTCCAAAAAAGGAGTGTATTGCCTATGTGAATACTGATAAGTTATGACTCATAAACTTATTTGTGATTAACATCTCCCAATACAGGGACGCATATGGCATCACACCTAACATATTGGTTATGCAGTGATACAGTACACATAGGCTCTGGATTTTATGCATATGAATTATCTTGACACTAAATGTCCTGTAATGATCGAATCTTGAGACCGAATTCGATATTCATGAGCCTGGTTCACGAAACACCCGTACTGCTGGATATGAACCATAACCGAGCCAGGTTGTGGCGATATCACATTTTCAAATATTGATATTTACGGAATGCTTTACCAGATACTTATCAGTGGGAAGGAGAGGTAATGTAATATTTTATAGGCCTTCCTAAACTGTTTTGAGACAACGGTAACCATTTACTTGAAGATATATTCCACCACCAAAACGGATGTTGAGGATTTCACAGGCCCTGTAAAGTAATAAACTTACTATACGTATTTGTGCTATTTATTGTCATCTCAAAATATGCAGTTGTTAGTGGTTTCATAAGGCTGCTTACAACAGTACAAACACTCCTAACGAGCGTAAATCAAGTAATCGCTATACAGTACATCGACGTATGACATCTGCATTAGTACGGGGTACCAACCACCAGCCCTACCAGGTCTCCTATCCCAGTCTTTATCATATATGGTCTCATTCTGCTCCCCAGAGAGTATTCACAGGTACTTGCTTTAGCTGCTGTGCAAACTGAATAGTTGGAATGTTGTAGGGGAGAGACAGAGGGGAATAATGCAAGAGAATATAAGAAAGAAAACTGGAAAACTCGCATGAGGGAAAGAGGATTTAAAGTGGTCAAGGAAAGGATGAGAAAGAGAGAGAGAGAGAGAGAGAGAGAGAGAGAGAGAGAGAGAGAGAGAGAGAGAGGAAGGCAGACAGACAGAAAGACAGACAGAAACACAGATAGCCGGATATAGACAGAAAATACAGTATGAATTAGAATGGCACGAAGTAGAGAGCATACCTCCGCCATCAACATCCATGCAATATTGATTGGAAGATTTACGAAAATGTTGAAAAACGCCCTATCTCGCAGTGTTAGAGAAAGTGAAAAAATTTTCCTGGATCCGCACCTTTGTCCCGATCCATACCAAAATTTAATGGAGTCTATTCTGGGCCAAGGCCCATGCTTCTACCAAGTTTCATGGGATTCCGTCCAGCAGTTTTTGTGTAATCTTGCTCACAAACCAACCAATCAACAAACAAACAAACGGACAGGAGTGAAAACATAACCTCCTTAGCAGAGGTAACAAAGGGAGGGAAACAGGGTGTACATGTGTGTAGTAATTTGGGCTACACTCGCTGAATAATCAAGGAGGACAGAGGATGAAGACAGTATGAATAAGCAAAAAAAGGTCAGGTCGGATGATAAGATGAATGATAAAGAGAGAAGGCAAGGCAGATGAAGGCAAAAATGAAAAAGACGATGTGGAAGAAAAAAAAATGCATAGAAGCAAGATAGGAACAGGTAGAATGAGCCTAAAAATAATACAGGATAAAAGCAGTATGAAAAAGTATGTGGAATGCAAGAAAGAGTGAGGCAGACTGGAGGTATGAAATATGAGGGTAGTATGAACATGTGGGGTGGGATGTAGGGTGTAGTTTCATGTAGTAATTATATCTGCTTTGGCTGAATAAGCATGGGATGGGAATACGCTGGACGCTGCAGTAATTAAGGAAAATTCGTTCGGGGTGACGTAAATGAGAGCTTGAAGAAAAATCAGGGAACAGCAACATCCAGTTTGAGGCCATATTTTAACCTCGAACCTCCCACTTTTTCTTTCCCTCCCTCCCTCTATTCCTCTCCTTCCCAGCCCCTTTCCACCGACCATCTCTCTCTCTCTCTCTCTCTCTCTCTCTCTCTCTCTCTCTCTCTCTCTCTCTCTCTCTCTCTTCTACTGTCCCTTTCTATTTACCTTTGTCTGTGTGTCTTTGTCTCTGTTTTTCTCTGTCTGTGTATGTCTTTCTGCCTGTCTGTCTATACTTCATTGTCTGTCTGTCTGTCTATCCTGATGCTAGACTGTTTGTCTATGTATGTGTATGTGTGTACTTGTTTGTTTGTCTGCGTGTATGTGTGTCTATGTGAGCTTGTGGGCGTTTGTCAGTGTGCCTGTGTCTGTGTTTGTGTCTGTGTCTGTTTGTCTATCTAAATGTGTCTGAAAATGTCTGCGCGTTTCTGTGTGTTTCTATGTGCGCATGCGATTGTTTGTGTGCATGTGTGTGTGTGTGTGTGTGTGTGTGTACCTGTGTGTCTCTTTGTCTGTCTAAATGTATATGAATGTGTCTGCGCATTTCTGAGTGTGTCTATAGCGTTATGTGTGTAAGAAAATATATATATATATATATATATATATATATATATATATATATATATATATATATATATATATATATATATATATATATATATATATATACGTTGTACATGTATGTATGTATAATGCGTGCGTGTTACCAGGGTGTGTGTGTGTACATGTTTTTGCCTGTTCGTTGCTTACACATTTATAAAGTCTTAGTTAATTTTGTTTGCTCTCTCGACACGGGTGTGACTAAAATTCTTTTTAATATCAGTGACTTGCTGTGAAGCTTAAACTGGCGACATAAGGATTTGTATTCACCAGGAATATTCATAGCGTTTGCAGTATGGAGGAGAGATGAATTTGCTCAACTCTTTTCTGTACATTTCTTGTCTGGCAAAGCTGCGTGTTGATGCGTGCACACAACCACAGGGTAAATAAGGCGGAGGATTTTCCAGCTGACGAGCCCTATGCCTCTCCTTCCAATGAGGCGGTCCCAGATCCTCCCCCTGTAAGCCATCAGCCTGCCGTCTCGACCTCGCCACCTGGTCCAGCAAGACTCACCGGAGTCCTTTTCTCAGCTCCTCTACGCTGAACTCGAACGCGGTTTCTCCGTCACCTTCGACAAGATCCTGGAGACAAAGCTGTTCATCTCGTCTTTCATACTCGGAGGATTTGGAGCTATATGAGGACCTCAATCAGAACTCAGGGCCTATTCTGTTATTGGGGACTCTGAAGACCAGTCCTACGTTTTCCGTCGATGTGTGCTTCTAGGATGGCTAATAGTTCCTGCAGGCTTTCCACCGGCATGCTCTTTGCCTCCTTTATGCTCGCCCCTTTTCGTCTTGCTGACTCTTGCGTCCTTCTTTCCCCCTTTCTTTTTGTATTTTTCCGCTCAGTGCTTTTTTATTGTTGCATCTCTCTGACGGGCTCTCAATTTGCCCGTGTCCCACCCAGTGTGGGACGAATATTTACAAAGAAATAAACTGGATGGAGAAACACACACCACAAAGCCAGCCAGGAGACAGGGCGTGTGTGCTGGGCAATCCCCAGGCCCTGTCTCCCCCCCTTACTATTTTTTAATCAGCCCATACTCCACTGACTGGGCTAATGTATGGCCCGGCCTGTACTATAGGTGCAGGAAATCTGTAAACGAACGAACAGTGGATGGAGACAGTTCTTTGTGAGATGGTGTTGAGAGAGAGTGTGTTTTGACTGGAGATAAGAGAGGGAGGAGAAGCAGTATATTGTGTGTTGTATATATTTCTGAATATATTTGCACTTCCTATCGGCATCCAATCGGAAATATTATTACTACCGTATTATCATCTTTTGTGGCAAATGAGTGCATCTCTGTTTTTGCGTGATGATATTTCTTTTGTTTGGCAAATTTGTTCCCAGACTTTAGAGTGATTATTCAGGGTATTATCAGGTTACTTGTTTTTCTCATTCTTTTGTGTTTCTTTATCTCATTGTAAATGTTGTAAATATTATTAGCTTGTATTATATTAGGTATTTTTCTATCTATATATTGCCAGACGCCTCAATCCCGTTTGGGGTGGCCACAAACAAATCGCCTCCAAGTCGCCCTGTCCCCCGCCATTTCACTCCGCTGCTCCCAACTCACACCCCCCTCTCTCATATACCTCTCCACCCCATCCCTCCATCTCATCCTCTGCCTCCCCCTCCTTCTTCCCCCCTCCACCTCACTCACATACACTCTCGTCGTCAGTCTTTCACCCTCCATCCTCTCCACATGGCCAAACCACCTCAGTGTGTTCCTCATAACGCTTCCTATCACATCCACATCCACACCACAACGCTCCTTTATATCCTCATTCGTCAGCCTGTCTCTCCACGTGACTCCACAGGCTCCTCTTAAATAACTCATTTCCACTGCTCTCACTCTTGACTTGTGTCCTTCCAACAACGTCCAAGCTTCACTTCCATACGTTAGAGTTGGTATCACAATACTGTCATGTAGTAACTTTTTCACTTCCATGCTCACTTCTCTGTTTCTTATCACTGCTTTCAAAGAACCAGCAACCTTTCTTCCCTGCTGTACCCTTTCAAGCACTTCACCCTCCAAACCTCCATCCTTACTCATCACACTACTCAAGTACTTAAACGTACTCACATTTTCCAATTCCTCACCATCCAACCTCGCTGTACATTCACTGACTTCACCTCTCTCAAAGACCATCACTTTACTATTCCCTACATTCTCCATTAGATTCCGTTTCTTACACACTCTCCCAAACTCATCCACCAAGCCTTGCAGCTCCCCTTCGTCTTCACTCAAGAACACAGTATCATCTGCAAACCACAGTACAGGGAGTTTCCAAACACTATCCTCTCTCACCAGTGCCACTCCAACATCCACTACCCTACCTTGTACCTCTTTTATTACCCCATCCATGTACAGATTGAACAACCATGGAGACATGACACATCCCTGTTTCAACCCAACTTTCAAAGAGAAAAATTCACTTAGTTCACCATCCACACGCACTGCAGCCTTCGCACCATCGTACATACTCTTCACAGCATTCAACAACTTCCCATCTACTCCATATATTCTTAACACTTTCCACAGTCCTTCTCTATCCACCCTGTCATATGCTTTCTCCAAATCCATGAAAGCCGCATACAACTTCTTTCCCTTCTCTAGAAACTTTTCCACTAAAGACCTAAGAATGAATATCTGATCTACACAACCTCTTCCCTTCCTAAAGCCTCCCTGTTCTTCTCCAACTAATTTCTCTGTTCTTTCTCTAACTCTGTCAATAAGTATCCTACCATACACTTTTCCTATTATACTAAGAAGACAGATGCCCCTATGATTACCACACACTTCTTTTTCCCCTTTTCCTTTGTACAAGGGAATAATTATTATACCTGACTTCCAATCCTCCGGGACTCTACCTTCCTCCCAGGCCAATCTGCACATCTTCCACATCCATTCTACTACTATCTCTCCCCCATGCTTCAGCATTTCACCACACACTCCATCAATTCCTGGGGCTTTCCCCGATTTAAGTTTCTTCATTGCTTCCACAACTTCTATCCTACTGATTTCTTCCTGTCTTCTCACCTCCCTCCTTCTCCCAGCCATTCCCCAGCCCCTTGTACTCGCATTACTTTCATCCTCTATGTTCAACAATTCCTTAAAGTGTTCTCTCCATCTGCTCACTTTTTCTCCCTTCTCCACTAGTAATCTACCATTTTTATCTTTCACTCCCCTGCTAATTTCACTTCCACCCTGTCTTACTCTTTTCACCTCTTTCCAGAACATTTTCTTACAGTCCCTCCACTTTACACTCAAATTCTTTCCAAATTCCTCATCCACTCTCTTCTTACTCTCTCTTACTAATCTTTTCACCTCTCTCTTTCTTTCTACATATAACTCTCTCCTCCGCCTCTCAACCTCTTCCACGCCCCTATTTCTCATCCATTCATTGTATGCATTCTTCTTTTGTGCCACAGCCTGTTTCACCCCTTCAGTCCACCACGCTGTTCCTTGCACCTCCCTCCGTCTTCTCTTCCTTCCACACACCACATCACATGCTGCACATATTTCTTCTGTAAATATCCTACACACACCTTCCACGTCTCCCATCTGCTTCAATTCATATTTGCCCAATCGTTCCTCCACTTCTCTCTTATACTCTGCCTTTTTCTCATCCTCTTGTAACCTTTCCACTCTCTTTGCAACTACTCCTTCATCTCATCTTTCCCTTCTTCTATTCCTCCATCTTACTTGAATCCTAATTCTGGCCACCACCAAGTAGTGGTCAGAAAGTCCACTCCCCCAACCTCTATAAGCTCTTGCATCCATTACACATCTTCGCATCCTTTCATCCACACACACACATATAATCAATCATTGCCTTCCTTTCATTCAGTTCACCACCCACCCTTCTCATCACTCGCCATGTATATCTGTGTATCATTTTATGCCTGAAGAGGGTATTGGCTATCACCAACCCTTTGTTAACGTCAGCTAATTTTATTTACTTTCGGACCTGTGGTGCGAGATTGGAGTTAGTTTTTTTTTTTTTTTCATCACTTCACCATTTCTTCAGTTTCCTTTTTAATCTGTTTTTCTTAGTTTTTACTCAGTCAAATTGTTATCTTTGTGTTGCCTACTCCCATCTCGTAACATATAAAGTGCCTTTACATCGCCAGGAAAATACCCTGATATTTTGTTTGTCATTGTGTCATTGTGGTTGTGTCATCATGGAGGGTAGAACTAGTGATGTTACTGCGGCGCCCCTACATACTGTGAGTAATGCAGTGGACTTCATCAACTCAGGACCAACGGAGGATAAGGTTAGGAGGTTGCAGAGGCAGGAGGTAACCTTAGGTGCCCAAGCTCTTGATATTCAGAGTGAGTCAGGTAATGCCTTCCCATTAACTAACTCAATCTGCCACCGACTGTTTGGCACAGACCCATACAAAGTCCCAGGATCCTTGCCAGTGCTTGAATCAGTTTCTAGATCAGTTCATTCATCCCATGATAGTTTAGTTGAGGTCACTGTCATCCAGCAGAAAGAATCTATTGATGCAGAGCAGGCTAAGTGCGATCATGAGTATAGGATGTTACAGCTTAAACTACAGCTTCAGAGGGAGAAGAAGGAGGAGGAGAATAGAACGTTACAGCTTAAACTACAGGAGGAGAAAATAAAACTGGAGCAGATGAAGCTTGACTATGAAATGCATATGAACTGCCCAAGTGCCACAACCAATTTTCCCCATTCTTTTTCAGAATTTAGAGCAGTTGACCCCACTAAATTTGTTTTCTCATTCGATGAGTGCTTAGTCTTGGAGTCCTTTGACCGATTTGAGAAGATTGCGACAGGTAACAAGTGGCCCAGAGACAGCTGGTCATCTCTAGTTCAGACAGTAATCAAAAGTAAAGCGTTGAGGGCCTATGACAGTCTTAGTCACCAAGAATCACAGGATTACGAGGTATGAAAGAAAGCCATACTGCCTGCATACGAGATGAGACCTGAAGCTTACAGACAGAAATTAAGGAATTGTAGGAAGTGCCCTCATGGCACTTTTGTAGATTTCAGTAGGTAAATGACTGATGCATTTAAAAAATGGATGCAATGTGACGATGTCTCAGAAACTTATGTTACACTTAAGGAAATTGTTTTCCTTGATAACTTCCGTGATAAGATTGAAACAGATTTAAGAACTTACCTTACTGATAAGAAAGATAAGAATGTTGCTGAGGCTGCAGTTTATGTAGACGATTATTTATATTTTAAGAATTTGAATAAGGGTAAGGAAGTTCCTAAGAGTGTTCCTCAGAAGTGTTACCCCTCTCAGATCCCCAAACAACCATCTCAGAAGCCCAACTCCACGTATACCTCCATACACAAAGCCGATACACCTCACATTTCCCCAAAACCTACACGCCACCCATTTACTTGTTCATATTGCAAGGGGCCAGGTCACACTGTAGATAGATGTTGGCGAAAGTCAGGTGTTGTGAAGCCAGTGAGCTTTGCTTCTCATGGAGCTCCCGTGGTTACCCCTTCAGTTGGTTCCCCAGTTGTTAGTCAAGGAAACTCTGATGTTTTACCCCTTTCTAGGGTTGATGTTGTTCTGGAAGGTGAGAAGAAGGAGGCCACAAATGTGTCGGAGCCCACTGTTTCAGGAGGTGTGGTACAGGTGGTGACGAGCAGTGTTGCCCCTGCTTCTTCGTATGCCCCCTACCTGTATTCTGGTTTGGTTAAGGTGAATGGCGTGCAGCATCCCTTACGCATTCTTCGTGATACTGATTCTTCAATTTCCTTGTGGGTAAGGCCAAATAATGAAGTTTTTGATGTTGCAGGAAGAGAGTTTGTTCTGATAAGGGTAGTAACAGGTGCAAAGACTGTGCCGCTAGTTTCTTGTGAGGTAAAATGTTAGTTATTTGATGGTTAAGCACGATTGGGTGCTGTAGATTGTTTACCAGTGAGTGGAGTTGATTTCATACTTGGAAATGGCCTAGTGAGAGGTGAGGAGATTACCACTCCAGTTGTGTCAGAGGTGCCAGTGCCCGAAGTTCCCTCACAGGTATTCCCAGTTCGTGCAGTGACTCGGTCCATGTCACGTGCAGAGAGGAGTCGACAGGAGAAAGTTGCTTGTAGTGTGCCCAGCGTTACAATGCCAGAGGCAACAGTTAGTTCTACATCCAAGGACACGAAACAATCAGACAATGAGATATCTTTCGCGGATACGTTAATGGGTTCTTTGGAAGATATTCCACCTGTTCTGTTGGAGGAGGTGAGCATTGAGAAGTTGAAGGAGTTGCAGTATGGAGACCAGGAGATTCAGAGGCTGCAATTGTGTGCAGTGGATGATTTTGAGAAGGAGAAGGGTGGATGTTTTTATGTGAATGATGAGATTTTGTGGAGATGGTGGAGACCTCCACATGTGAATGTAGATGATGGGATGTGGGACTACCATCAGATTGTAGTACCTAATGTGTGCTGGCAGGAGTTAATTCACCTGGCCCATTCTACTCCATTTACAGGTCATATGGGTGTAAGGAAGACCATGGAGAGCTGTGTGCGGAATTCTACTGGCCCTGCATGGCAGCAGATGTGGCTAAGTTTGTCAAACACTGTCATACCTGTCAAGTAGTGGGTAGCCGAATCAGTCTGTCTCTAAGGCCCCTCTTGTTCCCATTCCTGCCATTGATTCCCCTTCTTCCAAGGTAATTATTGATGTGGTGGGACCCTTGCCCCCAGCTTCTAGTGGTAACTCATATTTGCTCACTATCATTGACCCCCGCACAAGGTACCCTGAGGCAATACCTTTCTGTTCTACTAAAGCTAAGGCAGTGGTTAGAGTTTTGCTAGATTTCTTTACAAAGTTTGGTTTGCCCCATGAGGTTCAGTCAGATAGAGGGTCTAATTTCCTTTCCAACATCCTCCAGTAGTCATTAGCTCAACTTGGCATCAGACACATCAAGAGCAGTGCCTACCATCCAGAGATGCAAGCTGCCTTGAAGCGTTACCACCAGACACTCAAGAATATGCTCCACAAGTACTGTCTGGAGTACACTAAGGACTGGGACCATGATGTGCCATTCCTCCTGTTTTCTATGAGGGAAGTCCCCCAGAAGAGTTTGGGTTTCTCTCCTAACAAGCTCGTGTTTGCCCACCGAGGTCGGGGTCCCCTGAACTTGGTTAACCCGCTGCGTGCTGGACACCCCAGACATAAAATGGCACGCCAGTGTCGGCCAATTTTCGATTTTTTTTTCTAGGCTGATATGATAGATTTTGATGTGAAAAAAAAAAAAAAAAACGAATATGACCATTAAAAGACTCAAGTGCTTTTCTGGAAGTCCCCGGTCCGCCCCTCACGTGTGGTTTCCCAGAAGAACTGCAGCGGTGAGAGAAAACCTCGTTTTCTATGAAGGTAAACTCAGGTATTCTGGCCAATATCACGCTGAGAAGGTCTTGGAATGTTTTTTACACTTGTCAGTTCACTTCATGTGCATAATTTTTTTTTCACTGGATTTCATACAGAAAACTTTTTTTTTTCCCATTTAAATCACTTAGTACTGCAGCACCTGTCACCTGTCACGCATCTCTCTCACTGTGCATCCTTCGTTTTACATTTATGGTAACTTACGTACAACTTGTCTTCACTATATACTGCACTTATGGTAAATTATTTACAACATGCCTTCAGTATACACAGACACTATAAGAGTATTTCTGAGTTTCTCACTGCTAATACATCGTCTTACACTTACGATAACAACATTACTTCACTACATACAGTCCTTACACTTATGAGAAAATATTTACAAGAGTCTTTCACTGTCTTACTCAACAGTTTTGAAGAGTGTGGTACTCCTCAAAGCAAGGATAGATGCACAGACCAAGGTTGCATTTGTACACACATACCTAGAGTCCTTCCACTGAGTACGCGGACTTGCAGTGCTATTTGCGCACACATGACACCTTCGCTGCGGATTCTGATGAGTCTCAGTGGGAGGGATGATCATGGGGAAGTGGCTACTGGTGAGGCGGATAGGTGTTGCAGCGGTGTGGCGGTGGTGAGCGGCAGTCCTTTCCTCTGAGTATTCCCCCAGTATTTCCCCCACCAGCTCACGAATATAGCCCTCAAAAGTCTCCTTTACGCTGGTTACCTTAGCATGGAGCAGGTGAGCATTTAGGACTGTGATGTTGAGGAGGTGAAAAAATAGTTTCTTGTACCACTTCATCGTAGGCCTGGCACAATCCACGCTGGATATCATTGCATCCAACTGATCTACCTGTCGCATATTCAAATTGTAGGTCACGAAAGGTTCTGGTTTCCAGAATGGTGTCACCCTTCTGTCCTGTAGTCGATGCTGTTGGTGCGGTGTATGAGTGGCTTGTGCACAGACGAGAGGAGGAAGACTTCGCTGTTGTGATACCAGGCTGTTGCAAGGATGTTATTGGCCTTGTAAAATACAACTTCGTTCCTTTGCAGTTTCCTCCCCACCTTCACCATGTGTTTGCAGCTCTTTTTCACAGTGCCACACAGACCTGTCTCCTGAAGGTGAAGGTACCTGGCCAGAAAGGGGCTTGTGTAACAGTTGTCCAGGTACAGGACGTGCCCACGATGAAGGTACTCATCAATCATCGTCTTCACCACAGCCCCAGACAGTCCCAAGGTTGGATTTTTGACGATGTCCATCTGAACACCGGTTTACAGGACTATGTCCTGCACATACCCAGTCTTACAGTCGCACATCACAAAGATTTTGAAACCAAACCTGTGCCTTTTGCTGAGGATATATTGCCTGAAGGCAATATTACTTCTTCATAGCACAAGACTCTTGTCTATGATGAGATCTCTTATAAGAAGAAAAGGAGGTACGAAATTTTTCACGTAGGTGATCGAAAACCACACGTATCCTCCTCATACTGTCCGTGTTGTTTGTGTTTGCAGGGTCAAGTTGGTCAAAGAAATGCAGTTGGCTCAGGATGTATTGGAACCGATTCCTCCCCATTACTTTCCCAAAGATAGGTGTTTCCATTAGTGGATCTACGGTCCAGTAGGAGGGGAGCTGGTTCTTTTTTAAAATCCCCTGCAAAAGTACCAGGCCTAGGAACACATACATCTCGTTTAGGCTTACGTCCACCTCACACAGTCGGCTATATGGCGTCTGTGTTGCCCCTGCATGCTCAAAGGCAGCAAAGGCGTTAGTTAGGGCAACAATTCTCAATACAAAGTCCACAGTAAAGAAATTTCTGAAGAAATCCACCCTACTTGAAGTTGGGGTTAGTTCAGGTACAGTACACCAAGCAACATGCTCATAAGTGAAAGGGTGTATTTCTGGAACAAAGTCACTCCGATCCTCCCACTCCCACATCAGTTACTCCGCATCACCATCATCACTTCCCTCATCCAAGGGTCGTGGGGAGGTGTGGGGAAGTGTGGGGAAGGAGGGATAAGTCTCATTGGAGGTGCTGGGAAGTGTGGGGGATAAGGGAACACTTTCCCTCGATGTGCTGGGAAATGTAGCAAAAGGAGGAACACTTTCACGAGATGTGCTGGGTGTGGGGAATTGGGGAACACTTTCTGTGGATGTGCTCGGTGCGGGGAATGGGGGAACACTTTGTCCTGAGGTGCTAGGGCGGGCTGGGTCACGTGGGTGAGAGGGATAGCATGGGCGAGATGACTCACCCACGTCCCCAGCCAGCGGAATTTTCCCAAATTTCCCTCTCTTCTTCCTAACACTTCCAACCCCATTCGGGGAAATCCTCGGCTTCCCCAGCCACCAAGAAATACTAGAAGACTCACCTTCCTCCTTGGAATCCTCCTCCTCATCATGTAGGGCTAGGCGACGACGTGCTGATGGCCCTATCCCTCGAGTACTAACATACCCTACATACCTGGATTTCCTTGGTGTGGATATTTCCTCCTCACTAGTACTTTCATCTTCCTGTTGCACATAATCCTTATCTTGCACATCGTCATCAGCGTTGCTTTCACCAGTGTAGGGCACCTTCAGGAACTCCTGAATATCCTCGTCAGGGAGACCGTGGCGAAACATGACTGTACAGTATGAGTGGTACAAGCAGAGTGAGGCTGAGCGAGGGCAATGACTCAGTGCATGGGTGTATAGGCCTGAGCGCCTGAGACAAGGTGGTGGTAGAGTTGACGTACATCCTCACCAATTTTTGTGCACCTAGTTTAAAGACTGCGCTCTCCATGATTTTTGGGAAAAAAATGACATTTTAAAATGGCACTAGCACGGGGCAGGTTAAGGAGACTTGGAGCAGTAACCTCGCCGAGAGCCAGAGCTTACTCTGTTATATGCAGGACTTCAAGACCCGTATAAGTGAGACTCTGAAGCTGGCCCCAGAAAATCTCAAGCAAACTCAAGATAACATGAAGGTGTGGTACAATCGAAAGGTCAGGCTGTGGGAGTTTAAGGTTGGCAACGAGGTTATGGTCTTGCTGCCACTGCAGGGTCAGCCACTAGCTGTTAAGTTGAGTGGTCCTTACCCTGTAGTGCGGCGTATTGGAGACACTGACTACCTGGTGAAGACCCCTGACAGAAGGAAGTAGCACCAACTGTGCCATGTGAACATGTTGAAGCTGTACCATCGTGCACCAGATTCTCTGGCTCCCGTACACCTTGTCTCCGCCACTGCTGCTGCTGAGGAGGATGTTGATAGTGGCTTGTTTGAGGTGGACTGTGAGTTTCCAGATTGTAGCTGGGTTAAGAATGATGAAGCGGAGTCTTTTCAACTCCAAGTTAGCACGTCTGCCTCGGGACCAAGCATCTCAGTTGGCTGCCCTCTTGTCAACTTAAAAGGAAGTATTCAGCAGTACCCCTGGGAAGACTGATTGGATTCAGCACGACGTGAATGTGGATGACACTGTTCCTGTGAAGTTGCTCCCTTATCAAGTCAGTCCTCAGGGTGTTGGCATGCTGCATCAGGAGCTCAATTATATGTTGGACCTCGGGCTTATATCCCCGTGTTAGTCCCTGGAATTCCCCCGTGACTTTGCAGCCTAAAGTAGACAGCACCACAAGATTTTGCATAGACTACAGATGGGTGAATGCGCTAACCAAGACTGATGCATACCCATTGCCCCAGCTTGAGGACTGCATTGATCGTATCGGCTCATCTAGTTACATCACCAAGTTAGATCTCAAGAAAGGCTTCTGGCAAGGGTAGGGCTGGCAGCACAGGGTCCTCCCGGTCGCCATCAAGCGACTGTGCCAGCATCTACTGTTGCTATTTCCAGGAATGCTCGTCGGCGAAGAAGTGACAGTGTGGCCTTATTCTTTACAAACATCCGCAGTCTTACCACAGATTTAAACTCAGTTCATTTTTTCCTTCAGTCCATATCCCCTTTAGCCCTTTTTCTCACAGATCCACAAATCTCACCCTCTACCGATATATCTCCATTTTGTTTTCCCGGTTACCATCTCCCTACAAACTTCCATAACAAAGGTGGCACCTGTTTTATATCAAATCCCAATATGCAGTTGACACTATTTTAAACTTCACTTCATCCAGTTTTGATTACTCATTATATAAATTAAATTGTCAAAACATTACCAAATATATTTGTGTAGTTTATCATTCACCCAATGCTTCTTCAGAACCCAGTGTATTTGATTCCATATCCACTCAGTTGAGTAACCTTGACCTTGCCCTTGGCACCGAAATTGCCATTTTGGGTGACTTTAACATACACAATGTTGAATGGTTATTGCATTCTGCCCGGGCTGACGACGCTGGTCTAGAGTGCGAGCCGTTTGCGGAATCGTTTAATCTCACCCAATTGGTAATGCAACCAACCGGAATACCTGATAATCCTGTCCATAATGCCCATCTCTTGAATTTATTCTTGACAAATAATCCAGGTCAATACAGGATAGAGGTACTGTCACCACTTGGATCCTCTGACCACAATCTCATCAAAGCCTCATTAGTTAACCCTCCCACACCTCCCCATTCTGAACCTGTCAGGGTAACCCGATGGCACTTTGATAGGGCAGACTAGGATGGATTTAGAAATTATCTTTCTGATGTTCCATGGCAGTCTTTCTTCTCTAGTGATCTCAATTCTACCCAGTCCCACATTTGCGACTTAATACTAGCTGGTATGGATTTATTCATACCAAGTCAACAGTTCACTAAAAGATTGAACTCTCCAAAATGGTTTGATGGCAACTGTGCCAGAGCAACAGCCCAAAAGTCATTAGCATATAACTCTTACTTAAAATCAAAAACATCTGAATCACTCTCCCAATTTAAAATTGCTAGAAATCATGCAAAAGCTGTATTAAATCTATCTAAATCAAACTTTCTTCAAAAGCAAGCATCAAAACTACTCAACAACCCTAATGACAATAGAATATTCTGGTCAACTCTTAATTCTTTCAATGCTAACTTTAACAAGTCATCTTCCATTCCCCCACTAAAATCTTCAGATGACGACATTACAAATGACCCACGTGGGAAAGCAGATATCCTTGCCAGTACCTTTGTCAGAAACTACCATGGACGATACCAGCCAGAATGTCCCAGTACTGGAACTTGATTCTCCCGAAATTGCCCCACTTAAAATACAGACAAGATGCGTAAAATCCATCCTAGACAATTTACCTACCAACAAAGCTCCAGGCCCAGATGGAATTCCGCCAATTGTTTTGAAAAAGTGTTCCCCTGAACTTGCCTCTGTCCTAGCTAAATTATTCAGACTATGCATACGCACTTCTTTATTCCCAAATTCATGGAAAGAAGCCAATACCCACCCAGTTCCGAAGAAAGGAAATTCGTCTGACCCCTCCAATTACAGAGGAACAGCTGTCACATCTTCTCTTGGTAAGGCATTTGAAACTTTAATTAATAAGCACGTTGTTAAACATCTTGAATCGAACAACTTAAGTAGTGATAGACAATATGGTTTTCGCCATGAAAGATCCACCATTGACATACTCAATCTCTTAACTCATACCATTCATCAATCAACTGATCTTTTTGGAGAAACTCATGCAGTAGCTTTTGACATCTCTAAAGCTTTCGACAGAGTATGGCACCGTTCCCTGCTGTCCAAACTCCCTTGCTATGGACTAACGTCTTTTGTTCCTTTGATTTCTTCATATCTTAGTGACAGGAAAATAAGAGTAAAAGTAGATGATGAATATTCCAATTTCCACTCAATTAACGCCGGCGTGCCGCAGGGATCAGTTCTGATGCCAACCCTATTTCTGGTTCATATTAATGATCTCTTATCTGTCACCCACAATCCTATTCACTCATATGCAGATGACTCAACACTACATAGTTCTTTCACACTCAGACATCCATTTACAAAGTCTAATATCTCCACCTCTCAACTCAGTACAGCCATCTCCATAATACATTCAGTGAATGGGGACTAAACAACCTTGTCTCTTTTAATGCTAGTAAAACTAAATATATAGAGTTTACTAATAGACAGATATTGCCAGATTCGTACATTACCTTCAGTGCTACTAATATTCCTATCTCCAAAAGTATTGAAATTCTTGGCGTCTCACTTAACAGTGCCCTCAGCTTGACCTCTCATGTTGGATCACTTGCTAAAACCGCCTCAAAGAAACTTGGATTATTGTACAGAGTCCGTAACTTCTTCGTCGATGAGCAGTTAGCTATAATTTACAAGTCATGTGCGCTCTCAGCTTGAATATTGCTCACCCTTGTGGAATGGTTGTGGAGAAGTTGCATTAAGACAACTAGACAAAATTAAGAACAAAGCTGTTAGAATCATTAACAACCCTGCCATTACATATAAACTACCTCCCCTGCAAATAAGAAGGAATGTTGCCTGCCTTGCATTATTTTACAGATATTTTTTTGGCAAATGCTCAGACGAAGTTGCGTACACGGTGCCACCTCTCCATGCCTTCCCTCGCGCTACACGGGCATCTGGTAGCGCTCATGACTGGAATGTCACTCAGCCGTATTGCAGATCTTCTGCCTATCAGAATTCTTTCATTCCCCGAACTGCATCTCTCTGGAACTCGCTTCCCCAGAGTTGTTTCCCACCAAATTTCAACCCACAACTGTTCAAGTCTAACTGTTACAGATATTTTATGAAGAGAGGACACCATTAGTCTGGTGTATGGATTATTTTTTTTACTCATTTGTTTTTCCTTCCTCTGTTCTGTTACCTATAAAAAAAAAAAAAGTACCTTTGACCGAACTGGCTAAGGAAGTCTCGTGTTTTGTGGCAGATGGACAAACATATCAGTGTAATGTGATGCCGTATGGTATGAAAAATGGTCTGGCAACGTTCCAGTGATTAATGAACATGGTTGTCAGTGGTATGAAGCATTGTGTGGTACACTTGGATGACGTAGTAGTCTATACCGATGATTGGGAAAGCCACTTAAAAGAACTAGGTGTTTTGCTGTCCAGGCTTTCTGAGGCTTGCCTTGTAGTAAATTTAAAGAAGTGCAAGTTTGTTTGTGCACAAGGTGGAGGCAAAAAGAGTTTTAAGGCACCACAAAACAGGCACGAGCTTTGGAGATACCTTGGCAGTTTTGGTAACTACCGTAATTTTTTGAAGAACTTTGCAACTCTCATTGAATTGCTTAAGAAAGATAGATAATACATCTGGACTGATGTGTGTCAGTAGTTTTGATGCAGCCAAGGAGGTCTTATGTAATTATCCAGTTATGGCTGCACCAAACTTTAATAAGACATTTAAACTTGCTGTAGATGCTAGTAATGTGGTTGCATGAGCTGTGTTAATGCAGGATTATGATCATGGCGTAGAGCATCCTCTTTTGTCATTTCAATAAGTTTTCTGTTTCTCAGCGTAATTATTCTGTTATCAAAAAAGAGCTATTAGCCCTGATCCGTGCCCTGCAGCACTTTTCTGTGTATGTCCCTGCGTTTGGACCTACTATCATTGTATATACTGATCATCACCCACTCAAATTTCTGAACAATTTGAAGATGAAGAATCAGTGATTGACACATTGGAGTTTGTTCCTTCAGCAGTTTCATCTGGATGTTAGACATATTAACCCCTAAACTGCGGGGTTTGTTTGGCACTCCTTGCGTGTCCCTCGAGGATATATGCGCTCTGACAGACTTTGTAAAAATATTTGCCAAAAATCAGTTATTAGTCCTAGATTATTATAATTATATATGCTTATGGAACATACCTTCGGCTTTCTCCTGGGATGTTTGTTGAGCTTTCGTCGAGTACCGTAGGACTTGTGGAGACTTCTGAAGTTGGGTAATGAAGTCTCCACTTTACACTTCCCGACACCCTAATTTGATTACCACAGCCTGATATTATCACTAGAAACACTATTCTATGATTTTCAAATAGTTTGGAATCCATACTCCAAAAAAGAAAACCACTGTGAAAGCAATGAAAATTAAGAGCGTGTACGAGCTTCCCAGTTGCGCTCGTTCCCCGCTGGTATTCTGTCATTTATTATTCATATAAACATTCACACTTTATATCCCTAGTACTATATAACACTTATATATATCTGCAGTCTTTATCATTAAGTTTCCTTCAGTAATAGTAGTTTATTGTCACTGTAGGCATTCAATTTCTCTTTCAGTAAAATATATAGAGAGCCAAGGTTTCACTTTCACTGTCACAACTTCAAGTATTTGTACTCATTTTCTTATATTACTAATTATTTACATTTCTATTTACATTTTCTATTGTATTTTCAATATTTACACTTCTATTTTACTTACACTATGTTATGCACTGTCACTTGCAGTAACTTATAAAACTATATTACACTGTTCCATCATATTTACATCCATTGCTTTCACTTGCTATTTACACATTATTTACATTTTTCACTTGCACTTTTAGAACTGCTTCAGGCTGTGGTAAGAAAAAAAGCAGGTAACGCAGAGGGGAACCTGGCACTCAGCGCACTGCCAAGAGGTGCATTTGTGCTCAGGTGTGAATCGGGTGGTATGTGCACACACCTGGCACCTGCGGATCGCAGCTTTCCTCTTGGTTGTAGCAGGCATTTGCACCAGTCTGTGCCGATCCATATACGCCCTCTGCTCAAGTCTGTCGGGAAGTCTTACAGCATGGCGCCTTGGAGTTGCTGCTGTCACCCTACCATATCTCTCAAGCAGCTGCTGAACACAAGCCCTGGCGAACAACCTCAAGGAGAAGGACTTGGGTGGCTTTACCTTCATCTTGTACAGGATGAAGGCGTTCAGCATCGTCATGCCAGTGAGATGCAGAAATATTTTCCTGTACCACCTAGTATTCTTCCTGAGGCAGTCGATCTCTCCAATCATCATGTCGGACTTGTCCACCAGCCGCATGTTGATATTATAGTCTATGACAGCATCAGATTTCCTCACAGGTTCGCCTGTCCTACGGTCGACTTTCCCAATGTCTTTCAGGTCCCCCTTTTGTACAGTGGTGAGCATGTGCACGTCCCTCTTGTCATGCCACCGTATTGCCAGCATCTTCTCAGACTTGCGTAGGTGCATGTCTCCTTGCTGCGAGTTTCCTGCCTCAGGGAATTTGGGGAAGTGGGCACGATTGCTCTTCACAGTGCCGCAGGAGCCGATATCGTGCTCTGAAAGGTATTTAGCAAGTTTCGGTGCTGTATAATAGTTGTCAGTATACAGCACATGATTCCCACCAAAATACCTTTCAAGCAACACTTTCACTACACAGCCTGAGAAGCCAAGGGGGCGTGTTTTGTTCAGATTGACAGTGCTGGCTGAATAGATGATGAAGTCAAGGATGTACCCCGTCTTACAGTCGCACAATACTAAGAACTTGATTCCAAAGCGATGGCGTTTGCTTGGAATGTACTGTACAAACCTAAGATGTCCTTTGAACAAAACCAGGGATTCGTCTATGACAACCTTCTGAAAGGGGTGGAAGAATGACATAAACTTATCCTTCATTCTGCTCAGAATCTCCCGGATCTTCCAGAGTGGGTCGGTCTGGGAAGGTACATCATTGTTGGCGAAGTGCAGGTTTCCCATGATGATCCGGAAGTGATCTCTGGCCATGTACTTATTGAAGGTGGGTGAGGGTAGTAAGGGGTCCATGGACCAGTATTCTTCCAACTCGTGCTTCTTTGAGTGTGGCATGAGAAGCATGAGGGTGAAGAACACATACAGCTCCTGCACTCCCAGCGCGGTCCACTGTTGCATCTTCGCTGCACCTCCACCACTTGCAGCACATTGTGATTCGTACCTGTTAGTCTCATCACATATGTGCTGCATGACTTCGTCATTGAGGAAGCGCAAAAGGTAGTCCACACACTCAGCATCCTCATCAAAAGTGAAGGCAGGCTGTATCCCTGAGGAACTCTTGTCGAAATGAAGATGTTCAGAGACGAAATCGGAACCTTCCTTCCACAAGAAGGCTTCCAGGATCACATTGTGATTCGTACCTGTTAGTCTCATCACATATGTGCTGCATGACTTCGTCATTGAGGAAGCGCAAAAGGTTGTCCACAGACTCAGCATCCTCATCAAAAGTGACGGCAGCCTGTGTCCCTGAGGAACCCTTGTCGAAATGAAGATGTTCAGGGATGAAATCGGAACCTTCCTTTCACATGAAGGCTTCCAGGATTCCCTGTCGTGGCGGTGTAGGGTGGATGAGGGTGGAAGGTGGCTGTGAGGCAGACTGGGTTGTTTCAAGGTTACTCTCACTGACCCTAGGTTGCCGTGTAGCAACAGCAGCCCTTACTCTACTTGCTACTCTACTTTTACTTGTCAGGGATTTACCTCTTCCCCTATGGCCTGCTTTCACTGTAGGTGCTGGTGGAGACTCCGGCGATGAAGACTCAGGAGAAAATTCTGCTGAAGATGAGGAAGAATTAGTGAAGTGGGGCTCGTGGAGTGGGGAGGTGATTCACCTCGGGACGCATGATGGGCTGGGTCATGCGTGGCCATTGTTTTGGGGCTAACCCGCCGCCTTTTCACTCCCTTCTCAAATTCCTTCCCTTGCTGCACTAAGGATTCCTTTCCCTTGGAGCTAGGGATAACTTGGGACACTGAAGCACTCGTACTAGGAGTTTCTTTCACGATTGCCTCCCCAGGCTACTCATCACATGATTCACCCGAAGGATAAAAGTCACTATCCATCATTATCATTGATAATTCTGCTAGTTCACGTTACACTGCTGAGTCACTTAGTCCTTTACTGCTTCCCACACAAGTTTTTCTAGGGGTAGAGGTCACAGGGCCCTTTGCAATGGGCGCAGAAGCAGTGGAAATGGCGGGGGGCGAGTGCAACATGATTTCACCTCAGAGGACGACAAGGAACTGAATGACGCAGTGTATATGGGCAGGCAAAGGTTGACAATGTCAGTGGGGTGACAGCTGCTAATTTACATGCTATGAAATGATTGGTAGGAAATCTCGACAATACAAAACAAAAATAGGTAGTTCCAGGTGAATGTAAATATCACTTAGGCTTCTCCCTTCCTTTCTTATATGTATTATTATTACGAGAATAGATTATACAGCATATTTCAAGGGGAAATTACTGGGGGATATTAGCGAACGAGTGCACGTCAGGTGTTTTCAGGTGATAATGAGCCAATTAGTGTATGGGACTATCACTTACCTTATTTCTTTTTTGTTTATATTATTTTGTATAAGAATAGGGCATTGGGATTATTTCAATGGATGAAATCATTGGAAAATTCGGGGGAAGATTTGCTTAGCGCAGTGTGGCCGGGGAGGTGAGAGGAGAGGGTAATGGAGGGGAGGTAAAGAAGGGAATCAAGAATGGGGAAAAATGGCTAAATTGTCAACAATGGATGGGAGTACAGATGAGATTAGGAGTGATGACTATTGTTGGACATTGGCAGTACTGATAGATGATACAAGTCACCACTTGTAAGCCCGGGAGAATTCAAAATAACACAGAATCACAAAAGTGACGCCCTGCAGTATGATCCATTGCGCCCGAGCGTCACAAAAGTGATGCCCCACGGTTAAGGGGTTAAGGATGTTGACAGTGTAATCACTGATTGTTTGTCACATTCCTAAGAACGAAAGTTCCTAAGGGAAAATTCTTCTTAGGTGTGGGCATGTTATGTGTGTAAGAATATATATATATATTATGTATGTTGTGCATGTATGTATAATGTGTGTGTGTCACCAGAGTGTGTGTGTGTGTGTGTGTGTACATTTTTTTGCCAGTTCGTTGCTTACGCATTTATAAATTCTTAGTTAATTCTGTTTGCTCTCTTGATGTGGGCGTGACTAAAATTGTTTTTAATATCGGTGACTTGCTGTGGAGCTTAAACTGGCAACATTAAGATTTGTATTCACCAATGATATTTATAACATTCTCAGTATGGGGGAGAGATGAGTTTGTTTAACTCTTTTCTTTATATTTCTTGTCTGGCCTAGCTGCGTGTTGATGCGTGCACACAATCAGAAGGTATATAAAGGGGAGGATTTTGGATGGAGACAGTTTTTTGAGGGTTGGCGTCGAGAGAGGGTGTAATTGAACTGGAGGTAAGAGAGGGAGGAGAAGCAGTATTTTGTTGTATATATTTCAGAACATATTTGCACTTTGTATCATCATCCAATCGCATGCATTATTATTATTGTATTATTATCATTTATGGCAATTAAGTGCAGTTTAGTTATCTCTTTTTTTGTATGATTTTATTTATTTTGCTTGGCAAATTTGTTCCCAGACTTTAGAGTGATTATTCATGGTATTATCAGGTTACTTGTTTTTCTCATTCTTTTGTGTTTCTTTATCTCATTGTAAATGTTGTAAATATTATTAGCTTGTATTATATTAGGTATTTTTCATTGTGTTTATTTTGCCCTTGCTAACGACAGCCATTTTATTTACTTTCGGACCTGTGTTGCGAGATTGGAGTTAGTATTTTTTTAAATTGTTTTTCATCACTTAACCATTTGTTCAGTTCCCTTTTTACCTTGTTTTTCTCAGTTATTACGCAGTCAGATTGTTTTCTTTGTGTTGCCTACTCCCATCTCGTAACAATATGCGTCTACATCTGTCGGTATCTACGCGTGTGTATCTGTGTGAATCGGTGCATGTGCCAATCCATGTGTTTCTGTCTGTATGTCTGCGTGTTTGTGTACCTGTCTGTCTGTTCTGTGTCTGTCTGTCTGTTTTTGTCCGTCTCTGTCTCTGTCTATCTGTCTGTCTGTCTGTCTGTCTGTCTCGGTCTCTGTCTATCTGTCTGTGTCTGTCTGTCTGTGCCTGTCTGTCTGTTTCGGTCTCTGTCTGTCTGTCTTTCTATCTGTCTATCTGTCTCTGTCTCTCTCTTTCTCTCTCTCTCTCTCTCTCTCTCTCTCTGGCTTTCACATGTATCCTGCCTACATATACCCCCAAAAGCCTAAATTTCTTCTCACACTTTTTCTCCTCATAAATGCCACACACACACACACACACACACACACACACACACACACACACACACACACATAAAAAGTAAATCATCAGAAATTACGAGCAAAAATTTAATCCAGCCTGAATTCCGAGTTTACTCAGCACACGTTGCCGTCGGATCCAGCGTCTCCAGTCAACAGGGGGCCGTGGCGAAATCACAAGACACTTTATACTTATTCATTTCTGTGGCGCGTGTACAGTAACCGAGAAGAAGGCTGTGGTAATATATACTTCCACCTTTACTTGTTCCTGGTGATAATACCTTAGGCCTTTTTAATAACTGCAAGGTCTTTTTTTTTTTTTCTTTCTTTTTTTGTCTCTAGGTTACAGTGCTGTGGTAAGAGCTCTGTAGATGTTCCAAGATGAAGGATTGGCAGAATAACGTGCACAGACCCCAACAAAAATCTGTGACGACATTTACCTCAGCCTTCATCTTTTCCTGACAGTTAACTGGGCAATGGTAAACACTATAGTCATCCACAACGGGAGGAACTACAAACAAGACCTTTCTTTTTTTCCTTTATAATTTTCGTGGCAAGTAAACTGCAAAGTGGATTAAAAATAAAAGGAAGCGACATTTACCTGAACTTTCACTCGCTACTAATGTAAATACCATACCCTAAACAGTTTATCTTGGTCTATAATTGCCATCCTACATGCTGAGGTGTAATAAGAGATGACTACGAAGATATACTGCCAGTCACTGTGAAGTGTTGTTTAAGCAATGTAAAGCCGAAGTACTGTCTTCTGCCTTTGAGCTACGGGAAACAAGCTGGAAAATTAGAAAAAATATCACCCATAAGGTTGTACCAATCAGGGTCACATCACATAATTGTACTTTTTCTCTGCATTTTCATTTCGTGTTCTGTCGCCAAAAGAAAAAAAAATAATAATAAAAATAAAAATCTCGACGACCTCTACCGTAACCTTCATTTGTTTCTGACGTGGCATCTGGAAAACCTGCAGGTTCACTATGCTTCATTTTTTCGTGGCTGGGTAAAACTGCTGTGATATAATCCTGGTTTGCTGTCGAGCTGACCGAGAGAAATTATCTCGAAAAATATCGGCGGTTATTCCCATAGTATTCTGAAGGTCAAGGGGAAATTGATTAGACCACTTTAGCCCGACGACCCTCCACTGGGGTGAGTTGGGGGGAGGGTAGTCAAATGGTGGGTGACAGAGCGACTTGGAGGCGTTTTGTCTGCGGCCACCCTTTGCGGGATTAGGGCGTCGGGCTATAGATAGATAGATCTTCAGGCAACTGAATTTGAGCAAAACTTCTCGTACTTAACACGTCGTAAGAGGCTATAACTAACCAATCTAGTTCCAGGAAAGACTCATAACTTTAATAAATTCGCCTTGTAGCAAAAAAAAAAAAAAAAAAAAGTCATCGTTGCGACGGTGTTAAAGGCAATTTCTCTCGGTCTTCTGTATTTAGGCCATGGGGTAACTTGCTTGAAAAATGGAACTGTTCACACTCAAGATCTGGCAAATAGCAATATTTCACTGCTTAACAGCAGTGACACTGATGCTGGTCACACAGCAGCGATATCGAACAGGAAAACAGTGATCATTTACCGAGTTAACTTTCTTGCTCCCTTGGGTATTCTGCAAGGTTTGACTTACCTGCCTCTCTACCTCACTAACCTCAGTCACTCACGAAACTCACCTCACCTCACACACTCACGAAACTCACCTCACAAACTCACCATAGTCACTTCAGTCACCCACTCAGCTCACTTCACTAGCTTATCTCATTCTTTCACTCACGCAACTCACTTCACTAACTCAGTAACGCACCTCAGTCACTCACTCAACACACCTCAATAAACTCACTTCACTTACCTTAATCACTCCTTCAACCCACCTCACTCACCTCAGTCACTCAGGTCACATCACTAATTCACTTCATTCACCTCAGTCACTCAGTCAACTCACCTCACTAACGCACTTCGCTCACCTGAGTCACTCATCCAGCTTCTCTCTCTCTCTCTCTCTCTCTCTCTCTCTATCACACACACACACACTCACTCACACACACACACACACACACACACACACACACACACACACACACACACACACACACACACACACACACACACACACACACACACACACACACACACACACACACACACACGCACGCACGCACGCACGTAAACACGCGCGCGCGCACTCACTCATTTTCACTGACTATTTTCTATTGTTCATCATTTTATTATTTTGATATGACAGAGATGGAAGAATGCAAGCGTTCTCTGTGTGTGTATGCGTGGCAACCATGTTTCATAAAGCAGAAGTATGCAAAGCTGAACTACGACCAGCGTGGGGAGATTCACTTCCACCCCACTGGATATTACTGACACGTTCTGACTATATTTTCTATCCATCTATCTATCTGTCTATCCATCCATCTATCTGTCTGTCTATCCATCCATCTATCTATCTGTCTATCCATCCATCTGTCTATCTATCTATCTCCAAAACTGTCAGCCTATTAACATGACACACCATGTTCCAGCACCATAAGCTGAATACTTAAGTAATCCGAAAACGCTGATCCAATATCCGCTGGATGGAAGAGTGATTATCACATTAAGGAAGAAACTGAAGGATGGAAAATGTGTAGAGAAATTAAGGTGATTATTTTCGCCATATACTGGGGTTAGATATTCTAAAATAAGTGTGTTATATTATGCAGCATGATGATTGCTTTGTAAGTGCTGAGTATCATATGTGAAGAACAATGGTAAATGAACATGAAAACAAAAATTCACTACACCACTGTAGGAGTAACTTGCAATTTGCAGCATAACTGAGGTAGTAAATGATTACCTTAAAGTATGGAGGAAATGCAGTTTTGACAAATTAGAAAAGAACCATCACGCAATGAGCACATTAGCGTACAGAAGCGTGCAAGAAGTAGACGTACATTTCGGATTATAAAAGAGGGGGAGGGGGGATGAGAAAGAAGGTAGACTGCCGGATATTTTGTACCATGATCCAACTAAAGCTCTGAAACAGATAAGGCAAATGACACGACGTCCATCTGGTGAACCCCTTCAATATGATGACGTCTCTAATTTATTTTTATTTCCAAACGATTTTAATGGGCTTTATTAGAGCTCTTGTGATGGAGGGGTTAATGGATGTGTTCCTACCTTTCCCATTACATGTATAAGGCCTCCTTTGAGCTGAAACCCATCATTTCACGGTAGCAGGGAAAAATGACAGACGTCTTCACCTTGAGGAGGTTAAGGAGAAACTAATTTTTAACAATCCATCTATCGCTCTTCCTATAATTCCGCCTACACCTACTGAGTGCCTTTCCCAGTATCTAACTCCTACATCTTACCCTACCCCTGCACTTACTCGTTTTTCCTATATTTACAGCTACACCTAATAATCCAGCTAACTATCTATCTATAGCCCGACGCCATAATCCCATAAAGGGTGGCCGCAGACAAAACGCCTCCAAGTCGCTCTGTCACCCACCATTTGACTATCCTCCCCCCAACTCATCCCCCCTCACTCATATACCTCTCTACTCCATCCCTCCACCTCATCCTCGGTCTACCCCTCCCTCTCCCTCCCTCCATCTCACCTACATACACCCTCTTAGTTAGTCTTTCATTCTCCATTCTCTTCACATGTCCAAACCACCTCAGTGTATTTCTCCTAATCTTCTCAACCACATCCACATCCACCCCACAACGTTCCTTCACTTCTTCATTCGTCAACCTGTCTCTACACGTCACTCCACATGCTCCTCTCAAGTGACTCATTTCCACTGCTCTCACTCTTGACTTGTTCCCCTCTTGCAAGGTCCACGCCTCGCTTCCATACGTCAGGGTAGGGATCATAATACTATCATGCAGTGACTTCTTAATTCCATACTCACCTCCCTATTTCTCGTCACTGCTTTCAGAGTACCAATAACCTTCCTTCCCTGCTGTACCCTTTCACGCACTTTATCCCCCAAAGTTCCATCCTTACTCATCACACTACCCAAGTACTTGAATGCACTCACATTCTCCATATCCTCAACATCCAACCTCACTGCACATTCTGTGACTTCATTCTTCTCAAACACCATACCTTTACTTTTGTTTACATTAACTTTCAGTTTCTTCCTCCTACACACTGTCCCAAATTCATTCACCAAACCTTGCAACTCCCACTCATCTTCACTCAACAATACTGTATCATCAGCAAACAGCTACACCGGAATCTTCCAAATCTCACCCTCATTCATTAGAGCCACCCCCACATTCACTGTCCTACCTTGCACCTCCTTTACAACCCCATCCATGTATATATTAAACAGCCATGGAGACATCACACAACCCTGTTTCAGTCCCACATTGAGATCAAAGAACTCACTCAGCACACCATCCACTCGCACCGTAGCCCTAGCTCCCTCGTACATACTCTTCATAGCACTCAGCAATTTCCCCTCCACTCCATATATTCTTAATACCTTCCACATACCTTGCCTATCTATTCTGTCATAAGCTTTCTCCAAGTCCATGAAGGCAGCATACACTTTCCTTCCCTTCTCTAGATACTTCTCCACTAAACATCTTAGAACAAATATCTGATCTACACATCCTTTTCCCTTCCTAAATCCCCCTTGTTCTTCTCCAACTAGCTCCTCTGTCATATGCCTAACCCTATCAATGAGTATTCTACCATATATTTTACCAGTCACACTAAGAAGGCAAATACTCCTATGGTTACCACATACTTCTCTCTCCCCTTTTCCTTTGTATAAAGGAACAATTATACCTGATTTCCAGTCCTCTGGAACCCTTCCCTCTTCCCAAGCCAATCTACACAACTTCCATATCCACTCCACAACAATCTCACCCCCATAACTAAGCATTTCACCACACTCTCCATCAATTCCTGGGGCCTTTCCCAACTTAATCTCTTCATCGCTTCCACTACTTCCGCCCTTCTGATCTCTTCCTCCCTCCTCTCATCTTTTCTTCTCCCAGCCATTCCCCAACCACTTATACTCCCACTGCTCTCACTCTCTACATTAAACAAATCCTCAAAGTGCTCTTTCCATCTCCTCAATTTCTCTCTCTTCCCCAACAACAATCTATTATTCCTATCTTTCACTCCCCTACTATTTCCCCTTTCACACTGCCTTACTTTCTTTACCTCCTTCGAAAACAATTTCTTACTTTCCCTTCATTTCACACTCAGATTCCTCCCAAACTCTTCATCCACTTTCTTCTTACTCTCCTTCACCAGTCTCTAAACCTCCCTTCTCCTGCTCACATATACCTCTCTCTTCTCTCTCTTATCTTCTCCCCTACCTCTACTCGCTAACCATTCACTATATGCCTTCTTCTTTTGTTCCACAGCTCGTTTCACCTCATCAGTCCACCATGCTGTCCCTTGCACAGCCTTGCATCTCCTCCTCACTCCACAAACCGCCTCACACGCTGCCCCTATCTCTTCCGTGAATATCTTAAATACGTCTTCCACCCCTTCCATCTGCTCTAGCTCATACTTTCCCAATCTTTCTTCTACTATGCTCTTATATTCTGTCATTTTCTCACTATCTTGCAATTTCTCCAATCTTCTCACAGGAGCTGCTTCCTCCTATCTTCCCCTTCGTCTCCTAAACCACTTTCTTTGCAGCTCTACCTTGGCCATCACTAAGTGATGGTCCGAGACTCCGTTCCCCCACCCTCTCCACACTATTGCATCCAACACTTGTCTTCTCATTCGTTCATCCACACACAGGTAGTCTATCATTGCCTTTCGTTCAACAAGTTCACCATCCATCCTCCTCATTACTCTCCATGTATACCGGTGGATCATCTTATGACGAAAGTAGGTGTTGGCTATTGCCAACCCCTTACAAGCACAGATGTCCGCCAAAGCACTACCATTCCCATCTACTTCAGCTGGCACACCCCACTGACCAACTACTCCATCCACTCGTAGATTCCCAACTTTGCCATTCATGTCTCCAATCAAAAGCACTCTCTCTCTCCTCTCAAACTTGTCCATACATGCTTCTACTCTCGCCCAAAACTCATCTTTCACTCTTGCCACTCGATCCTCTGTTGGGGCATACACACATGCAATCGCCCACGCTTGTATACCTACTTTCATCCTTACCCATACAATCCTTGCACCCACTGTTCCATACTCTCTTATATTCTCCTTCCACTTCTTGCTTATCATCAGACATACTCCCTCTCTTGCCCTCTCATTCTCATTGACTCCCGCACATATACCTATACCATATTCCCATTCTCTCACCCTTTCACGTTCCCATTTAGTTTCAGTCAATCCACATATATCCACTTTTGCATCCTCAAGCACCTGAACAATCTCTCTCTCACTTCATCATTCACTCCTCTCATATTCCATGTTCTCACCCTAAGAGTGTCCTTTGTCTGTTCCTTAGTTGTCAACGTATGGTCCGTCCGGGTCCGAGGCGCTTTATTCGTTTTTTTAGTTACAGGTAGTTCTTTTTACGGGGTGGGGCACTAACCCACCACCAACCCTTTTAGTCGCCTCGTACGACAAGCAGGGATATTGGGAGAGTATTCTTGAAACCCGCCTTCCCCCTGCAATTATTCGTTCACCTACAACTTCTCTATCACTACGCCTACACTTACGCCTAAACCTTCCTTATACCTATCCATACCTCCCCATCTGCACCCCAACGCATATGCTTATATTTATATCTATCCTTCCACTTTCCACTATTGTAACACCTGGAAAGATATTATTATACTTACACCTACACCTGTCACTACCGCTACACCCTCCCTGTGCCCACACCTACAAATTACAAGTACACTCTCAACCACCCCTTCTTCTTCCTGTACAGTTAACACAGCTCCTTCCACCTTACGTACCACCCTGCAAATTGCTCATATCTCCTCCCATCCTTTCTCCCTCATCATAGAACAGAAAGCATGTGTTTAGTCAAGGGAGAGATTTTTTTTTTTTTTTTTTTTTTTTTTTACCCAACAGGGAAAATTTTTGATGACCCATGAAAAATCTGTTCATGTATTCGTACCGTATTAAGAAAAATCTGTCTTCTGCTGCTGTTACTGATACGAATTTATGTTTTCGACCTTTTCTCTCGTTGTTTATGCTTAACTTATTCAACTGTTTATAATTACCTGACGGTTGCATTGACTGAATAGTAAATACTTTCCCACAGTGAAGAGGTCAACCACATCATCGAGGACATATTGTGGGTATTATTTTTTGCTATTTCCGACCGTGGCGATTTTGTTCGGCTTCGGAAGAATTTTTCGAAATGAAGGAGTTCCATGCAGCCATTATTAACCTCTTAAATACGAGAAATCTTTCCAAACTGCGTTACAGTCGTATGATAGTAATAAGAACAGTGATTGAAAGACATCATTTGAGTGAAATGATTAGCTGTATCATCAGGCCATATTAAATCACAATAATATCTCTATCCCTTCTGATCAGCACAGACAAACTCGGATGTCTGAAGTACGAAAAATTACTACTAAATGTCTCAGTCAAATAACAAGGAGTCAGGCAAAACCACAAAATCAAACAAAAAGAAAAATATGTTGAATAATGATACCAGAAATAACAAAATGAGGAGGGAAAAAACAAACTTCAGCGTCACAAATTAAGCTAGGCGAAAAGTACGACACCGATACCAAAGTTTGACCTTGACCCGGGACCTTGATTTGACATCAGTCTTCACTAAACAGATTGATTTTGTCTTTTATCCACCCACAATCTATGTATCCAGTTTAATCCTGAGTCAGGTATTTATGAGATATTTTGTTAACATACATACATACATGTAGAGGTGTATGGTATGTAAGAGGACTGCTGGGCCTTCATAGCAGGCTGTGAAGCCTATGCCCAGAGTCGGACACATAAAAAAAAAAAAAACATACATACATACATACAGTACATGCATACACACACAGAAACAGACTTGATAAGATCAGGTAAATTTCGCCGCCTTTAATGGAAATAAAAACAAAACATGAATAAGAATATAATTAAATAGAAGTAAAGTCAAGATGAAATAAATTGTAAACTACAGAGGAGCGGAGAGAAGGCAGTAAGAGTACAAGAATGAGGGACGAGAGAAAGGCCATAATATAACAAATGGTAACAATGGAAAAGCATTAAAAAAAATGACTAAAGAAAAAAGAGGAGGAGGAGGAGGACGACGACGACGACGACCACCACCACCACCACCACCACCACAATTACGACAGCAACGACGGAGACGACCAAGACAACAACAACGCCGACGACAGCGGCGAGGAGGAAGAATGAAAAAGGATAACGAGAAAAAAAAGTCAGGTCACATCCCCCTTCGCCTCCGAACCTGGTAACTACATTAGGCCTTTTTGTCAGTGCATAATTAATCAAAGGGAATTGTCGATTACGTTCATGCTCAACCTATGAATTATTCACGACTGTTTCTGTTGGAACTCTCCTTATACTGCGGTGTGAAGGCTGAGTTGAGAGTGGTAGGTGTTATTCCTCTGTAGGGTGAGTTAATAGTGTGAAATATTACTTCAATGTGGATGGGTCTGATAGAGTATTGTATGGAAATATTTATGCATGTGAAAAATAGCTAAATAAATTAAAAGACTACCACACTAACGACTTTCTTTCTGCCGTTCCTGATTACCCCTCTTTCTTCCCCTCGTCATCTCTCTTCCACTCTCTGTATCCGTCTTCTTCTTCCCTTCCCTTCTCTCTTTCTACTTTCCTCATCATCACTTTCTTCCCTTCCTCCCTCTCTTTACCTGTCTCCTCATCTCTCCTTCCCTCTCTCTATCATTCCTGTCATCATGGACTACCCTTCTCCCTTTATCTACCTGCATCAAAGGAATACAAAGGAGTACAAAGGAAAGCAAACAGAAACAGACCTGTTGGTTCTTCAGTGGCTGTTTTGTATAGGGAAGGTTATAACTAACAACACTTATCAGTCACGTAAAGACAAGGACAGAAAGGCATCCCCATTTCTTTCGTTCCTCTCTCTACCCGCTGCTTGATCTCCCCTTCCTTTTTTCACTCTTCCTTTCCTCATCACCCTTCTTCTAGCCTCTGCTTCCCTTCTTCCCTCCCTCCCCCTCCATCCTCATCCCATCCTCATTCTCACTGTACATGCAGGAAGCCAATGAACTGAAAACCTATAGACAGTTTACTTGCAGTTCTGACTTGCTTGATAAACAGGATTATCACAGTTGGTTCTGCTCGCCTTAGACATCTTCTCTGCCATAAATTAATGTGGCATCCTAGGAGACTGAGTATTTTGCCCATCTTAGTGATTTATTTTTGCATATTACGTCTTATAATTCTTTTGTATTTTATATCACTGTAATGTTCATATTGTGTAATGCGCAAAATGAACTGCTAAGGAAGAGGTGTTACGAACTCTCCAAAGGCACACAAAATACATTCTGGTGAGTGGTGTACTACGTTATGCCTGCATAATAGGTGTGAAAAATGTTGATTAATTCTGGTAAATAAATCGGGGCCCTCTTTCTGGGCACCAAAATGTGAGAAATGTTAATGTATCCAAGTCGGTATCCCTGCCGGGACACCGCTATGCAAGAATTTTCTGGCTACACAACTCGTAGGTCGTTACTCTTCCCTAAAGTTGTCTAAGTAAATCAAACAAGTCTCAGAGTTAGGTGATACGTAAATTAAATTTAACTCACCTACAATACTATCTTCTATCTTATCTCTTCGCTAATCCCCCCTTGAATTGGCCAATTCGTAAAGGTTACTTAGCTATATGAAGAGGGAGTGATCGTTAACCGATGACGATGAGGCTGCCTGGTAGAGTTGCTTGGGCAAGCAAGCGTCCTTATGGTGTGTATGTACAACGTGCTAACTCCATGAGAGCTAGGAGCAGAGTGAGTGAACGCGGCAATTCTACCTCCCTCATAGAATGGTAGGTTGCCAACTTTTAGTTTAATTACAGTACTAAATACAGTTAAATTACATCATGATATGTACAGGGCAAATCTAACAAATTAATCTTAGTTCCACTTAAATTAAAGTTAGACCAATTATTCCCTTTAACTATGTAAATATCTTAATTCCACATCTGCCTTAACAGGGGAATCTTTCCCTGCTTGCCACGTTACCTATCGCGCAGACGCAGCTTAGGTCAGTGGAAAATACCACATAATTACATGTATTTACAATGCATAGTTGTCCACGGGGGTTAAATGCAGTAGCATTTAATTTATCAATAACAAGAATTATTAAAGAGAAGGTCGTTTCTGGGTTATTAAAACCGCTTGAATAATTAACAACAGTCTGTACGACCTCTGCCTTTAACCAGGGATAAACTATGATAAATTTAGAGAGCGCAACTGCTCTGGGGGAAAATATTTCCCACAGTTTTGGGGCCGGCGGAAAATGATACGTTGTATCATGTAATATGACCCTTAGCCAAGAGTTCCCTCCATAATTCTCGAGAACCCTGTGCTGCGGCCCTACTAGGTCGCGCCTCTTGACCCGTTTGATCTTCACCATTCTCTGAATCCGGAGTGGCTGCTAACTCAAGGGGTACCAGTTTATCAATAGTTTTTATACTGGTATGTCCCCTGCATTTTATTTTTACGAGTCTCAGCACCCCTTCAGAATCTGGGTGTGTGGAGATCACTTTAGCTAATGGCCACTGGGATCTTGGCTGTTCAGTCTTCACTAAGACCACATCTCCTATGTTAATAACTGATTTGTTGCTGGCAGCTTGAGCTCCATAAAACCTCTCGCGTAGGCTCAAAAGATACTCTTCGCTCCAATGTCTATTCCATGTATCCAGCACCCTTTTCAGACGTTGATATCCCTCCCGAAGATGTTGTCCTAAATCATTATTTTCTATGTTAGGATCATCAACTTCTTCCTGGATATCCACACAAGGCATTGGATGGAGCTTCCTGCCATATAACATGTGAGCCGGTGTTAAGGCCTCTAGCGAGTTGCTAGTGTCATCTTGATAAGTCAGAGGTCTATTATTAATCCTGGCTTCAATTTCAGTTATTACTGTTTTTAAATCTTCTCTCGTGATCTTAGTTCTATGTAATGTTTTCCTCAGGCAGTTCTTGACAATACCAATCATTCTTTCGGTAAATCCATTTTGCCATGGAGCTCTTGGAGCTGTGAACTGCCAAATACAATTTCTGATTCCCAGCGCCGACTTAACCTTCGGGTCGTTCATTATGTTCAACAGTAAGGGAGCTGCTCCAACGAAATTAGTTCCGTTGTCGCTTATTAACTTGCCAGGACAAGACCTTCTAGCGGCAAATCTGCGAAAGACATTGAGGAATGTCTCTGAGCTTAGGTCTTCCGCTAATTCTAGATGGACTGCCCTTGTGTAGGCACAAGTAAATAAACAAATGTAAACTTTATGGGGAGTTTCCTCACCCATAACAGTTATAGCCCCTGTGTAGTCCACTCCTGTTATATGGAAGGGCCGACTTATGCACACCCTTTCCTTCGGTAGGGCTGGTGGTCCAGGGTAGTTAAAAGGTCTCTGCTCATACTTCCTACAAATGATGCAGTTTTTGAGATATTTTTTAATAACCTGTCTACCCTTAGGAATCCAGTACCTTTCCCGAATTTGGGCTAAGGTCTGCGGTACACCTCCATGGAGAGTGGAATCATGGGCTTCCTTTATAATAAGTTGTACAAAGCACCCACTCTTAGGTAATAAAATGGGATGTTTGGTTTGGATGGGCAAGTCAGCCTTTACCAATCGGCCTCGACATCTTATCAGACCCTTTCCGTCTAAAAACAAGCCTAAATTCTTCATCAGCTTATTCCCTTTTCCAGTGTCTTGGCCTAAAAGTTTATATATTTCCCCGTAAGAATTTCTTTGTACTCTTTTCAGCCAGTATTCTAGGGGATCTAATTTCTGAAACCCCACCTTCTTATTCAAAAATTCAACAACCAATTTAGTAGTATTTAGAAGTTGTCTTATTGATGAAAATCGGCTGATGTCAATCACTTCTGGCTCAGGTACTACAGGATTCAAGTTCACTACACTAATCTCAGCAATACTGTACTGTTTCTGTTCAGGCCAATCCTTAGTGAGTAACCATTTAGGACCTTTAAACCACAAGTTATCTTTGATCAGTCTCCTTACGGTCGAACCTCTCGAGAGCAGATCAGCTGGATTTTGTTTGGAGAACACATGCATGAATTTAAATTTGGAAGACAGCTCTTTAATAGTCTTCACTCTATTACGGACGAAAGGAATTTTGCTGTCTTCCTTCCCTATCCAGTAAAGACAAATCTCACTGTCAGTCCATATGTAAATGTCCTCAAACTGAGTATCAAGAGTAATGGTTATATACCTGGCCAATTTAGTTCCTACTTCTATGGAAGCCAGTTCCATTTGAGGTAGGGTTCTTTCTTTAATTGGCGCAACTCTGGCTTTGGACATTATAATCTTACTATCCTCTCCTGTTGCGCAATAAGCTACAGCTCCATAGGCCCTTTGAGAAGCATCACAAAATATGTGTAAGTGCGACTTCTCATTACTGTTTATTTTCCTGGGATTACATATGCTTGATGTAGTTTCCAACTCCTTTCTAATCTGTTCCCATTGTTCCACATATGTCTCACCTAATTCAGTGTCCCAGTCTAACTTTTCTCGCCAAGCCTCCTGTACTAAACATTTGCCCCTAATAACTATAGGACTAACAAATCCTAATGGGTCAAATAGCTTGGAAACCTGACTTAACAAGGACCTCTTGGTGAGAGTGACATCAGAGAACTTAATTGGTTTCAAACTTATTACATCGGCTGTTGTATCCCAGGTAAGACCTAACACATTTTGAGTTTTGGGAATGTCAAAATCTGGATAGTCCTCTTGTATTTTATTCCTCAAAAGCGGTGAATTTGTATTCTAGCTCTGTAACGGCAAATTTGCCTTCCCACATTCGGAATTGGCTACTTCACAAGCCTTCAAAGCTTCCAACTCTGTATGAGCAACACCTTGCAAATTATCCATTTAAAAAGCCTGCCCTATTTCTGGACATTTGGCATTTTCAAAATGATGCTTTAAAGTGTTGCAAAGTAGGAAAGGACTAGCACAAGAGCCAAAGAGCACCGATCGGAAACAGTAAGTTTTCAATGGACTATCCTCATTTTGAGGATCATGAGGCCAGAGGAATTTTGTAAATTTCCTATCATCATCTCTCAGTCCTATTCTGAGAAAAGCCTTACTAATGTCTGCTGTGTAAGCGTAAGGTTTCTCTCTAAATCTTAGTAACACATTCCCTAACTTCTCTAGTGTAGGTCCAGAGTATAGGCAATCGTTCAAGCTAGCTGATCCCTTGGACGCTTTACTACTACAGTTGAATACTATCCTTATGGGAGTAGTTACTGAATCCTTGCTTACAGCATGATGTGGTAAGTAGTGTCCTTCTTTGTGGTTAACAGGGTATTCTACCTCTTCTATAAATTTATTCTTCAATTGATCCTTTATAATATTATATAGGGTCAGATGTTCTGGTTTATCTCTCAACTTTCTTAGAAGAGAATTTAACTGAGCTTTAGCTGCTTGGTAATTTGTTGGTAACTCTGAGTGGTTAAGTTTCCATGGTAATCCTACCCAATACTGTCCATCCTTAAATTCCACAGACTGATTATACAGATCCAATGTTATTTTATCTTCAGGGGTTGGTTCCTCAGAGTGTATTCCTACACTGTCTAGGTCCCACAGTTTGTGTACAGGTTCAATATTTTCATCCAACAAGTCATTTATCTGAGTAGGTTCTAATTCTGCACCTATTCTAGCTACCATCAATGACTGTGTGGGGGTAACAAACACTGAGTCTACTAGTTTGGCCTCTCTTTTAACTTGTTTTGGAAAAGGCAACTGACCCATAATAAGGTTACCTCCTGGACTCTTGAACAACTGTACCTTATTCCTTTTGAAAGTCCTATGTAGGAATCTTCCACAATAATCAGAACCAATTATCATCTTTATGGGACCCACAGTATCTGAATCCACATTCTGTTTAGCCAACTTTATCCCTGAGCTTTGTAAATGATCAGAGGTTTCCTTCAATCCCTTTCTGTATATACTTGTCTCCATATTATCAAGCACAGCTGCTGTTATACGGCATTTATATCTGCCTGATTGTATTACAGGTCTAACTAAATCAAAGGACTGAGCCTTCCTAGTTGTTAAGAATCCTGTAATGGCTAGATTTACCTTGCCGATAACTGGTAACTTTAATTTCTCCACAATGTCTGCAGATATGAAAGTTTTCTGAGCACCCGTATCAAACAGGGTACATACCAATTGGTTTCTATTCTCAAACAATACCTTCACATCTGCTATTGGTACTGCAGCTGGTATTACTAATGGAGCATTCCCTTTTGCAATTGTCATATTGACGCTTGCAGGTTTAGGAACCTCAATTTTCATCCTAGGGCATAAAGCACTATGAAGATGATCCTTTTTGCATTTAAAGCAAAGATTTAATTTAGTCTTACAGTCCGCGGCAGTATGTTCGGAGTTCATACAGATTATACAACACCCCAGTTCCTGAAGCTTCCCTACTCTAGAAGCATAATCAGGGTACTGTTGACAAGATACACTGGAATGTTGCTCACCACAAAAGACACAAACTTTCCTGTCTTTTACCATGGAAGGTTTTATTTCCTTAATATCCTCAGCATGTCTATTCCTTATCTTTAATACTTTATCCTCGGCCTTTGTGGAGCTAAGGAAAGTACCTATCTCTTCTTTAGAAACATACTTAGTCTTCTCTGACTTAACCTTCCCAATCAGTTGGTTAGTGGGTTTTTTCTTTACTATAGTCTTCTGTTTGACCTCAGTAGTGTTTAATGTTCCTTGCAAATGTTTACAGAGTTGCATCAAGCCTTCCTCTATCTCTTCACAGGAGAAATTATCCTTCTGGTACCTACCATACAAAGCATCCTTGGTTTTCGGTGGTAGCTTTAAGGACACAATTCTTGAAAGCACCCAATCTGATGTCTTAATATCTTCGTAAGTACCTAAGGCCCTTAATTTACAACTTATTGCAATTCTAAATTTTTGCAAGGAATCAAAATCGTGCCTAGGCGTGGGTAATTCTATTAGAGCCCGCAATAAATGATTTATAATTTGTTCCCTGTCTTCGTAATTTTGTCTAAGGATGGTCAAAGCCACTTCATAGCTATTTTCTTCTACTGGTAATTCTTTTATCAGTTGATATGGTGTTCCTTTGACCTGTCCTAACAAATACGTAAGTTTGGTGACTTTAGGGAGATCTGTTCTATCGTGTACCAAATATTTGAACTGATCCCAGAAAGATTTCCAGTTCTGCTCTCCATCAAATTCCGGAAGCGTTATTTGTGGTAACACAGCTCTACTCTGCTGTGCCACAACATGTGTTTCCACGGCAGTGTCAGCTAATTCTGACTCTAGTGTCTTTACTACAGTTAAGTATTCTTCTAATTTGTCTTCAAACTTCGTAGTTTCTGACTCTAAGAGTTCCTTATTCTCAGCCTTTACTATAGCCGCTTCTAAAGTTAAGTAACTCTCTTCGTACTTACTCCATCGATCTTTCAGAATATTTAGGAGACTATTTATTCTCTCCTTGGACAGAGGTATTTGGTCCAACGATTGGTTACAAGCATTTATGGCTCTAGTTACCCATCCTGCCTTACTACTAGAAGATCTTTGTAATAAAGAAACAGACATGTTGACGGAGTTCTAATTTAACAATTTAATTATGAATTCCAACCACAATTTTTACCTCAACTTAGTAATGATTTGATTATTTTAAATTTTGAAGAGGGTAGGGATTAAGTCCTCATTGTGCAAATTATCCCCTCTCCCATTTCGTAATATTCATTACAGCTCAGCTAACTATTTAATTTAATTTTGAGGAGTGTAGGGATTAGGTCTATAATTTCAACCTATTCCCCAGGGTTATTAAACCTCTAGGGTTTTATTTCATCCCCACACTCAATTGCCAAAACACCCACATTCCCCGAGCTCAGAATTTATTACCTCAATACTCCACAGGCCCACCCATAGCTTGTACAGCATAGAACTCTCCTTTCTTATGTTCTACATAATTTATAAATTTCTGCAGAACCGCTTCCCTATCATGATGGTTCCAATGTATACCATCAGATTTCAACATTGCTTGGAAGGGCTTGGCATTAAAATGTATGAAATCCCTTCCCTTCCTGGCCATGCAACTTTCGGTTTACAGCTCTGCTAATTAATTTATATGTTCCATAACAAACTGGAGAGCCATATGGCAGGTTCCTTGGCTCGAGGAGGGTTATGGCTACTGAGGATTTACAAGAGCCCTCTATGGCTCCTACCACTGCTAAAATATTCTCCACTACTTCATTGCAACCGAACGTAGTAGTAGCTATGCCCATTAAAAGCAACTTTAAACACATTCAGCGCTCCGGCACACATCGGTTGTCCTCACTCGGTCGGGGCACCAAAAATGTGAAAAATGTTGATTAATTCTGGTAAATAAATCGGGGCCCTCTTTCTGGGCACCAAAATGTGAGAAATGTTAATGTATCCAAGTCGGTATCCCTGCCGGGACACCGCTATGCAAGAATTTTCTCGCTACACAACTCGTAGGTCGTTACTCTTCCCTAAAGTTGTCTAAGTAAATCAAACAAGTCTCAGAGTTAGGTGATACGTAAATTAAATTTAACTCACCTACAATACTATCTTATCTCTTCGCTAATCCCCCCTTGAATTGGCCAATTCGTAAAGGTTACTTAGCTATATGAAGAGGGAGTGATCGTTAACCGATGACGATGAGGCTGCCTGGTAGAGTTGCCTGGGCAAGCAAGCGTCCTTATGGTGTGTATGTACAACGTGCTAACTCCACGAGAGCTAGGAGCAGAGTGAGTGAACGCGGCAATTCTACCTCCCTCATAGAATGGTAGGTTGCCAACTTTTAGTTTAATTACAGTACTAAATACAGTTAAATTACATCATGATATGTACAGGGCAAATCTAACAAATTAATCTTAGTTCCACTTAAATTAAAGTTAGACCAATTATTCCCTTTAACTATGTAAATATCTTAATTCCACATCTGCCTTAACAGGGGAATCTTTCCCTGCTTGCCACGTTACCTATCGCGCAGACGCAGCTTAGGTCAGTGGAAAATACCACATAATTACATGTATTTACAATGCATAGTTGTCCACGGGGGTTAAATGCAGTAGCATTTAATTTATCAATAACAAGAATTATTAAAGAGAAGGTCGTTTCTGGGTTATTAAAACCGCTTGAATAATTAACAACAGTCTGTACGTCCTCTGCCTTTAACCAGGGATAAACTATGATAAATTTAGAGAGCGCAACTGCTCTGGGGGAAAATATTTCCCACAATAGGAACAAACTGATTAGGGATGTACTCTTAACGACCTTCGAGACTCCGTAACACATCTTCATGAGCAATTAATTCTACTTATTGCACCTTAATATCCCCCTTGATAAAATGATATAAGTATCGTGAGTGAGAACTGTGTAATATGCAAAACAGATCGCTAACGGAGAGGTAATATGGATCACCACTCCTTCCCACGGTTATCTAGAATACGGACTGCGAAAGAAATATGTGAATTAACTTCTTCAAACGGATGAATTGAACATTTTGTATTTTGTTAGCTCAAGTCGATTTCATTCATCTTAGGATACTCCCTTCAAACTGTAGCTGTGGGATATTGTATTCCTTAACTTCTGTCCCGGGGGGATCTTCCTAAGTCAAATAAAATCAGGTGGCTGAAGAAAAAATAGAGCACAGTACAAATAAAGTCAAAGTGAAAAAAATCAACAAAGAATGGATTTGGCAGGTATCTTAGACTTCCCACGACAAAAATTAGATACAACTAAATCAAACAAAATCAGGCGGCTGAAGAAAAAATAGAGCACAGTACAAAAAAAATCAAAGTGAACAAAATGAACATAGAATGGATTTGGCAGGTACCTCAGACTTCCCGCAACAAAAATTAGATACAATTAAGCATTAAAGTATTTCTGATACTAGGTGTAGTTTGAGAAACATGCCGAGATTCATGTTTTTGTTGATGGGTTTGATACAATTCTTATTATAGAATCAGGGTTAAAGTGATGTTTTAACAGACTGCAGTTTATCAAATTACATAATTTTAGTAATGGCATAGAGTGCACAATGCCTGGTTCAGTAATGTTTTAACATTAAACCGAATCTTCGTCCATTAAATCAATCCTAGAGTAACTCAAAACTATCAAATATACGGTATATATTTATATTTACAACTATGCATTCAGTAAGGTACCAGATGAATTATTCTATTATCCATCAGCATAGACAATAATGATCATTAAATCAATCTACGATCAACATGTAGAGAGTTGGTTAATCCACAGTACTATTTTTAGATATGCAATTCTTGCTTAACAAAACTGGGTTGAAATATAATTCTCAAAGAGATGGTGGGACGAGTATGCTAACATGAAAGCCCATGACATTAGCTTGTAAAGCATTTAGTGTGCGGAAATAACAGTTTAGCCTACAGTTGGTGATTTCAGAGAGTACTTAATTCCTTCACTCCGATGACGAAGGGCAGGGCTTAAAGAATAAGTTTTCTGACCGGCACTTAAAGAGAGATAACTTAAACTAATTAATAAGGTTTGGACATATCAGGAATGTAATGAATAGGGGAACACGTTATTGGGTAGTCAGACTCATTTATGACGTGAGGAGGGTAGGTCTGGAAATAGTTTCTCTTGTACATTTAAGGGTGAGAATACACCCCTCCACTAATTATATATATATATATATATATATATATATATATATATATATATATATATATATATATATATATATATATATATATATATATATATATATATATATATATATATATATATATATATATATATATATATATATATAATGATGATTATATTAAGTTTAGAATGAGCAGTCAAGCTGCTTATCATCCAGAGACAGCAAGAATTAATTTAATAAAATAAATAAACAAAAAATTATATAGGCTACAACAGATCATTTGGTCGTAACAGGTAAAAAACATTTACCTTTCTTAAGTGCTTTATTTTTATCTACAGCCAGACGATTTTACTTACAAGTGCCCTCTCGCATTTATGGGTTTAAAACGGTTTCCTCTAACCTTCTGACTAGAACATACATCCCAGCTGTCATGTGCCTGCTACCGCCAGACGACTTTATTCAGAACAAGAGTGGCTCCCAGTGGTCAAGGGTTAGCATTTCCATCACCATCACACAATTCGTGGAGTCTGTGTTTAACCCCATGATTCTGATGACGTATCTTAAAAAATTTTTGCTGACCCCAGACGATTTTATTTCAAGCTCTATTACTAAGGAGATTAATGAATGACTTATCTAATTTTTCTGGTTCAGATGGCCTCTCTAAAGCTTAAGAAATCGCAAAGCTTATCATGGGTGTAAAGTGGTTATCCCTGGAACCCTTCTTCAACGGTCACTCATAAGCATAACCCCATCAGTCTGGCTATGTGTCATTTGATTACGATCTTACTGCGGCCAGACGTTCTAATTTAAATTACATGAGCATCCTAGTAGTGAAAGGCTACACTATGGCTATATCTATTATCTAACCCCTGCACTGAGAAGAATAAGTCAGAAGATGATTGAAATCGTCAGGAGGTAGCAAGGATAAAGTGAGAAATATGTCATCAGAATAAAGTGCTTCATAAAATTTTTTGGTGGAAAAAAAAAAAAAAATCACCGAAATGTAAGAGGCGTTGCTGTGGCTAGAGGGAAAGGCTTAACTAAACGTGAACCCGGAAGACTGCAGGCTTAATTCTATAAGCTAAAGTCGGAAAGGGTGGATGAACAGAGGATATTTATGTTCAGTTTCTTTATGGATTTATTTTTCTTTCTACATGAGAAGTGAGAGAGCATGAAGTATTTATTTAGTCACATTCACAACGATTTTTTTTTCTTCTTACCTACTATATGCCAGTGAGTAGGTTTAAGAGCAGAATTATGTTCTCCACTTTCACTACACATTTATTTTCTTCACTGTCTCTGAAGTAGGAGAGCAAAGACCATTACTTTTTCCATTTCGTTAAGGATTTCTCAACAGTATTGTAAGAGAGTGAAGAGAAAGAGCGGTGAGTTATCGGTTTCTCTTAAGAAAAATTTAATACATTTTTTTTTTTTTTAATGCAGTTACAATTTTTCCTCATCAACAAATCACGGCACTGTAATAACAAGATACTCATTCTCATATTCTGACTTGGATTTCTTTTCTTTACTTACATAAAGAAATACGTGAGGTTTCTAGTTTTCTTGTGCAGTGTTAATACACCAGGAAAGCAGGGTACACAAATGGAGCGCCACCTGGTGGATATTACCTCAGTAGGTTGCCTTAAAATACGTGACAAAAAAAAAAAAAATCTTTCTCACTGTGAATAGGGATTTGTTCTTATTGTGGAAGACTGCGTGAGAGTGCAAAGAACATCTATTTTCTCACTGGCGTTAGGACTCTACTGTCTTATATTGTGAAAGAAAGTGCAGGGACGTACCTGTGGGGGGACGGGGGGGGGCTGTTTGAAACTGCCCCCCAGGCCCCCAATTGAGGGAGGGCCCCCAAAAGCCTTAAAAATTTTATAAGCTTTTTCATTAATATATATATATATATATATATATATATATATATATATATATATATATATATATATATATATATATATATATATCATCCCGACAATCTTGGCTGAGATATTAGATAAGTTTTGAGAATGACGGGGGGCTGAGGGGGGGCCCCGCAAAGAACTTAGCCCCCCGGGCCCCCAAGTCTCTAGGTACGCCCCTAAGAAAGTGGATGAACAAAGACAACCTTTTTTTCGCTTCCATTAAGGATTTTTCCTAACAATATGAAAAGAATAAGACACGCAGAGAACATTAAATTTTTCAGTGTTATTAGGGATATATTGTTTTGACTTCATGCAAAGAATGGATAGACAGAGAATATCTATTTCCTCACTTTCACAGAAGATAATTTCCTCTTATTGTATGAGAAGTGTAAGAGCAGACACCTTTCACTTCATTATCTCTAAGGGTTTCTTCGCTTTAATCACTGAGCACAATCGGGTCCCAGTTTGTAAATCTCGTGGATATTTTCGTTTATAGGATGAACACAATCTACCACCAGATTGCAAACCCTGAAATCCTGTGAACAAACGTACACCTTAAACCTTCACCTCGAAGGATTTCTCTTACTTGACCCCTTCATTTCGATGACATATTTTTTTTGTTTTATTTTTGTCATCTTAACAAGTTTTTACTTAAGTGTGGACAAATCTTTAGTATTCAAGGGGATTATAAAGGCTGTCTATTGCACCTCAGTGTAAAAGGTCTATCAAGTTAATCAAAACTCTAATGGAGACTATCTATCTATCTATTGCCAGACGCCTCAATCCCGTTTGGGGTGGCCACAAACAAATCGCCTCCACGTGGCCCTGTCCCCCGCCATTTCACTGCCCTGCTCCCAACTCACACCCCCCTCACTCATATACCTCTCCACCCCATCCCTCTATCTCATCCTCGGCCTCCCCCTCCCTCTTCCCCCCTCCACCTCACTCACATACACTCTCTTCGTCAGTCTCTCACCCTCCATCCTTTCCACATGGCCAAACCACCTCAGTGTGTTCCTCATAACGCTTCCTATCACATCCACATCCACACCACAACGCTTCTTTATATCCTCATTCGTCAGCCTGGCTCTCCATGTGACTCCACAGGCTCCTCTTAAATAACTCATTTCCACTGCTCTCACTCTTGACTTGTGTCCTTCCAACAACGTCCAAGCTTCACTTCCATACGTTAGAGTTGGTATCACAATACTGTCATGTAGTAACTTTTTCACTTCCATGCTCACTTCCCTGTTTCTTATCACTGCTTTCAAGGAACCAGCAACCTTTTTTCCCTGCTGTACCCTTTCAAGCATTTCACCCTCCAAACCTCCATCCTCACTCATCACACTACCCAAGTACTTGAACGTACTCACATTTTCCAATTCCTCACCATCCAACCTCGCTTTACATTCACTGACTTCACCTTTCTCAAAGACCATCACTTTACTCTTCCCTACATTCACCTTTAGATTCCGTTTCTTACACACTCTCCCAATAATAATAATAATATAACTTTTACTTCATTCAGCTGAAGGTAATCATAAAATAGTTATAGTAGAATGCAAAGTATGGCCTCGAGCTGAAGGGGTTAAACACACATACACACTCACACACACACACACACACACACACACACACACACACACATATTTATGATCATCACGGGAACATGCTGGCAACCTGCCTTGATGTAACACAACAAAAGGGATTTCCCAAAGATGCATTGCCACGCTTCCAGCAACAGAAGAAGGGGCAGGCACGTGAGGCATGGAGGGAGCCCAGGGTAGATAAAAGAGAGAAGGGGAAGGGAAAGGAAGGGAGAGAGGGACGGCGGAAGAAAGGCACAGTCTGAAAGAGACGAAACGCTGGACAAACGCGAAGAAAGAGGGTGAGAGAGCGAAAGATGGAGAGGCAAAAAAAGGAAAAGACGTGGTATAGGAAGGAGTGATCAGTGAGAAGAAAAAAGGAGAGAGATAAAGTTCCAGAAAAGGTAAGTCATATGTAAAGGAATTATTGACGAGCATAAGAAAGAGGGTGCGAAAGAGAAAGATAAGGCTGTAGGAAAAGGAAATTCTAAGGACCATAAATGAATAAAGAAAGAAAATACGATAGAAGTTGAGAGACTGGCGGAAGGATAGGATCAGAAAACCGTATTATGAATGACAGAAAATGAGCAAAGGCAGTGAGGGACAATATTGCGGTGAGGCAAAAATGTGTAAGTCGTAGAAAGAGAAGAAACAATTAAGAAATTGGAAAAAGAAAACAAAGTATGAATAGAAGTAAATTTCGACAGGGAGGAGTTTAGGAAAACCAACGATATATTTCAACCTCAAAGGAGGGAGAACAACATAGGAAAATTATAAAACTGGGAAGGGCGAAAGGAGAAAGCAGAGGCCGACAGAGGAAGGAAATTTGTAGAAAAGCGAAAACATGTTGAAGTGGAAGCCACGTTCTGAGGGGCAGAGAAAAAGGGCATCAAGGGAGGAACTTGTCAAACACACACGACGACAACAGAGAGGAAATATTGAAGAGAAAATGCTAGGAAGAAAAAGCACAAAAGAAACCTTAAAAAAAGAAAGAAAATTTCAAGATTCTCCTTGCGAAAAGAAGATAGGAATAATAAACATAAAAACAGCAAAAAGGAACTGATTCCAATGTATTTCAAGTACGACAGACACAATAAAAGCTGCCAGTGCTTGAAAGAGGAAAGTGGAAAAGATCTAGGAAAAAAGATGAGAATGTGAAAGTTGGACACAAGAAGAAAAGAATATAAACAGAAATAAGTAAAAAGAGACTGTTGAGAATGCCAGCCGACTTTAGCATGCGAGGAAAGTTGTAGGCAAGAAAAGGAGTTAAAATGAACCCAGTGTATGACCCAGCGGAAAAAAAAAAAACAGGATGCGGAGGAAAGCTCGAAGAGAGGAAAACAAAGTAGGGAGAAGGAAGACTTAAGCTTAGAAATGCACATGTAAGAGAGAGAAGGCAATGCAGTAAGATATACCCTTTAGTTAAGGCGAGTAAATTAGGACTATATTAAATTAACATGAAGGTCAGAAAGCGTTGCACTAGAAAAGCCAATAAAAAGACTGCCTGAACGGTAAGACAGATTCAAAATTTATATTAACAAAAATAGTACAGGAAGTATGAGCAAAAGAAAACATAACCAAGATAATCGAAACTAAGAGAGAGAGAGAGAGAGAGAGAGAGAGAGAGAGAGAGAGAGAGAGAGACAGACAGACAGACAGACAGACAGAGACAGACAAGAAGATACAGACAGGCACAGACAGAGAGACAGGCACAGACAGAAAGAGACAGACAGATATACAGACAGAAAAACTGACAGATACAGCTAGGCAAAGACATACAGATAGCCAAAGGGACAGAAAGACATTGACAGACACAGAAAAAAAGAAGTAGACAGCCTGAAACAGAGGTAGACGGAGAGACAAACACACACACACACAAAAAAACACACACACACACACACACACACACACACACACACACACACACACACACACACACAGATGAACAGACAGACAAGGCCTGCAGTACTGCCGGACCCAGGTTCAAATCACCGCTGGGGCTGGGAACAGTATAAGGATTTGAATTTCAATAAAAAGCAGACTTTACCGATCTACCAGAAGACCCGCCGACATGTAAAAATACCCCCGCTAATACCAATACATCAGTCCTGCATGAGACGTATTCAATATGGACGGTGGGTGTTAGCGACGAAGTGGTGACATGTAGAGGTGTATGGTATGTAGGATGGACTACTGGGCCTTGGGAGCAGGCTGTGAAAGCCTATGCCCAGAGTGGGACACATAAACACACACACACACACACACACACACACACACACACACACACACACAGGCAGAAATACACACACACACACACACACACACACACACACACACACACACACACACACACACACACACACAGGCAGAAATACACACACACACACACACACACACACACACACACACACACACACACACACACACACACACACACACACACACGCGCGCGCGGAGGAAGACGGACACACACACAAAGACAGACAGACAGTGGCAGACAGACAAACAAACGGTCAGATAGAAAGACATAAACCAAGAGACATACAGACACAGACAGACACACACACACATACAGATAAGGAAAGATAGACAAAGATAGGCAGACAGACACAGCCATAGGCAAACAGATAGAAAGACTCAGAAGAGCACACAGACAGTCAAACAGACAGACGGATAAACAAATAGAAAGACAATCAGACACACACACACACACACACACACACACACACACACACACACACACACACACACACACACACAGACCAAGACAGACACGCTGACATGCAGACACAAACAGAATGACAGACACACAAACAGACACAAACACACAGGCAGACAGATACACACAGGCACACAGACAGACACAGACACACAGAGATATAGTCACAAACAGCCACAGACAGGCACAGTGACACTGACACAGACATAGACAAACACTAAAACAGACACACAGAACGACAGACATAAACACAGACACACAGAACGACCCCCCCCCCCCCACACACACACTCCTGCTCTGCAGGCATAGGTACAGTATAATAACAGAAGAATTAACGGGGAAAAAGTTTAAACAGGCATGCCGCTTCCAGGGCTGAGGTACCGTACCACGTGTTTCTCCCTTGTTCATGTGTTTAGATGCACTTCTTTGTTTTTCAGGCCTAAGCTTCGGGCAGCATCTTTTCAGGGTTTAGACATGAACATTCCAGTATAGCCAGAGCAGACAGAAAATGCATCACATACTGTCTTCTGTTCTACACTGATAATGTAACTTTCAGGTGCTGTTCATTCCGCGGCAGACTTTTTTTTTTTTTTAACTTATTTACTGTAAACCTGTGATCAGCCATTCCTAGAGACTCTCACAGCGTATGTTTCACTTTCACCTAAATTATACTTCTATGTTAGAATGTCCGACAATGACAGGGTTAGTGGTATCAGAAGTAACACTCTCAGTCACCTTTACTCACTAGTGGCTGAACATAATCGGCTGGCGTTAACTGGAATATTACAAAACAAGCGACCATCAGAGTGAACGTCTTTTCGAAACTGTGTAAATATAAACTCAAAGAGAGTTTGTTCAGTTACCCAAAAAATATTAATTAAGTTGGAAGAACTGAAATCTCGCTTCATTCGTTTGGAAATCAAAAGGTTATTCAGATACTGAGTGCACCCAGCCAGAATAATGGAACAAAGAAAAAGGAAAGAATTAAATTAACATCTAGCGGTAATGTAACCCCTTCAGACTACGAGTACGTCGTAATTGATTTGGATGACTTTACTCGGTTTATGATGGAGTATAGGAGAGAAGTGGAGGAACGATTAGGCAAATATGAATTGGAGCAGATGGGGGATTTGGGAGGTGTGTGCAGGATACTTACAGGAGAAATATGTGCAGCATGTGATGTGGTGTGTGGGATGAAGAGAAGACGGAGGGGGGTGTAAGGAACAGCGTGGTAGAATGAAGAGGTGAGACAGGCTGTGGCACAAAAGAAGAAAGCATATAATGAATGGATGAGAAACAGGGGCGTGGAAGAAGTTGAGAGGTGGAAAAGAGAGTTATATGTAGAAAGAAAGAGAGAGGTGAAAAGATTAGTAAGAGACAGTAAGAAGCGAGCGGATGAGGAATTTGAAAGGAACTTGAGTGTAAAGTGGAGGGACTGTAAGAAAATGTTCTGGAAAGAGGTCAAGAGAGTAAGACAGGGTGGAAGTGAAGTTAGCATGGGAGTGAAAGATAAAAATGGTAGATTACTAGTGGAGAAGGGAGAAAAAGTGAGCAGATGGAGAGAACACTTTAAGGAATTGTTGAACATAGAGGATGGAAGTAATGCGAGTATAAGTGGCCGGGGAATGGCTGGGAGAAGGAGGGAGGTGAGAAAACAGGAAGAAATCACTAGGATAGAAGTTGTGGAAACAATGAAGAAAGTTAAATTGGGGAAAGCCCCAGGAATTGATGAAGTGTGTGGTGAAATGCTGAAGCATGGGGGAGAGATAGTAGTAGAATGGATGTGGAAAATGTGCAGATTGACCTGGGAGGAAGGTGGAGTCCCGGAGGATTGGAAGTCAGGTATTATTATTCCCTTGTACAAAGGAAAAGGGGAAAAAGAAGTGTGTGGTAATCATAGGGGCATCTGTCTTCTTAGTATAATAGGAAAAGTGTATGGTAGGACTCTTATTGACAGAGTTAGAGAAAGAACAGAGGAATTAGTTGGAGAAGAACAGGGAGGCTTTTTGAAGGGAAGAGGTTGTGTAGATCAGATATTCATTCTTAGATCTTTATCAGAAAAGTGTCTAGAGAAGGGAAAGAAGTTGTATGCAGTTTTCATGGATTTGGAGAAAGCAAATGACAGGGTGGATAAACAAGGATTGTGGAAAGTATTAAGAACATACGGAGTAGATGGGAAGTTACTGAATGCTGTGAAGAGTATGTACGATGATGCTAAGGCTGCTTTGCGTGTGGATGATGAACTGAGTGAATTTTTTTCTTTGAAGGTTGGGTTGAAACAGGGATGTGTCATGTCTCCATGGTTGCTCAATCTGTACATGGATGGGGTAATAAAAGAGGTACAAGGTAGGGTAGTGGATGTAGGAGTGGCCCTGGTGAGAGAAGATAGTGTTTGGAAACTCCCTGTACTGTTGTTTGCAGATGATACTGACTTGTTGAATGAAGACGAAGGAGAGCTGCAAGACTTGGTTGATGAGTTTGGGTGAGTGTGTAAGAAACGGAATCTAAAGGTGAATGTAGGGAAGAGTAAAGTGATGGTCTTTGAGAGAGGTGAAGTCAGTGAATGTACAGCTAGGTTGGATGGTGAGGAATTGGAAAATGTGAGTACGTTTAAGTACTTGGGTAGTGTGATGAGTAAGGATGGAGGTTTGGAGGGTGAAGTGCTTGAAAGGGTACAGCAGGGAAGAAAGGTTGCTGGTTCCTTGAAAGCAGTGATAAGAAGCAGTGAAGTAAGCATGGAAGTGAAAAAGTTACTACATGACAGTATTGTGATACCAATTCTAACGTATGGAAGTGAAGCTTGGATGTTGCTGGAAGGACACAAGTCAAGAGTGACAGCAGTGGAAATGAGTTATTTAAGAGGAGCCTGTGGAGTCACATGGAGAGACAGGCTGATAAATGAGGATATAAAGGAGCGTTGTGGTGTGGATGTGGATGTGATAGGAAGCGTTACAAGGAGTACACTGAGGTGGTTTGGCCATTTGGAGAGGATGGAGGTGAAAGACTGACGAAGAGAGTGTATGTGAGTGAGGTGGAGGGGGGAAGAGGGAGGGGGTGGCCGAGGATGAGATGGAAGAATGGGGTGGAGAGGTATATGAGAGAGGGGTTTGTGAGTTGGGAGCAGGGCAGTGAAATGAGGGGGGACAGGGCGACATGGAGGCGATTTGTTTGTTGTCACCCCGAACGGGATTGAGGGGTCTGGCAATAGAGAGATAGATAGATGATGGATTTTCCGAACTGGAGGAGTTAAATATAAATTTCACGAATCGTTACATTACAAGAGGTTTCTTATAAGCTGAACACAGTCGTCTGGGGGTAGGAAAATTGAAAAGACGTCACCGTGCTGATGGTGTTAAAACTCTTTACTCATTCTAGACAAGGACTAAAACACAGTCGGGCAGACAAAGACAGTACACTGTTTAGGAGTTGATGTGCTTTATTTAAGTTTCCACATTTTCCGTGAGGATTTAATGCAATATATTGTCATCTCATTTAAGCGCAATCGAAGACAGTTTCTTCACAAAGAATTATCTTTTTCATGTCTTCTTCAATAGTTTCTTGGCATACTGTCTCAAGATAATCGCCAAGAGTTAACGATTTATATGTACTTAATTATCACAAAACATTTTGAAACAATGTTAAGAAAGGTAGGTGAAACTTTTGACATACATTCTGCAAGCACTAGTTCACAATTTCAAAGTAGAAGGGTGTTTTGTTGTGCATTTAATTAAGCTAAAAACTTAAGGCTCCACGTGAAATTACTATCATCATGACCAACATCATTCTGACCTCTTTTTCCTACAAAAGAATGGGGTGAGGTAAGGTCCAGAAGGCAAGAGGGATAAACGCAGTAGTAAGAAACTCATTCATTAAATATTAAGGCCCCTAGAATCTTGGTTCCACCTTACTGGCATCATCATTGGTACTTTTTTTGTTTTGTTTAGGTGCCCTTCGTATCACCTGCAGATACATTCATTTCCTTTACTAGTTTTATTTCCATCTACTCCATAAATCAAACTTAGAACGGAAAAGATACCTATACTGTATTTTATCTTGGCCTAAAATTACCGTATCTGTATGATGAATGCTGAGGTGTAACAAAATATAAATACAGGAAGAAACTGCTAAAAACGAGAGGTGCTATGGAAAGGGTGTAGGGTCGTGTTATTGTCTTGTTCTGTCACTGAGCTGAAAGGAAATGAGCAACAAAAGGACAACACCCTACACCACGATAAGGTAGACGAATTACAGACAAGGTAAAAGCATGCCAAGCTTGGAAATGAGGGATCCCACGGTTATGGCTGAGTGATGCCAAGGTTGGGGTTATTGGACGTGCAGTATCCTTCATCGTTAAAGTAAACCTCTATTTCAATATAAATTTCGGTATGTTCTTGCTACCTCAAGACGATTTTCTCCATCTAAGAAGAGACCTCTTATAAAGGGATAATGAAGCATACATCTAACCACTTCACTTGCAAATATTTTCTAGACTGAGTGAAATTGTCTAAAGCAGATACAAGATAATGAAGCAAGACGTTATCGGGTTGCAGACACGCATCGTCTGAGATATATCCTCAATACTTCTTATCTATTTGTGTGTGTGTGTGTGTGTGTGTGTGTGTGTGTGTGTGTGTGTGTAAGTTTAAATTTTCACTTTCTTCAACCTCTTTACTTTCACGAACCACTGCGTCGGCATTTTTCTTCATTTCAAGGCTTTTAATCTTAGACTCGTATGAGTCACCCACAAATAAAAAAAAAAGTAGCCTGAGTTTAGCTAGAAACATTGCCATATAAATTCTAGAAACTACCTGAATGGCTTCACATGCATCTCATTAAGTACAAATGACAGTTCAACTATCAGTTTCTATGGATTGCAAGTAAAAATGCAAGTGCCTGAAAAAATTGTTTTTTAGTACCAGGTACCAGTAAATACTTGAATGCTAAGCCTGCCTGGCACTGAAGATGATAAGAGATTTTAGATGACAATATCATGAGTCTGTGTCAACAGAATAATTGGACACTCTTTGCTTGGACACTTAAATTAAATAGAAGTCAGGCTAATCAAAACTGCCCTGCCATAATGAAAATAAGGCAAGAGTGATGAAAGCCGCTTGGATGAACAGCCTCTCATTACGGCAGAGACATAATATATGACGCTTATAAAGGGTGATCATTTTTCAGATGGATGGGTGGTGGGATAAGACTGCTTGAGATCCCCGCCAAGTGGCCACGCGTGAAATTGCACAGACTTCGCCGACACCAGGAGGGACTCGCTAGGCCGGCTTGGGAGCTGTCTTACTCGGCCATAAGGTGGCAAATCCTATGGGATGAGGTCGTGAGGCTCAGATGGAGATAGGGGATGGGTGTCGGGATGGGAGAATGTCGTGGTTTGAATCGTTCTGTAGCGATGTTCATTATATTAAACTCATTACAGTGAACATCAATGCTCTGTGTTCCTTATCTCACTTGGTACGGGATTGTGAGGCTCGGATGGGAATAGGGGGATATGTCTAGGTTCTAATAACCTGTGGCTCTCTTCGTACTAAGCTCATTTTAGTGTCCGTCTCTGTTAATCGTTCTTTGTGTTGTTTATTCTCAGTATGGTGAATCACGAGGATTAGTGCGATCATGAGGCACCTTTGGAGAGGGGTGGAGAGTGGGGGGAGGGAATTGTTAGACTTACTCTGTTGCTTTTTTCATCGTATTCAACTCGCTTTAAATGTTCGTTGTATATCTGCCTCTGTCTGCGTCTGTCTGTGTTATTGTTTCGGTGTGTGTTTCCCTGTCCCTTTATCTATCACTCTGTTGCCGTTTGTCTGTTTCTGTTTGCCTGTCTCTGTCAGAATTTACTCTCAGCGTCATGCTCTATCTCTCATTCTCACACTCGCTCACGCTGTTCCACTCTCTCTCACTCTCCACACACAGGCAGGTCGCCTTTGACTGTATAACAATCTTATTTTGCCTTCCGCTTCACTGCTGCCAAATTCCCCTCAGATATACTAGTTTTTAAGGATCCTTCCCAAATTAAACGACCTATATTTGACACCAGTCTTATCAAGACGTTTGAGACCCAACACTCCTGCTCCGATGATGACCATCATATATTATGAAGTCAGTGCTGATTTGTTATATGATACTTATACAACTATTATATACTACTATTTTAACATCAATCTTGCCCCTTCAGTCTGACCACTCTTCATATTTTATTCTTACTAACGCCGGACGATGTTACTAAACTTCTGACAGATTTCTGTTAGTGAAGAATTTAATGAAGACTCACCATCCACTCACTCGATGTAGTGCTGTTGTCGGGTGTCTGCCCTTTCCTCTCCTCCATTCTTTTTTCCTTCCATCCTCTTCTGTCTTCCTTTACTTCATTCTTTCCTTGTCCTTCTGCCTACGGGTAACTTTACACTTCCTCTTCTGTCTTTCTTTCCTTCATTCTTTCCTCTTTCTTCTGCCTGTGGGTGACTCTACACTGAGTGACAAGCCAAATGGTTTCCTGTACACCAGGAAACCATTTACTACTTTGGGTGGTAACCAAATAACCAAATTTTGGCGCCTGGTGGTTTAGTGGGTAATTATTGCGCTCCAATTGGATTGAGCTGGTGAAGGTTTATATCCATGGGGTGGTTGGGGTTGATTGCTCATGTAATGCCACTCAGGGATGAGTGAGGCTGGTCACTCTCATCTTAAATGTCGGGACCAACTGCTTAGCCCCGGCTCCTACGCTCCTCGTGGGGCAATGTAGGATTGGATGATGGATGGATGGACTATACTGTAATTCTTCCACATTCAAAGGTCTTTCAAAGCTGAATACAAGCATCTGGTGGTAGCAAAATTATCATTAAAAATAATGCAAGAGAATGAACGGGCTAAAAGAATATAAAGGGCGTTTCTATAAAATCGTGCCTCATTTCAGGACGTTATTCATGGTCTAATTTTAGTAACAGAAGCTATGTTAACCTGGGTCTAATATTATCCTAAACCGTTACGAGCCTACTATACAGTTGCTAATGATCACCTTAGGAGCGAAAATGGCCGCCATCATAATTCACCCATAAGGCCATCAGTGTCTCCCTAATGTGGAGTATTAGACCCTTGTTTTACAGATATTTTATTTATTATTAGCACGGAAGTAACCTCCTTCCGTTTAATGCACTGTTTCTGCAACACCCTCTATAGTTGCTGTAAATGACTTCACGGTGAGAAATGCCTACCCTCCCTATTTATAGAGCCCACAAAGTGGAATAAATGTAATTCCGGTGCTGTTGCTCTACTACTTCCTGATTTATGATGAAAATATAAAGAAGATAATTCATACAATTCTGTGCATATAATAAACCCCTTCACTACGACAACGTTTCTTCATCTAATCCATGCTACCTCCGAGTAATTATGTTCAACTTTACTGTACAAAATTGTCAGGATGTAGCAAGAATAATTTTTATAAAAGACGTAGCACTACCGGGACAATTCTTGATGGCCATAACAGGAGCATACGAACAAAAACGTTAATTTGCACACATGCAAAATGAATGCACAAACACAACACAAACACAAACATAAGAAAACAAAACTAAATTCATTCTCTCTCTCTCTCTCTCTCTCTCTCTCTTCCACATCTACCGTCCTGTACTCAAACTTCACATCCTAGCAACCACACTCACTGGTTCAGGAGCACTCGCTATCACTTCTAGATACACGGAAAACCAATTACGTCTTCAGTTAAGGTATATCACCATACAAATTACTTTTTCTTGGCACACCACCACTCCTTCCTTCCTTACCTTTCCTCCCTCTACACCTCTTCTTCCGTTCTCACCCCCACCCTCCACCCGTTACCATTCTCTTTTACAACCCTTCCCCTCCCCCCTTATATATCACCATCTCACAACCTTTCCTGTCCTCTTCCCTTCACCCCTCTTCTCCTTCCCTCCACCCCTCTCTTCTCGTCCTTCCCTTTATTCCTTTCTCCCTTTCCCCAACCTTCTCCATTCTCCCTTTCCCCAGCCTCCTACCTCCCCCCTTCCCTTTTTTCCTTTCTTCCTCTCCCCGACCCTCTCATTTTTCCTCTCCTCCCTGTCTTCCCGTTCCTCCCCCCACTTCCGCCTCTTCTGTGGTCTCTTTACTGTAATTACCTTATCTCACTTACAGCTTCAACTGCTACCACTTACAATTTCTATCACAATTAAAAAGTTATATTTAAACTTTTGTACACACACAATTCGTCCATAGCTCCTACTATCACGACTACGAGCATTTTAAGACAGTTTGCATATGCCTTACCCATAGTTCCTGTTAAAACTACGAACGTGTTATAACAATCTGAATATACTTTACTCGTAACTTACTAATGAATCATTAAGACACGTTTGTGCATAACCCTTCTTACCCACGTTCCCTTCTATCACAGCTGAGGAACATTTAAGACAGTGTTTATATACACAGCACCCATAACTTCTATCCCAGCTGAGAACATTGTATGACTGTACATGTAATTCTGCACATCTACAAGTTTCGCTGTCAGCTAACAACATTATTATTTCCTTCACCTAGACAGGCCATTCCAAAGCTGAATTTTATATATATATATATATATATATATATATATATATATATATATATATATATATATATATATATATATATATATATATATATATATATATATATATATATATAGGGGGTAGGGGGGGGTTTCAAGAATACTCCCCCAGTATCCCTGGTTGTTGTAAAAGGCGACTAAAAGGGTTGGCGGAGAGTTAGTGCCCCTCCCCGGAAAACAACTAAAAAAACAAACAAGAAGCCTCGGACAAGGACTGACCAAACGATGGCGACCCTGGAACGGACAAAGGACTTGGTAATGGGTACATGGAATGTAAGAGGAGCGAATGATGAGGTGAAAGAGAGAGAGATTGTCCAGGTGCTTGAGGGTGCGAAAGTGGATGTATGTGGAATTGTCATAAAATGAAAATGTCATAAAATACTTTGTGGTTCCTTTGTGGTTGAGTTATATATATATTAGACTTGTGGACGAGCGGTTTTTATATCTTGGAGTAGCTTCCCATTTGTCATGTAGTGACAGGAGAGGTAAAGAATAGTATGGGACTATTTTTATTTGTCTTGGAAATATTAACAAGTCTCTCACACAGAGCGAAGTATAAAGTCTCACTAGCTATCTCTCTGTCTCTCTCTGGCTCCCTCTCTCTTTCTCTCAAGTTGCTAAGCCCTTTCTTTTTCTGACCTGCCTGTTCTAAGGCTTGTCTCCTTCTGAGCTCTCTTTCCTAAATTCTGGTGTAGCAGGGGTGTGTCACGTGTGTTTCTTGTGAGTGGAAAGTTCTAGCAGCCTGTGTGTGAGTATGTGTGTATGTGTGTGTATGGTCACTAGGTCTTTGTTCACGGTTGGACTGCTGACAACTAACTGCATCATCTCCTTACTGGCTACTTCGTAATCTGTCGTCAGCTTTTCCTCAGTGTAACTTGCAAGCTCATTTCCTTTTCCCAGGCTCGCATAGGGCTGTCTATCTATCTATTTATCTATCTATCTATTATGATTTGTAATTATAATACATTGCTCGGTCACGCGAAAATGGCGTACCATCGACAGTTAATAGTCCTAACATATTAATACACATTATATATACATTATAATGAACTTATAAGCTAATTAAGTGAAATACATAATATTGTAAAAGTAACATAATTGTATGAATATTGTATACATATATTATTCATAGTAAATAGTGATTATTCAGTAATATTACATTTTAAACAAGTTGTATACATATTTGAATAAATGCATTAAAGTAAATTATTTAACTGTAAAACAGTATGTACTTGGGTTATTATAGTGAAATGCATACATGCAAGAATAAAAAATAGTTTAAAATTAAGATTATGGTAAGAGTTATTAATATTTCATTTAAAGATAATGGTAATGGTCTGCCATATATAGGTCATTCTTCTTTGTATTTTTTTTTTTAAATATATATATATATATATATATATATATATATATATATATATATATATATATATATATATAAAATACTATATATAAAATATATACACTTCATTCTGGGTGGTTAACTGTGATGTTAACTCTCCCCCCACTAAATAATGACTCCAAATTAGCAATTCTTGCATGCATTCTGTGCATTGCGAACAGGAGTACTGCAACTACAATGCAGACGATTATAAAGACAGTAGGTGCTGGGCTATACACATAATATGGGTTGAACATACTCAAACTCAAATCTTCCCTGGGCTTCATTGTTTCATTGATCAGCTGCATAGTTTCAAACTTAGGTGAAGTCAGCTTAATACTTGTGCTCATGTTTAAGTTCATATCAGGCAGTGGGTGGAAATGTTTGTGTGTATGATTGAGAATGGCGTAGTGATTGATGGTGGATAAAGTAGACATGGCTGGTGTAAATACCGCACAGTAGTCTGGTGCTATGTATAATCCTGATGCTGATGTATGAGATGGTGGTATATCTGGACAGACTATGTAAACTGATGTGTTATGAGGGAAATAAAAAAACTGTGAGTGTCCAATGCGTTGATGGCGTACAAGTTTATCTGGAGCAAAAGTGAAGTTGCAATGATGATGAATATTGTCATTTCTGATGATAGCCATTTCACAAGGGACTGTATCAGTAGGCTGAAACGTGAAAATGTATGAAGGACAAAGATGAACAGCATGTAAGGATGTGCGGCACTTTCGTTCAATCGTTGACTCACTTGCGAAAGTGACAGTGTCCCGTCTCTTGGAGACCATGATGAGTTCGGTGTCTGTGTTGATGTAGGTGATGACCAAAGTGTTGTTATTTCTATAGGGGAAGGGGTGTATTTGGTATACTGTGAACAGGTCTTCAGTGATGAATGGTACATGAACTACCACTGATGTTGGTGTTAGTGTTGCTTCTAAATACGGGTAGTATTGCATAAATTCGCTACTGCGGAACAACGGCTTCAATTTATGTTTATGTATGCCTTGACTAACTATCTGACGTAGCTCATGAACTGGGAGTAAGTCAATTGTGATCTTGCCATCACCAGCATTCGAAATTCCTTGCATAAGTGCCCTGAAACGATCTCTAGTGTTCTCTAATTGTAGTAGAATCGTGTCAATATGTTCTGTGATGATGGAGAAGTGCTGGAAAAGGGTAACATTTCCCTCTAATTCATTTATTTTATCTACACTCTCGAGAGCTACGTTTTCTGCTTGTTTCAGATTTTTCACAATTGTCTTCATTGCTGAGTTCTGTCCTGCGATGAATTTATCTTGGTATGTTAGTACCTGAGCTATCTTATTAAATTTGTTGTTTATTTCTTTAAGGTCATCCTCTGTAGCCAATCCAAAGATGTTCACAAGAACTGCGCCGCCCAGATCGAACAAACCGCGCTTTTGGCGAGTACGGGTGATGTTGTTCCTGTCGCTCAGTACCTCCGTTCCATAAGATGGGAGATCTTGGATCATGACGAGCATAGTTGACTTCGCCTGTTCTAGTTTCCATTTCGCTAACTTTACCATTTCATTCACTTCCTTGGTGTTATGTGCTTGTGAAACATAATTTCCTATAATGAAGTCCAGAGTTCGCATCGGCGTCGCAAGTCTGTCTAGATAAGTAGGTAAGTCATACAAGTAATCTAGACTTATTTCAGTACTCATGACGTCCTTAACGATTGTAGTCGTGGCCGTTGGAGCTATGAGGCATCCTTGTCGTACTATATTTTTGGGGTCTAAGTGCGCATATCCTCTTCCTATGTAGAGGAGAATCCATAGCATAAGTCCCTTCATCGTAACCTACCAAAAAAAAAAAAAAATCTATTAATTTCCTATAATGCTGTGGTCGATGATAGTGATGATGTGCGTTACGGTTGATTGTTATTTCATTTATAGAAGGAGTTTAAATCGATATTTAATTCTCGTAAATGATGTACTGTAGATTTGATTGGAACAGTTGCACCTATGTTCGATTGTTTGGTATATGACCTTAATTTCTTTTTGTAATCATTGTTGTGTTCTTTCTTGGTTTCTTGAGGTACGTTCACCTGTTCGGTTGTATCCGAGGCTGAATAATTATGTGATAATTCCCTTGAAACTCGTTTTAAATGGTCAATATGAACTTGTTTCTCCTCGCCACTTGAAAGTGACTTAATTAAAACTTTGTTTGCTTTTATGTTAATTACTCTGTATGGGCCCTCAAATTTTGGGGATAATTTATTGTCTCTCGTATGAATGACACCGTAAACAATGTCTCCTAAGCTGATAGGTGAATCTTTTGCCTTCTTGTTAAATGCCTCCGTCATTTCTTCCTTGGACATCGTTAATTGTTTTTTGACTCTTTTGTGAATGTCCTAGAATTCACGTAAACGGAGTTTAGAGTAATCATCGTAATTGTATATAGGCATGCTGTCACCTTCTAGGAGCTCATATGGTAATTTTTTATCTGTGCCATATATAATGAAATGTGGTGTGTCACCGATGGATTTATTTATAGACCCATTAATTGAGGCTTCTACTCTGGGAATCCAATCATCCCAGCTTGCATAATTTTCACTGAGAATGTGTCGTAGCACATCTAATACCTTTTTATTTTGTCTCTCTACCAACCCATTCGATGCTGGGTGATAGGCCAAAACGTTAACCTTTTTGATGTTGTATTGTTTACATATTTCTTGTAAGATCTCAGAATTAAATTCTCCTCCATTATCACTTATTAATACCTTTGGGGTAGTAAAGCGACATATTACATTATCTGTTATTGTCTTTGCTACTGTCTCTGCTGTCTTATCTTTAATTGGAGCTAACATGACATAACGGGAAAAATGATCCGTTGCTACGAATAAGTATAGGTTATTATTGTATGATAATGGCATCTTGAGTAAATCAACAGCGACAACGTCCCATGGTTGATGTGGTACAGGGTAATTACCCATCGGTGCAGGTGTGATTGGGTATCCTTTGTGTTTCGCACATGATTCGCATCTGTCTATATGATTGTTTATATCTTTTCGTAATGAAGGCCAGTAATATAATAGCTGGGCTTGGTTGAATGTCTTATCCTTTCCAGGATGTCCTGCATGTGGGCTGTTGTGTATCAATCGTAATACATGGGGTATCATGTCATTAGGTACTACCAACTGGTTAGTATTTCTTTGGCGTTTTGGTTGTTTAGAGTTAATTTTGTATAATGTATTATTGACCATTGTGAATTGTTCAAGTGGGACATGCAGTTTGGGTAATTGTATGTCATCTCCACTTTCTAACTTGTATATTACTTTAGACCATATTGGGTCAAGTCTTTGTGCCTTTGCGATATCCTCGTGGTTTGGGATATTTCCTTTGAGATCTAACGCCGCGACCTGAATTGTGTTCGGGTTCCTAGATAATGCGTCAGCTACTATGTTCATTTTACCTTGTATATAATGAATTTGTACATTGTAGTTTTCAACTGTACATTTCCATCTTGCTCTCCTCCCAGAAAGGAGTTTTTCTTTAAACATACCCACCAGTGGTTTATGGTCGGTGAATAAGTGGATTTCGTAACCATATACCAAATCTCGAAACTTTTGTAATGCAAAAACCACTGCAAGTGCCTCTAAGTCTGTAGTGCAATAATTTTTCTCCGCACCTCTTGTTTGTCTGCTGGCAAATGCAATTGGTTGATTCTTTCCTCTTTTATCTTCCTGCATCAGTACAGCCCCTAATCCTTTAACTGATGCGTCTGTACAAATAAGAAATGATTTTGTGTAATCCGGATATGCTAAACAAGGTGCATTTGTTAGTTTAATTTTTAGATTGTTAAATGCCCTTTTTTGTTCTTCTTCCCATTGGAATACAGCATCTTTTTTGAGTAGTTGGAATAGAGGAAAGGCTATATGAGAGAACTGTGGTACGAATGACCTATAGTACCCAGCCAGACCTAAAAATTGTCTAACTTCGTCAGTCGTAGTGGGTTCAGGAAAATCTCTCACTGCCTGTATTTTGTCATCAGTGGTGTGAATACCATCAGAACTTAATTTGTGGCCTAAGAAATTTATTTCCTTAAAGCAAAATTTGCATTTAGAAAGTTTAATTTTTAATCCAGCATCACTAAGCTTTTGTAAAAGTAAGTCTAATTTCCTGAGATGATCCTTAATATTGTTCGTTGCGATTATAATATCGTCAAGATAAACAAATATTCCTTGTCCTAACATTCCGGACAATACGTAATTCATAAGACGCTGGAATGTGCCTGGGGCTGTCCTCAGTCCCATTGGCATTCTTGTATATTGATAATGGCCTCTGTTTGTTGAAAAGGCAGTGTATTTACGTGACTCCTTAGATACCGGAATCTGATAGTAGCCGTTTAGGAGATCGATGGTCGAGAATATATTTTTCTCAGGACCAATATTCTGTAGAACATCGCTTAGCAATGGCATGGGAAATCTGTCTGGTATTGTGTGATTATTTAGTTTACGGTAATCTACTACCGCACGCATTTCTCCATTTCGTTTGGGCACGAAGAATAGGGGGGCATTCCATGGGGAGACTGAAGGCTCAATAATTCCAAGTTTTAACATTTCATCGACATACTGATTTGCAAGTGTACGTTGGGAGTGTGGTATGCGGTAAGCTGGTACGAAAATTGGTGGTGTTTCTGGGTGCACATTAATCATGTGATTAATCAAGTTAGTACACCCTAATTGTTCTCCGGGCAATGCCACGGTGTCCCTGTGTGTTTCCAGCAGGGTTAACAAATCATTTTCTTCATCAAATTCACCTGAGTGAATTAAATTCTCTTTTATTCTTTCTCTATCCGTAGATTTTATCTCACTTGTTACTCCAGCTATAACTATTTCCTTCACAGGGGCGGGACATTTTTCAATATTAACTATGCAAGTTCCCTTTTTCAACTGAACTTCCCCATTCATGTGATTAATTATGAATATCTGAGTTTGCCCTTCGTTGTCCGTATGACATAATGCGTTTTCTACTGACAATCCCTTTACTTTACATAATTCTTCTAAGACAAGAACAGTACTATTCCGTAATTTGCTCTTTATGGTAACCTTCATGTATGAATTAGGTGGTATAACTAAATCATTAGTGAGATGGGCTGGAAAAATTGATAAATCAGTACTGTTATCTGGGTCACTAATTCTGGAGGATGGGGTTGGTGGTGGGAGTGGATCTATACACTCATCTGTTTGTGTATGTTTGTTTAAGCCTTTAATATTACCAATTCTTTTTGGCTCTCTTCTACCAATCGGTGAGGGCTCTGAAGTTATTTCCTCTATGAATTCATTATCAAAGTCTATTCCATTCATTTGTGGGAGTATAGTTATGTTCTCAGCTCTCATGGATCTTAAGCCCAGTAACATATGAGCTTTAATTGCTAAGTTTTCAACGATATAGAAAAATGCAGAGAATGGTCTTGTAGTTTCTGTGAAACTGAGATTTAATCTTATCATACCCTTCACTGTAATCTCTTGTCCATCTACTGTGTATAAATCTAAATCAGCTTCATCCAGAAAAGTTACTTTCTTTTTATTTTTAAGAATTCTATTTAGTTCTTCATGTGTTATTAAGTTCACTGGAGAGCCTGTATCTAAAAATAAGGAAACGTTTTGATCCTCACATACAGCTGGTATCAAGATACACTCATTTCCCAACATGCCTCCTATGTGAAGTTTAGCCTTGTTCTTCTTTACGTTTGTTCGTTTTTTGTCATGACCTGGTCTTCCCCCGATTTGAACATAGACACAATTTTTTCTACTGTTTTGCAATCACTAGTCCAGTGCCCTTGGTATCTATGATGCCTACAGTAAGGACCAAATCCTTGTGTCTTTTGTTTGTCCTCTTTTGCCTTGATAAAGCATTCATACCTTGTGTGTCCTGGTTTTGCACAGTAATGACATAGAATGGACCTATCCCTTGACTGTGACCTACGAGGTGATTTCCCATAAGAAGTGTTGTTTATGGCACGAGACCTGCTCGGGCTGCGCGAAAACTTATGAAACTGCCTGTAGGAAGGCGTCTGGGAACGAGGCCTAGGCAATTTTGTTTGTTTGGCCTGCCTCATTTCTGGTCGCGATCGATTTTGTTCTCTGTTTGGGGTCAGTGTAGATGTTTTCACAGCTGATACTGTCTCAGGTACCCTGATTCTACCAGAATGTGCATGTGTGTCGACCACACCTGCTTTACTGCACTGCATCTCTACCTCGTTCATTAAGTCTAGCAAGCACATTCCTGGGGTGTACGCAATCGTCTTGGCGATCTTAAGGTTCCTATCAGGTAATTTACACAAGGCAGCTACATAACCAATGATGTCCACAACGAGGTCTGGGGACATCTTTCCATCATCTGTTATCCAATTAGAATTCTCCAATGTAGCTAATAATGTTCTCTTGATTGTGGAGACATCAGCAGTTATTTCACTGAGCACATGGTTTGTAGTGTGCTCCCTTACAAGATCTACAATTTTATGTAATTCTGGAATTATACCTGGCAAGAAGTTCATACCTCCAGAAAATTTCTTCAGAAATTCAGTTTTAAATTCATCATATGTCCTAGCACGATGGAGCTTATCTGAGTGCAATAAATTGCTTGTTGGACATCTTTCCTGGCTTATGCAGGATGAAAAAATAGCAATTTTCTCTTGTTCATCTCGTATGTGGCGCTTGATGAACATTTGTTCGCACTGACTGACTAATGAAATGACATCAATGCGATCTTTGTCTGCGCCAGAGAATTTTTGGGCAGTTTTATCCTCGTGATACACAAACACGTGAGGTGTGGTTGTTAGATCCGCGGTATTTGTTTCTTGATCCATTTTTACTGATTGCCCTGTTAATTCAACTTGGACATGTTTATCGTTGTGTGAGGGAATGGTGGAATATGTATGACCGGACCGGTGAACCCTGTTAAGTATATTGGCATATGTGTGCAAGACAGCGGCAAAGTCCACACTCTCTATGTCAGAGGGGGTTTCCCACTCATCATCTGAAACTCCCGTATTTATTTCTTTATCTTTAGTGTGTGGTGAGGTTTGTACAAGGGGTGGGCTGCCTTGAGGCTCTCTTAATTGTGAATCTGATGTTGTGGCAATTTGTGTGTTATCTGGTGTGTTGCCTTGGGGCTCTCTTAATTGTGAGTCTGTTGTTGTGGCAAATTGTGTGTCATCTGGTATTAACGTGGGTGGTGGCGAAAATATTCCTGTCATTAAGATATGGTGTTATGAAATACGCCTCTTGTTTATTTATGTCCTAGCAAAATAGATGAGTAAATAAGTTGAATATAGCTAATTTTAGCACTGAGAAGAAATGAGTAAGTATAATTTTACCCACTTGATACAGATCGTAGAGGTGTGTCAATACAAAAGTCGATCTCGGAAGAAAAATACAGGTTTGATTGAAGATCTCTTGATAATTCTAGTGGTGTGTTGATGGACGATATTACTCAGGAAATTCCATGGCCTGGTGTTTGTGGTGGTTAACGGCTGTCCCAGGCAAACCTCAGCATAGAACGTCGAATTTCCAACTTAACTGTGAAAATAAATGAGTATGAGTAGGAGCTATGTGAATAATGAGTAATGAGTAGTGGGTGAGAAGTGCCTGGTGTCAGTCACACATTGCTTGGCATGGCAGACTCGCGTTGTGATGTCATCTCAGCACATGGTGACGTCGGCTTCCCACACTGGTAGCTGTGGTGAGTGAATGAGTAGCGATGAGTAACTTGAGTGAAGACGGGTGAGTAAGATGATTTGTGAATATGGACTTGATGTTTGCTTCGTCGTCTTGACCTCTGGGTCAGCATAGGCGGGAGAGAGTGGTGGGGCTTGTGTGCTTGTTGTTTCGGTCTTTCCTCTTCTTTACTTGCTTTGTTTTATATTCTTCTTGTTGCTGCTTGAAGTTACGTGAAGATTATAGAGTTGTTTTGTAGACTTGTAGGCTATTTGCATTGTAGGCTGTATTTTGTAGGAATCACTGTAGAACTGAAGCTAATCTTGTAGAGTTTCGCCTGCTTTTGTAGAAATTTGCTTTTAATGCGGAGACGATGTCCGTAGATTCGCTGGTTCGTCGTAGAAGTTGCAAGATCATATCAATATTTTGTTAAACTACTTGCAAGGCGTCGTGTGATCTCTTCACCTCTGCATCAGCATGATGATCGGGGAGACGGAGGGGGCTGGTTGGAGAGAATACTGTCAGGAGCTGGTTGTGTTGTTGGTTATGAGAGGTATTCTTTTTGTTTTCAATCTTGATATTTTGTAGGAATTCAATGTTGATTCGTAGACGAGGTTCGTATACGTTCGCTGCTACCAAATGTCATAAAATGACTAAATGTCATAAAAGACTTTGTGGTTCCTCTGTGGTTGAGTTATATATATATTAGACTTGTGGACGAGCGGTTTTTATATCTTGGAGTAGCTTCCCATTTGTCATGTAGTGACAGGAGAGGTAAAGAATAGTATGGGACTATTTTTATTTGTCTTGGAAATATTAACAAGTCTCTCACACAGAGCGAAGTATAGAGTCCCGCTAGCTATCTCTCTGTCTCTCTCTGGCTCCCTCTCTCTTTCTCTCAAGTTGCTAAGCCCTTTCTTTTTCTGACCTGCCTGTTCTAAGGCTTGTCTCCTTCTGAGCTCTCTTTCCTAAATTCTGGTGTAGCAGGGGTGTGTCACGTGTGTTCCTTGTGAGTGGAAAGTTCTAGCAGCCTGTGTGTGAGTATGTGTGTATGTGTGTGTATGGTCACTAGGTCTTTGTTCACGGTTGGACTGCTGACAACTAACTGCATCATCTCCTTACTGGCTACTTCGTAATCTGTCGTCAGCTTTTCCTCAGTGTAACTTGCAAGCTCATTTCCTTTTCCCAGGCTCGCACAGGGCTGTCTATCTATCTATTTATCTATCTATCTATTATGATTTGTAATTATAATACAGAATAACTGAAACAAAATGAAGAGGAGAAATTGTGAGAGAATGGGAGTATGGATGGGGTATATGTGCAGGAGTAGGTGAGAATGAGAGGGCAAAGGAAGGACTATGTATAGTTGTGAGTAAAAGATGGAAAAAGAGCATAAGACAGTATGGATCTCTTGGGTCAAGGATTATGTGGGTAAAGTTGAAAGTTGGAATACAAATGTGGACGATTGTGTGTGTGTATGCGCCAACGCAAGATCGTGCTAGAAGAGTGAGAGAAAAGTTCTGGACAAATGTAGAAGTGTGCATGGAAAAAGGAAGGAATGAGAGAGTGTTTTTGATCGGTGATATGAATGGTAAAGTTGGGAATGTGAAGGTGGATGGAATAGTTGGTGAGTAGGGTGTGCCTGCTGAGATAGATGAGAATGGGAGTGCGTTAGTGGACATTTGTGCTGGGAGGGGGTTGGTGATAGCCAATACCCTCTTCAGGCATAAAATGATACACAGGTATACATGGCGAGTGATGAGAAGGGTGGGTGGTGAACTGAATGAAAGGAAGGCAATGATTGATTATGTGTGTGTGGATGAAAGGATGCGAAGATGTGTAAAGGATGCAAGAGCTTATAGAGGTTGGGGAAGTGGACTTTCTGACCAATACTTGGTGGTGGCCAGAATTAGGATTCAAGTAACATGGAGGAATAGAAGAAGGGAAAGATGAGAGGAAGGGGTAGTTGCAAGGAGAGTGGAAAGGTTACAAAAGGTTGAGAAAAAGGCAGAGTATAAGAGAGAAGTGGAGGAACGATTGGGCAAATATGAATTGGAGCAGATGGGAGACGTGGAAGGTGTGTGTAGGATATTTACAGAAGAAGTATGTGCAGCATGTGATGTGGTGTGTGGAAGGAAGAGAAGACGGAGAGGGGGCAAGGAACAGCGTGGTGGACTGAAGAGGTGAGACAGGCTGTGACACAAAAGAAGAAAGCATACAATGAATGGATGAGAAATAGGGGCCTGGAAGAAGTTGAGAGGCGGAAGAGAGAGTTATATGTAGAAAGAAAGAGAGAGGTGAAAAGATTAGTAAGAGAGAGTAAGAAGAGAGTGGATGAGAAATTTGGAAGGAATTTGAGTGTAAAGTGGAGGGACTGTAAGAAAATGTTCTGGAAAGAGGCGAAAAGAGTAAGACATTGTGGAAGTGAAGTTAGCAGGGGAGTGAAAGATAAAAATGGTAGATTACTAGTGGAGATGAGAGAAAAAGTGAGCAGAAGGAGAGAACGCTTTAAGGAATTGTTGAACATAGAGGATGGAAGTAATGCGAGTATAAGTGGCTGGGAGAAGGAAGGAGGTGAGAAGACAGGAAGAAATCAGTAGGATAGGAGTTGTGGAAGCAATGAAGAAAGTTAAATTGGGGAAAGCCCCAGGAATTGATGAAGTGTGTGGTGAAATGCTGAAGCATGGGGGAGAGATAGTAGTAGAATGGATGTGGAAGATGTGCAGATTGGCCTGGGAGGAAGGTAGAGTCCCGGAGGATTGGAAGTCAGGTATAATTATTCCCTTGTACAAAGGAAAAGGGGAAAAAGAAGTGTGTGGTAATCTTAGGGGCATCTGTCTTCTTAGTATAATAGGAAAAGTGTATGGTAAGATACTTATTGACAGAGTTAGAGAAAGAACAGAGAAATTAGTTGGAGAAGAACAGGGAGGCTTTAGGAAGGGAAGAGGTTGTGTAGATCAGATATTCATTCTTAGATCTTTAGTGGAAAAGTTTCTAGAGAAGGGAAAGAAGTTGTATGCGGCTTTCATGGATTTGGAGAAAGCGTATGACAGGGTGGACAGACAAGGATTGTGGAAAGTGTTAAGAATATATGGAGTAGATGGGAAGTTGTTGAATGCTGTGAAGAGTATGTACGATGGTGCGAAGGCTGCAGTGCGTGTGGATGGTGAACTAAGTGAATTTTTCTCTTTGAAAGTTGGGTTGAAACAGGGATGTGTCATGTCTACATGGTTGTTCAATCTGTACATGGATGGGGTAATAAAAGAGGTACAAGGTAGGGTAGTGGATGTTGGAGTGGCCCTGGTGAGAGAGTATTGTGTTTGGAAACTCCCTGTACTGTTGTTTGCAGATGATTCTGTGTTGTTGAGTGAAGACGAAGGGGAGCTGCAAGGCTTGGTGGATGAGTTTGGGAGAGTGTGTAAGAAACGGAATTTAAAGGTGAATGTAGGGAAGAGTAAAGTGATGGTCTTTGAGAGAGGTGAAGTCAGTGAATGTACAGCGAGGTTGGATGGTGAGGAATTGGAAAATGTGAGTACATTTAAGTACTTGGGTAGTGTGATGAGTAAGGATGGAGGTTTGGAGGGTGAAGTGCATGAAAGGGTACAGCAGGGAAGAAAGGTTGCTGGTTCCTTGAAAGCAGTGATAAGAAACAGGGAAGTGAGCATGGAAGTGAAAAAGTTACTACATGACAGTATTGTGATACCAACTCTAACGTACGGAAGTGAAGCTTGGACGTTGTTGGAAGGACACAAGTCAAGAGTGAGAGCAGTGGAAATGAGTTATTTAAGAGGAGCCTGTGGAGTCACATGGAGAGACAGGCTGATGAATGAGGATATAAAGGAGCATTGTGGTGTGGCTGTGGATGTGATAGGAAGCGTTATGAGGAACACACTGAGGTGGTTTGGCCATGTGGAGAGGATGGAGGGTGAAAGACTGATGAAGAGAGTGTATGTGAGTGAGGTGGAGGGGGGAAGAGGGAGGGGGAGGCCGAGGATGAGATGGAGGGATGGGATGGAGAGGTATATGAGAGAGTGGTGTGTGAGTTGGGAGCAGGGCAGTGAGATGGCGGGGGACAGGGAGACTTGGAGGCGATTTGTTTGTGGCCACCCCAAACGGGATTGAGGCGTCTGGCAATAGATAGATAGAGGCATTGTTGATCATTTAACAAATTGTTCGACTCTAAAACAAAAAGAGGCCTGTTGTTTACCATTCGTTCCATGACCTTACATAGACAAGAAGTCAACACAATAGGACGAAATGAAGTGGGATTCATAAGACGACCAGCCTCTTTGGGTATCGGTATGACGTGTGCAAAGTGCAATGAGTTTGGGAACGTTCGAGACGCCCAAATCTCATTGTACAATGCTAACATCTTAATCAGGTTGTCCTGATTAAGATGCTGGATCATACCGTACGTGATGGTGCCCGGTCCGGGGCTGGTGTCTTTACAGGATTTAAGGGCAAGGAGCAGTTCATCTAGCATAAACTCTTGGTTGTATGGGGAGTCTACATCTTCTGTGGCAAAGTCGATGATCTGTAGCTCAGCCGTGCATTTATGATGTTGGAAACCCGGATCATAATTGGCTGAAAACGATAAAAAAAAGGCGGGAGTGCAAACAATACAACTGGACAGGCGAATGATTTTTCACCTTTAAGATGCTCCAAAAATTTTGCAAGCTATTTTACACCTCCAAAAGTTTTGCACCCAAGCTATTTTAATACTTAACACGGGGGAAATATGTCTATGACTTTTATACACAGATCTGTTCACTTTCACACCGATATTCACACAACCTGGGAGAGGAAAAGGATAAGGGGAAAGTAGAGAGGAGGGAGAGGAGGAGGAGGAGGAGGGAGAGGAGGAGGAGAAGGGAGTGTGGAAAGGATGAAGAAGAGGAGAATGATTAAAAAGAAAGGTAGGAGGAGGCAGAAAAGGAGTGCAGGAGAAAATTTGAGTCCCCCCCCACACCAAGCCCTTTTTTTATATTCCTTTGATGGAGTATGTCTCTTATTTCACACTGCACTTTTCATTTCTTCCTTCATTTTTTCTTCCCATTCTTCATTTTCTCTTTCCCTCCATTTATTTTCATTCCTTCATTTTTTCCTTCCTTCCATCATTTTTTCTTCCTGTCCTTCTTTTTTTTCTCTCCTTCCTGCATTTTTCTTTCACTCATTTTTTCCTTTCCTTAATTTTCATTTCCTTCATTCCGTCATTTTTTTCTTTCCTTTCTTCCTTCATTTTTTTCTTCCTTCATTTTTTCTCCTTCCTTATTTTTTTTCTTGCCTTCATTCTTTCTTTCTTAGTTCCTTCATTTTTTCTTTCCTTCCTTCCTTCATTCATTTTTCTTTCTTTCCTACAGTTTTTTTGGGTGCAGTTTTCTTCTTTTAATCATTGCTAGTCTTTATCCCCTCTTTCCTCTCCTCTCTGTATAGCCTATCTCTTTTCTTCCTCCATGATATTTTTTTCTTTATGTCTCTGGCCTTTTCTGGGTTTCTCTACAACTTTCATCGTTCTTTTATTTTCCTCTCATTAGTAATTTCCTTTCTTATATTTTTTCCCTACCTTCCTTTCCGAGTTTTCTGTTCTCTTTACCCCTGTCTTTTCCTTTAGTGACATTTTTTTTTTTTAGTTTCGTCTTTCCATCTCCAAACGATTTCATTCATCTTGAGGGAAGCTTTAGTAATCTAAGGGTCAGTTGAAGTTCCGTCTGACGCCTTTAATTGTACAAATATCTCCTAAACTGAATAAAATCGTCTGATACTGGAAAAAATACACTAGTAAAATACGTAAATGGATAGTAGTAGTAGTAGTAGTAGTACTCTGTGGAGGACAGGTGTGGCAAATCCTCCATCAGTCACCAGGTGCTGTTGACCCCCACCTCTGTTCTTGTACTATTCCTTTTATACATGCTATTATCCTTCAGCATCACCTTATCGTTCTACATCTTTGTCCGTTTCCACTCGTATTCCTTCAAGCCACTCTCTCTCTCTCTCTCTCTCTCTCTCTCTCTCTCTCTCTCTCTCTCTCTCTCTTATTACTATTAAATTTCATATCTAAGGCAATCACTGTTTAATTTTATTTCTTGTATGACTTCTTTCTTTATTGCTGACGTGAGTCCAAGGTTAGTGAATAATTTTTGCCTTTTTAATCATATTTGTTTTAATCAAATTTATTTGTGGAACCTACAGCTTGAGTAAGGACTCATTACAGTGATGATGCCTATAAATATTAATAGAGGTGTAACTTGTCCTGTTAGGTACAGTACAGCCTGAATACTTTGTTCCCTCCACAGGTAACCTATAAGACCAGCAAAATAATGCACCATTCTGAGAGCTAAAACCTATAATACCAGTGACCCCACTAAGTTGATACAAGGCATAGCTTTTGTATTAAGCTATTAGTGCATTAAAATCCATACTACCTATCAGTGCCATGGGTCACAAGAATATCAACATTATACATAGCAAAGCAGTGCCTGACACACTCAGGTTGGTTATATGACATTATTGTTGAGGCCATGTCTAACAAATCATAAGCAATGAGATACTTAACAAAATTATTGCTGAGGCCATGTCTAACCAATGGAACACAGCAGCAATGAGATACTAAACAAAATGGTATTTCTGTATGTGAACATGCATAAAGATTTTGCCTGTGTCCATTGTTATGCTACTACTTAACACAACTTGTAATAACCTAACCATTGAGACACTAATTGCACTCCTATGGATATCTCCACGCTACACTTCTTAATACTACATACTAATATTAATACTGTTCTTACAAACACACTGCCTTACGTCAGTCTCCACTTCTGTTTCTATAGCTCTTCGTTTTCTGTTGGCAAACTACACAGTGAACTGAGCCATGTGCTCTCTCAGTACGTTTAGTTTAGTGGTTTTCAAACGTTTTCATCCTGTGTACCACATGAACATTTTCTGCTGGTGACGTACCCCTCACCTAGCATGAAGGAAAAAATGTATGGCTCACTGACTTTGTTTTAAAAAGCCTATTAAACTAACCTTTTGACTCCTCATTGTGACAGTATCACTAACTTAGGGAAATTATTGTGTAAATACTACTGTTAAATTTGTAAAGTTATTGAGATGGATGAGCTTGATTCTTTGCTACCAGTGAGTCATTGCTCAGCACAGTGTCTGAAAGGACTACTCTCATGTCTTCCTGTCGAATACGCAAAATATTCCTAGCACCTACCCCAACTTGTTGACAATCACAGGCTTAAAGGATTAGCCAAGGAAAAAGCTATATTTCTTGCATAGCTTGTATATTTGAAGTGGGGGCCTAGTTGACTTCATTATTTCTTAATATGTGAATATGTTGTTATAAATGTTAATTATTATCAATGAAGGTTGATATGATGGTAGAATCAGTGTTCTCTGTAAATTAGTTAACGATGACTGATGTAGCCTGTTCAGGTAGTATAGGTGTTGGGGAAAGCAGTCATTGTGAGTATACAAGGTTGATATTGTAATTGTTACTACCTGAATTTACTTTATTCCACGGAAGGCTGGATTCAATGTAGCTGGCTAATCTTTTTTTTTCCGACAAAAGTTATATAAGAAAATGTCATTATCTACTGTACTTCCATCTGTCAGACAATATTCCATGCAGAGAGTCAAGTTACTTGGGCTACTATGACATGTTCTTAATTTATTACCAGTTCTGCCAACTCTGGAACAGTCTTCCTCTGTCTGTATTTCCTACTGACTGTGATCTCCAGTCTTTCAAACGTGGTGTGTCCAGGCAACTTGAAATAAACAGATCTTGAATTTGGCTTTCTGTTATCTTGTTTTTGTTTTTTCTTGAAGAGAACAATTTGCAGGCTTCTGGCCTTTGGTTCCTTCTTCCACACACACACACAAAAAAAAAGAAAAAAAATAAATTAAGCCAACCACTCCTTATGCTTGCCGCTACCGTCATGCACAACCCAGGGGTCACTGTGCCAAAACACACCACCTGAAACAACTTTTTTTTTTTTTGCATTGCCCTATTCAAACTAACCATTAAACCTGTGAAAACACAACAGTTATGATTCTTGTGTCATCCTTATTTAATTGCACATGTCACTGCCACAGTCACAACAATATTCTCCTATATTTAATTCTTAATCCACCCATCTCTTCAAGCACCTCACCTTCCATTTATCCTCAACTTTTCTTCGTGTTTAGTCTGTCCATTACTCTTTTATAAAATGTACTGTTCTATTTTGTTTTTTTATCTTTTTTGTTTAATAATAGAACAGAAGATGGAAAAATTAATGAATACAAACAAGAATAATCCTTACACCAGATTACAGGTGTCCCCCATTCATAAAAAATCTGCAACAGTTGGACTTGAACAGTAGTAGGTTGAAGTTTGGGAGGGAAACCACTCTGGGGAACTGAATTCCAAAGAGATGCAGGTCGGAGAGAAAAAGAATTCTGATAGGCTGAAGTTCTGCAGTATGGCAGTGTGACAGTCCAGTCCTGATAATTTTGCGTGTGTATGCCATCATCAGCAATAGTGGGGAGATGGTGTAAGGGCTGGTGGGGGTGGTGCCAGTTTGGTGAGATGAGGTGATGTTAGGGCTGGAATGGGTGGCGCTGGTTTGGTGGGGTGAAGTGGTGTTAGGGCTGGTGTGGATGGCGCCTGTTTGGTGGGGTGGAGTGGCGTTAGGGCTGGTGAGGGTGGCGTCGGTGTGGTGGGGTCAAGTGGTAAAACATGTTAATGTTGAAGAACTTCAGCCACAGCCGGTAGAGAAGGTAGCCCAAGACGGTGGCTAGGCCAATCAGGCTTATAATCATCTTGGCCACCATCTTTGGCACTATCTTCTCAGAGTTGAAGTTAACAATGGTGGCGTTCCATATCAACACCGATGGCTCTGTAAAATTAATAGATTTATCATACCTTCGAGTACTACTGTTTGGTCATTCTTGCAGCACGGCTTCTATTATACTATGAAGGTACACCTCCCGACAAAACAAACACACACACCTACACACCCCCAACACACAGGCACTGGCTCGTTTCTAGCTGACATGTTGCACTGTAGGGAGGGGGTAGTGCTGGCTGGGAGGGGATAAGGGGGACAATCAGGAGGTTGTTGGAACCCGGAGGGGGAAGGGAGGAGGGGAGGTATGGGGTACAATATAAGGACTGGTGGGGATTCTAAGGATAAGGGAGATAGTAGGGGAGGAAGAGAGGGAAGAAGGAGGGAATGGGGTACAATGGAGGGACTGGTGAGGATAGAGGGCATAAGGGAGATGGTAAGGGAGGGGGGATTGAGGTAGTGGGTATACGAAGGATGGGGATTGGGAGTTGTGGCTACCTGGCATAACAGATATTAAATGAATTATTTTGCCCCAGTGATGACAGCCACTGCATAGAAATTGATTTAAACATTTGAATGTGTCATAAAAAAAGGTAGGTGGGGGCGCTCACCATCCACTCACTCGATGTAATGCTGCTTTGGGTGTCTGCCCTTTCCTCTTTTCCATCCTTCCTCTTCTTTCTTTCCTTTATTCTTTCCTCTTCCTTCTGCCTACGGGTGGCTTTACACTCCCTCTTCTGTCTTTCTTTCCTTCCCTCTTTTCCTCTTCCTTCTGTCTGTGGGTAACTCATGTACACCAGGAAACCATTTACTACACTGGGTGGTAACCACATAACCAAATTATGGCGCCTGGTGGTTAGTGGCTAATTAAGGTGCTCCAATCGGATTGAGCCTGTGTAGGTTTATATCCAAGGGATGATTGGGGTTTATTGCTCACGTAATGCCACTCAGGGATGAGTGAGGCTGGTCACTCTCATCTTAAATGTCAGGATAAACTTGCCTAGCCCAGGGCTCCTACGCTTCTCATAGGGCGACATAAGATTGGATGATGGATGGATGGATGGATAAATAAAGGTATTACAATGTCTATTAAATTATTCAGGCTAACTGTTCAGGAAGTGTCTCATGGAACAAATCAGCAGTAGCACACGTAAACACACAGGAAGGGATTTGTACCCTGCCTGAGGCTATACAATTTGGGTGTACTTGTACCTGTATATCTAGGTAAGTATGGCCAATTATTATCACAGGGAATTGAACACACCGTGTTGTTCACGAGTTGTTTGGACGATTTAATGGCATAGAATATCAGAGAGGTAAGATGTGGCGGAGCACTATAGCAGAGCACTGAACTACACACTGCTGGTACCAGGAGTCTGCATACACAGGCCACTCTCTACCTATCTATCTACTTATCTATCTTTCTAGCCTTGTGTTTATCTATCTATCTATCTGATTACCTATCTATCAATCCATCTATTTTCGGTCACGTTATCTGTCCATCCATCTATACCCACCTGTCTATCTATTCATCCATCTCCATCCATCTCTCTCTCTCTCTCTCTCTAATATAAATATATATATATATATATATATATATATATATATACATATATAAATATATATATATATATTTATATATCTATCTATCTATCTATATCTATCTATCTATCTATCTATATCTATATATATATATATATATATATATATATATATATATATATACCTAGGCTGCTTTCCCCAAGGAAAGGGAGGTAGCCGAGACAAGACGACACACCCCCAATTTACTCATCCACTAAAACATTCATTCGCATCTTAGCCCCAAAGGGGAGAAGGGACAGATCCTCACCGCACCACAACGCACGAGGGTCAACTGTGCAGTGCAATCAATGACATCCGCAGCAGGGCCCGACAGCAGAGCTGGTTTACCCCTGCCACATCATAATAGACCATCCCTTTACCCGCACCTGACCTGATCAACTGATCAGACAAAATGCGGGAGAATATCTCCTCAGGGCTGTGTCATCATTTATTTGTTCACAATTTTTCTCCATTCATTTCTATCACGCAGAGCCACTCTTCCTTGCTCACCAGACATCCCTCTTGCATCCAATGCTCTCTTCACACTGTCCATTCGTGGTCTTCCTCTCAGCCTTACACCTCTCACATCAGATCTAGTTATCTTTTTCAGCAATCACTCTATCCATTCTCTCCATATGCCCAAACCATCGCAACACCTTCTGCTCAACTCGATCAGCCATCTCCCGAACAACTCCAGTTCTCCTTCGCACTCCATCATTTCTCACTCGATCCATATGCGTCACTCCACACATACTCCTCAGACACCTCGTCTCCATTACATTCAAACTTTTCCTTTCTGTTAAACCCACATTCCCTGTTTCAGCCCCATATAACGCAGTTGGTACCACAATACCCTCATACAGCCTTCTCAATACATCCATTCTAAACGAATGGCATCTAAACACTTTTTTCATTCCTCCCAGCACCTTTCCTACTTCATTCATTCTAAACTTCACTTCTGGATCTATTCTTCCATCCACAGCATGTGACCCTAATACTTAAAACTACCTCCTCAAGTAACTCACTGTTCAAAACTATATTCATCCTAGTACCAACTTCCAACCTCGTACACTTCCACATTACTCTTATTTACTTTTACTTTTAATTTCCTCCTTTCACACACCCTTCCAAACTTCTCCACCAGCTGTCTCAATCTCTCCTCCAGTGCAGTATCATCCACAACCAGCAGCTGCTCCAGATTCCACTCTCTAGCATCAACATTCACTAGGCTCAGACCACTTAACACTCTTGCATTCACCTCCCTTACAACACCATCCATATAAATACTGAACAACCAAGGCAACATCACACATCCCTGCCGCAGCCCCACTCTCACGGGAAACCAGTCATTTACAGTATTTCCCATTCTTACACATCCTCTTCTATTTACATAAAAATTTTCACTCCTCTCAATAACCTACCATCAGTCCATACAATCCTAAAACAATCCACAAAGCCTCCCTGTCAATTCTATCATATGCTTTCTCTAAATCAATGAACGCCCAAAACATTTCCTTACCTTTCGTCAAATACTTTTGACACACCTGTCTCACAGGAAACACCTGATCCATGCATCCTCTCCCTCTCCAAAAGCCACACTGCTCATCACCAATTACTCCATCTGCATCCTCTCTCTCTTAATTAACACTCTACCATACACATTACCTACAACACTCAACAGACTTACAGTATACCCCTAAATCTAGTACATTCATACTTATCACCCTTACCTTTATTCAGTGGGACCACACAAGCACTTGCCCAGTCAACTGGCACCACAACTTGCACAAAGCACACATTCAACAATCTTACCAACCAGCCAACAATAGTCGCTCCACCACCTTGCAGACATTCCACAGCAATCCCATCCATACCAGCAGCTTTCCCTGTTTTCATCTCCTTTAGTGCCTCCTGCACTTCCTTCATCGTGATCAAAGAATCATTCAACTCTTCCAACACATTTATTACTTGCAACCTTCCATCTGCCACAATCTCAGCCTCCCTTTCCTCCTCTTCATTTAACAATCTTTCAAAATACTCCACCCATCTCTTCCTTACTGCATCCATCTCTGTTAACATCCTTCCATCCTCTGCTTTTACTCGCTCTTCCCTCCCAGACTCTCCCTTTCGCACCCTTTTCACCTCCTTCCAAAACATTTTCTTATTCTGTTGAAAATTCTCAGTCAACCTCCTACCCCACCTCTCATTTGCTGCCATTTTAGCATCACGCACAGCCCATCTCGCTCTACTCCTCTTTTCCTTGTACCTCTCATATGACACCTCATCCTTCCTTTGCAGCCACACTTCATATGCACGTCTCTTCTCAGCCACAACCATACATACTTCCTCGCACTACCATTCAACTCCCTTTCTTACACCACCACCAACTCGTCTCACACCACACACCTCTTCCGCATGCCCCACCACAGCACTCTTAAACAACTGCAATTCCTCCTCCACACTGCCATTCTGATCTTTCACTGCGTTCCACTCATCTTTCAATTTCTCCTGATATGTTCTCCCTGTTTTCCATCTCAGTTTCAAAACCTCCCTGCCACACCTAACTCTCCAAGCTCTCACCCATCTCTTACCTACTCTTAGCTTTCCCTTCACCAGGTAGTGATCAGACATACATCCACCCTCTCCTCTCAAAACTCTCACATCCAACAATATTCCTATTACATTCCTGGACACAGCCATAGTCCATCAATGCTCTATCAACGACCTTTCCATCCACCTGTCTCACCCATGTATACTAATAACTTTCTTCTCAAACAAGGTATTTCCAATCACCATCCCTCGTTCAATGCACATCCCTATCATTCGTTCCCCATTTTCATTTCTTCCAGGCACACCACGCATACCAGCTACACCTTCAACTGCTACATTTCCCATTCTAGCATTTAGACCTCCATCACTACCACATTCACATTTGCTCAAAAACTCTGCAGACACTCATCAACATCATTCCAGAAAGACTCCCTCTCTTCTTCATCCCTTTCACTACCAGGCCCATATGCACTCACAAGTATCCACAACTCACGTTCAAATTTCGCTTTCACCCACATCAATCTCGATAACATCTTCCATTCAGTCACACACTGCTGTACTTCCGGGCTCACTAACAAGGCCACACCCTCTCTTGCCCTTCCTCTATCAACACCTGACAATCTTCCATTCACACTTCCAAACTTACACTCACCTTTCCTTTTCATCTTTGTTTCGCTCAAAGCTAACACATCCAACTTTTTTCTCACAAACGTTCTCCCAATCTCCTCCCGTTTAACCTCAGTCGTACTACATCCACGCACATTCAAAGACCCAATCTTCAGGGGAAGGGGATAACTCAATCCCCCATCTCTTTCTATGGCCTGTCTTTTTACAGGTACTAAAAAAAACAGAAGAGGGGGTCCCTAGTCCGCTGACCCCGCCCCTTTTAGTCGCCTTTTACGACACGCAGGGAATACGGTGGCAGTATTCTTCCTAACACAACGTGGCCGCAGAGTAGTAGTACCACCCCATAGTGCGGCCAGATTGTGTGTGTGTGTGTGTGTGTGTGTGTGTGTGTGTGTGTGTGTATACGTATATCTATCTATCGATAGATAGATACAGATATGGATAGATAGATAGATAGATACAGATATGGATAGATAGATAGATAGATAGAGACAGATAATTAAGATAAATGGATACACAGATATGGATAGATAGATAGAGATAGATAATTAAGATAAACGGATACACAGAAATAGAGAGAGAGACAGATCGAATGATGGGTAGATAAACAGTTGGTCAAGGCAGTTAATTAATAATGCCTGCTAAATACTGAATACTTGAGTAACATAATGAGAGGATGGACCTTCTTACCACATAAAAAGTCAAATAAATCATTGGTATTGCGTAAAGACAATATAATAGAGTATAAAGAATACCGGTAACAAGAAAACTAAAAGGACATAGTTATTCTGTACTGTATGCCGTCAACAGATTCCTGAGTCTTACCTTCCTTGCAAAAGGAACTGAAGGACCCACAGTCATGAACACCTAGACATCGTGCACTCAGCCACAGTTCTGGGAAGTCTTCCAGATCTCCGCTGCAGTTATGCTGGCCTATGACGTCCGTCTGTCCATAAGTTTTTTCATACAAAGCAATCCATTTTGGGCCCACCTGCAACATCAAAGTACTCATGATCATGGATAAATGGTCGAGGCAGTGGCTGAATTGGTAGAGAGGTGGCCTGTAGTCTTAAAGGAAGCAGGTGCGAATCCCAACTGTGGCAGGGAACAGTTTAAGGATTTGAATTTCATTAAAACAGGCTTTACTGATCTGACAGAATGCCCGTTTACTGATCTGACAGAATGCCCGTCGACATGTCATAAAAATACCCCTGCTAATACCAGTACACCAGTCCTGTATGAGACAGCCCTGGCATGTATTCAAAATGGACGGTGGGTGTTAGCGCCGAAGTGGTGACATGTGGAGGTGTATGGAATATATGAGGATTACTGGGCCTTGAGAATGGGTTGTGAAGCCTATGTCCAGAATTGGACACGTAAAAAAAAAGAACACTTAAAAATAATGGTCTGTCGACGATGAAGTGTTGTTAAGTAAATGCTTATCGAGTAAATGACAGTCATTCAGAGGGACAACCAAAGTTTTGCTGAGCGCCAATCTTCTTCAGCAATACGACCCACAACAGTCAATTTCCCATGGAGGCCTCAACTGTATTGCTGCGTAAACATACAAAAACTGTACAAGTGTAGGACTGGCACAAAAGTAAAACTCAAGTTCTTATACTTGCAAGTTATACATGCTAACCAGCGATCACCTGCTTCCTGTGATATTGTCAGTTTCCAGGAGCTTACAAAATGCTTCAAACTGCACACTGAGGGGTGAATTAGGCTAATTACTGACAAACAGGTCAATGCTGACAGTATGAATACAATATATTACGTCAGGTATGCCGTATAAATATAGGGGTTATGGTCTTGTAACTAGAATACCAGACGACAGATGGAAAAAAAATAAAAAAGTGCAAGAAAAACAAAAATACATCATATAAAATATTAAGTAGAACGACAAAATAAATTACTATAAAAGAACGTAAGGAGACGACCAAAGAATGGGATGCAACGAAACTGAGAGAACTGGAGAGCCACTCATACATTAAAAAGAAAAGAAAAGAAAAAGAATATATAACGTGTTTATAGGTAAAAAATGGGCCAGACATTATTCCACATGCTTTGATTCCACATTCCTTTCCACGTTACCCAACCATTGCCATTAACTTAGCCCGTTACTACGATAAAATATGAGAAGTTCATGAACAAATAAAACAAATATATAGCAGTTGAACACTTATCCCTTTACAAACATAACTTTTATTACCTTTACCCCTCCACAACCATTATCCTTACCCCACCACTACCTTACCATCCCCTCCCCCACCATTACCCCTACCCCACCACTACCTTACCCCCCAACCTTTACCACTACCCCACCACTGCCTTGCCCTCTCCCCAACCATTACCCCTACCTCATCACTACCATACCACCCCCTCCCCAACCATTACTCCTACCGCACCACTATTTTACCAACCCCTCCCCAACCATTACCTCTACCCCACCACTACCTTACCCCCTCCCCAATCATTACCCCTACCCCACCACTACCATACCACCCCCTCCCCAACCATTACCCCGAACGCACCACTATTTTACCACCCCCTCCCCCACCATTACTCCTACTCCACCACTATCTTACCTCCTCCCCGATCATTACCCCTACCCCACCACTACTTTGCCAACCCCTCCCCAACCATTATCTCTACCCTACCACTACCTTACCCCCTCCCCAATCATTACCCCCACCCCACATCACCTTACCCTCATCCCAACCACCATTTTTTCCACACCTTCCTCGCCAGTATAAACCTACACCCCCACCACTTATTTACTATATCCCCACCACCGCGATTCCCCCTCCCCAAAACTACGCTCTCCCGAACCACTATTTTACCCTCTTCACAACCCGCCTATCCCCCTCCTCCCATCCAGTCTTCACAACCAACACCTAACCCTCCTTCCTCCACCACCACCACCACTGAAACATTCTCCTCAACCCCCTTTCCCCATCCTTGCTATATCCCTACCATCCTGTTATACCTGATCCTCCTTCCCTCCACCACATACCCCAACCCCTACTGACCTGGATCGTGAAGGAGCGAGTGAGTGAGGGGTGGGTGAGGGTGCTCCAAGGGTTCTCAACATGTGTCATCGTCTTGCCGTGCTTGTCACACCCGAAATACACCTTGTCAAGGGTAGCGTTAATGGCAGGGTCATGGTATATGCCAAAACTGGCTCCTGTGTAATTACTCTCTTGTTCATACAAAACAATGCTAAGGTACCACGATCCATTGTGTGAAGGTGGGTAGTGGATCAGCTGGGCCTGGTGTGTGATGTCCCCGTATTCCCGGCCAGAATGGAGTGTCAGGGGTATAAACTTGGGTAGCGTTGGCACATGGGTCATCTGGCAACCTGGGCGAAAATAACAGGTTACCACTATGTTGCTAACCCCACTACTGTTAACACTCTTATTTTGTCAACACCAGTATTACTGACAAAGGTACAAAGTTAACACCAGTACTACAGAAACAGTACCATTCGCATCAGTATTATCAACACCACGACTCTGTTGACATCACTGCCAGGAACACCACTACTTGGTTTACACAAATGTTATTCTATCTATCTATCTATTGCCAGACGCCTAAATCCCGTTCGGGGTGGCCACAGACAAATCGTCTCCACGTCGCCCTGTCCCCCGCCATTTCACTGCCCCGCTCACAACTCATCCCCCCCTTCTCTCATATACCTCTCCACCCCATCCCTCCATCTCATCCTCGGCCTCCCCCTCCCTCTTCCCCCCTCAACCTCACTCACATACACTCTCTTCGTCAGTCTTTCACCCTCCATTCTCTTCACATGGCCAAACCACATCAGTGTATTCCTCCTAAAGCTTCCTGTTACATCCACATCCACACCACAACGCTCCTTTATATTCTCATTTGTCAGCCTGTCTCTCCACGTGACTCCACAGGCTCCTCTTAAATAACTCATTTCCACTGCTCTCACTCTTGACTTGTGTCCTTCCAGCAACGTCCAAGCTTCACTTCCATACGTTAGAGTAGGTATCACAATACTGTCATGTAGTAACTTTGTCGCTTCCTCGCTCACTTCCCTGCTTCTTATCACTGTTCAAGGAACCAGCAACCTTTCTTCCCTGCTGTATCCCTTCAAGCACTTCACCCTCCAAACCTCCATCATTACTCATCACACTACCCAAGTACTTGAACGTACTCATATTTTCCAGTTCCTCACCATCCAACCTCGCTGTACATTCACTGACTTCACCTTTCTTAAAGACCATCACTTTACTCTTCCCTACATTCATCTTTAGATTCCGTTTCTTGCACACTCTTCCAAACTCATCCACCAAGCTTTGCAGCTCTCCTTCGTCTTCACTCAACAACACAGTATCATCTGGAAACAATAGTACAGGAAGTTTCCAAACACTACCCTCTCTCACCAGGGCCACTCCAACATCCACTGCCCTACCTTGTACCTCTTTTATTACCCCATCCATGTACAGATTGAACAACCATGGAGACATGACACATCCCTGTTTCAACCCAACCTTTAAAGAGAAAAATTCACTCAGTTCACCATCCACACGCACTGTAGCCTTAGCACCATCATACATACTCTTCACAGCATTCAACAGCATCCCATCTACTCCATATATTCTTAATACTTTCCACAATCCTTGTCTATCCACCCTGTCATATGATTTCTCCAAATCCATGGAAGCTGCATACAACTTCTTTCCCTTCTCTAGAAACTTTTCCACTAAAGATCTAAGAATGAATATCTGATCTACACATCCTCTTCCCTTTTCACATCCTCTTCCCTTCCTAAAGCCTCCCTGTTCTTCTTCAACTAATTCCTCTGTTCTTTCTCTAACTCTGTCAATAAGTATCCTACCATACACTTTTCCTATTATACTAAGAAGACAGATGCCCCTATGATTACCACACACTTCTTTTTCCCCTTTTCCTTTGTACAAGGGAATAATTATACCTGACTTCCAATCCTCCGGGACTCTGCCTTCCTCCCAGGCCAATCTGCACATTTTCCACATCCATTCTACTACTATCTCTCCCCCATACTTCAGCATTTCACCATACACTCCATCAATTCCTGGGGCTTTCCCCAATTTTACTTTCCTCATTGCTTCCACAACTTCTATCCTCCTGATTTCTTCCTGTCTTCTCACCTTCCTCCTCTTCTCATCCATTCACCAGCCACTTATACTCGGATCACTTCCATCCTCTATGTTCAACAGTTCCTTAAAGTGTTCTCTCCATCTGCTCACTTTTTCTCCCTTCTCTACTAGTAATCTACCATTTTTATCTTTCACTCCCCTGCTAACTTCACTTCCACCCTGTCTTACTGTTTTCGCCTCTTTCCAGAACATTTTCTTACAGTCCCTCCACTTTACACTCAAGTTCCTTCCAAATTCCTCATCCGCTGTCTTCTTACTCTCTCTTACTAATCTTTTCACCTCCCTTTCTACATATAACTCTCTCTTCCGCCTCTCAACTTCTTCCACGCCCCTATTTCTCATCCATTCATTGTATGCTTTCTTCTTTTGTGCCACAGCCTGTCTCACCTCTTCATTCCACCACGCTGTTATTATTACCAAAAATTTTACCAATATCACCCAAATTCTCACTTCAGCTATGTTTACATCACTTCTGTTAATACCACTACTCATTTTACATAAGTTATTAACACTACTTTTTTGTTATGATATTACTGTTATCACTATTATTATTATTAATACCAACACTATGTTACCAGTACTACTAGAACAGTGCTATACACCACTACTGTTAATAACATCATTAACACTTCTACTTTCTAACACCACAACTGTTACTAACACATCATTAACACTACTACTTTACTAACACCACTGCTGTTAATAACACATCATTAACACCACTACTGTTACCACATCATTAACACCACTACTTTACTAACACCACTACTGTTAATAACTATCTATCTATCTATCTATAGCCCGACGCCCTAATCCCGCAAAGGGTGGCCACAGACAAAACGCCTGCAAGTCACTCTGTCACCCACCATTTGACTCCCCTCCCCCCAACTCACTCCCCCCTCCCTCATATACCTCTCAACTCCATCCCTCCACCTCATCCTCGGTCTACCCCTCCCTCTCCCTCCCTCCACCTCACCTACATACACCATCTTAGTCAGTCTTTCATTCTCCATCCTCTCCACATGTCCAAACCACCTCAGTGTATTTCTCCTAATCTTTTCAACCACATCCACATCTACCCCACAACGTTCCTTCACTTCTTCATTAGTCAACCTGTCCCTCCATGTCACTCCACATGCTCCTCTCAAGTAACTCATTTCCACTGCTCTCACTCTTGACTTGTTCCCCTCTTGCAAGGTCCACGCCTCGCTTCCATACGTCAGGGTAGGGATCACAATACCATCATGCAGTGACTTCTTAACTTCCATACTCACCTCCCTATTTCTCATCACTGCTTTCAGTGTGCCAAAAACCTTCCTTCCCTGCTGTACCCTTTCACGTACTTCATCCCCCAAAGTTCCATCCTTACTCATCACACTACCCAAGTACTTGAATGCACTCACATTCTCCATATCCTCACCATCCAACCTCACTGCACACTCTGTGACTTCATTCCTCTCAAACACCATAACTTTACTTTTGTTTACATTAACTTTCAGCTTCCTCCTCCTACACACTGTCCCAAATTCATTCACCAAACCTTGCAACTCCCATTCATCTTCACTCAACAATACTGTATCATCAGCAAACAGCAACACCGGAATCTTCCAAATCTCACCCTCATTCATTAGGGCCAACCCCACATCCACTGCCCTACCTTGTACCTCCTTTACGACCCCATCCATATATATATTAAACAGCCATGGAGACATTACACACCCCTGTTTCTGTCCCACATTGAGATCAAAGAACTCACTCAGCTCACCATCCACTCGCACCGTAGCCCTAGCTCCCTCGTACATACTCTTCACAGCACTCAACAATTTCCCCTCCACTCCATATATTCTTAATACCTTCCACATACCTTTTCTATCTATTCTGTCATAAGCTTTCTCCAAGTCCATGAAGGCAGCGTACACTTTCCTTCCCTTCTCTAGATACTTCTCCACTAAACATCTTAGAACAAATATCTGATCTACACACCCTTTTCCCTTCCTAAATCCCCCTTGTTCTTCTCCAACTAGCTCCTCTGTCATATGCCTAACCCTATCAATGAGTATTCTACCATATATTTTACCAGTCACACTAAGAAGGCAAATACCCCTATGGTTACCACATACTTCTCTCTCCCCTTTTCCTTTGTATAGAGGAACAATTATACCTGATTTCCAGTCCTCTGGAACCCTTCCCTCTTCCCAAGCCAATCTACACAACTTCCATATCCACTCCACAACAATCTCACCCCCATACCTAAGCATTTCACCACACACTCCATGAATTCCTGGGGCCTTTCCCAGCTTAATCTTCTTCATCGCTTCCACTACTTCCGACCTACTGATCTCTTCCTCCCTCCTCTCATCTCTTCTTCTCCCAGCCATTCCCCAACCACTTATACTCACACTGCTCTCACTCTCTACATTCAACAAATCCTCAAAGTGCTCCTTCCATCTCCTCAATTTCTCTCTCTTCTCCACCAACAATCTATTATTCCTATCTTTCACTCCCCTACTATTTCCCCTTTCACACTGCCTTACTTTCTTTACCTCCTTCCAAAACAATTTCTTACTCTCCCTCCATTTCACACTCAGATTCCTCCCAAACTCTTCATCCACTTTCTTCTTACTCTCCTTCACCAGTCTCTTAACCTCCCTTCTCCTGCTCACATATACTAATGTTAATAACACTTGTATAATTAATACCACTACTGTTATGAACACTTACATAATTAACACCACTTCTTCTATCCATACTCTGATGGAACTTCACACTACTCCATTAATATCTCTCATCAGTAATATACACCTGTGACTACTACTCAACACTGTATATTCTCTCTCTCTCTCTCTCTCTCTCTCTCTTTTTCCAGTACACAGGTAACAAAGTTGTCAGTGCCTGGTGTTAGCACTGTGGTGGGCCTCACCTGTCTTGCAGGGGCGTATGGACCCACAATCACCATATTCAGCACGACACCTCACCCTGCCCGTAATGTTGTGTGGCAGGTCAAAGGGACAGCTGGCCTGTCCCAACACAGTGGTCAGGCTGTCAGTCAGGTGTGATGCTCGTAGCCACCTTGTGCCCACCTGCAGCAATGTATGGTTCCCTCATATCAACATCATATATCCTTTGATACAGCAAAGGTTAGTTCCATACTTACCACAAATGCCTTTTCATATTAACCCATTGCGCCCAGCGTCCAGTGTAACGGACAGAACTGAGCACTTTCAAAATTTTACTCATTGGCGCCCAGCATACAATATTGCAGACAGAACTGGGCATTTTCAAGATTTAATAAAGGAGGAAACCCCAGGGTAGAGGCCTATAAGCTTCGCGACTATGAGCCGATAGACGGAGAGCGATATGCTTCGTACCCATCGAACAAAATCCCTCTCACAGGAACTCCGGCCACTAATGGGTTAATAACCTGGTTTTAAATTGACCTGTGTACAGTGTCATTGCCTCTCAGGAGCCTTTTTTTTTTTTTTTAAATTTATGCCTAGCCCTATGTAATGGCATAGCTCTCTTTTGTTATTATTATTAGTAGTAGTAGTAGCGTAACCACCTGTAAACTAGACTAGTAACAATGTACATCTATAATAGTATTTAAGTACATTCTAAGCAGTATGCAAGTGTGTTGAAGGGCTATGTAACCTTTTTCCCTTAGCCAAGGTCTAGCCACCGCTTTCAATTCTGCTTAGAGAGTATATTTTTCAAGGAAGAGTGATGCATGCCAGCTCTCTGTAGGCTAGATTCAGAGAAGGCGCAGTGGTGGAAACATTTGTGCAGTACTTATGTAAATATATAGCGTAAAAGCTGCACTGAACTCTGGATTTTAACCGTGCAGGACGTGACGGGCTTAACAAGTGGTGGCTAGCGTGTGGGATAAATATAATTTTACTTCTCTTTTTGGCAATCTCTGTGCAATTGCCCCTTGCCCATACCTTACCTCCCATGAAAATAGTCTGTTACTTCCCCAGCCTCCAGCCGACCGCACCTCCCTCTGTTCACCCGACTTGTGGCGGTGTCTCCTGCATATTTTTGGTGCATTCCTGCTACTGTGAGATTGTCAACCCCCACCTGCCACTACATCGTCACAAATCCAGTGAGTCCTTCTCCACCAGCATATAACTACTAACCGCCCTAGCCGCCAGTCCTGCATAACCAAACATTACCAACCATCACACTACCACATTGTACCATGGCTTGGTGCTCTAGCCTCATCATATCCCCATGGGCCCCCACCACAGTGAGTCACCCCCATCCTGCCACAATCAGTGGCTTATCGCTACCACATCATAATCAACTACGGAACTGAAGTCACTGAGGAGGGAGCGTGGTCAATCACGGTGCTCTATATCACATTCTACTCTGCCCAATCAATGCCTTCCATGGGAGGTGCTCACCACCACACTCTGCGCCAGTCTGCCTTCAAGTGAACTCTCGTTTTCTACCCACGGTATACGTGAATATCCATACGGTATATTCTCTCATATGAATATTCATATATTACTTCATCTAACCATTCCATCACTTTCTATAGAGATCGCGTAGCCTTCTCTACAGAGTGTGACAATAGTGACTATATTATTCACATAATTTTGTTCATTATATTATATTCTTCATTTTTTATTTTTCGTTTACCCACTCCCTCCTTATTCCATCATCTCCAAGCTACTTTCTTTTACAAACGTTTCGTTGTACATAACTCATTTACTCCCGATGACATTCACTGCAAGTACATCATACTGTATTATATACTATTCACTGAGCATCATTCATAGTTGTATTCGTATTTATTTATTTTCTTTCACCTGATATTAATGAACTATTATAAGAAAGTCGATTTCTCTCCCACTGAACGTACTACTGCACATGACAGTGAAGATGATGATGATGTTAGTAACAATGTTTAACACTCCTCCGTAGTGGGAAATCGTACTCTAAATCCCAAGCAACTACTTCGACTATTTCACCTGTTACTGCTACTACTTCTACCACCTCTACCACTACTTATACAAATCCTACAACCATTGTAGAAAATGCAGCTAATTTTAAACCAGATACTCTAACCCCTTCTTCCCCATCTGATTCTCTAGAACTTCAGCGACATTCTCCATTGTCTTTTCCTTTACTTTCTGCTACAACTACGCCACCACTATCCCCGTCACACACCGCTACAGCTACTTTACAACAACCTCTTTCCACACACAGTCTCAGCTTAATACAGCGACTACTCCCACACCTTTGCCAAATCAACTTCACGCCGCGATGGCAAATCAAGTCCCCTCTCCACAATCAATTTTCTTGGACAATATTAGCTGCCCAAAATACACTGCTGAGGATCCCTCCATTTCTGTTTACGACTTTCTCTGTGATGTTGAAACAAACATCACAAACAGGTAATATAGCAATGAATCACTGAAGATCTCTTACCTTAAGGGCAGATTAGATCATGGCAAATCATGCATGGGTGCTTGGTTGTGATCAGGGTACTTTGTTGCACCACATTTGATGAATTTTGCAAGAAGTTAATCAAGTTCTGTTATGCTCATTCAAAAAAAGGTTCCCTCATTGTCTTCTCAGCTCTCCTAAAACACATGCGCGACATGCACATACCACCGAAAGAGGACACTTTACATGAGGCAACCACGGCAGTGAATGTAACCACATCTGAGATGGATCAGCTATTACACCAAACACCGTGGGTCATTCATTTCAGGGGAGATGATGTCATCAAATTAAAAGATTTTGGTCGTTTAATGGGGTACCTTAGATTCATAAATTGGTTAGATCCACAACAGCTGGAAACTGCCTTACAGTTTGGTTTCCAACCAGGAGATGAATTGGTGGAAGTTTCCAGAGAGACAGACAGAATGTTAGGCTCACACATCACTCGTCAAGCAAGTGTTCACATCACATCCACCCAATTCACAGATGCCGTTGCAAAGGCTGTACCAACTGCTCATGTCTCAACTGACTTTTCACGTTTGCGGCCAACTACCAGAGGTCCCACAAACAATGCTCATTCACCCTTGCGACGCTGCTCACCTGCAAATAACCGTGACCAGACAAGTGCACATCGGGCAAAACGGTCATTGACCATATGCTGGCACTATGGTAGTGCTGATCACCATAAATTGAGCCATTCTTGCAAACAAGGACGAAATCGCCAGGAGCTGTGACAACATACACCTCCACGATGCCATTGTACTAATTGCAAATATCATAAGGATTCAACAACTCATGCCACCGAGAAGTGTCATTACTTTGCACGTCGTCAGTCTGGGAAACAACAGTGCAACATTTGAAAGCACCCAACATAACAGTCACCCAACACAATGCACTGCCCCTCAGCACTGTTCATGTATTAGACTATTTAGGGGTGGTTGTGCATGGAAATTTTGGTCAGGTGGACGTCTCACTTTTTATGGATTCAGGTTCTGCCATCAACTTACCATCTGAAGAAGCATTAGCAAGAATTCATTATAACAGATCAGAACACGTTAGCTTCCTTGAGCCCCCGGATCGCAATTTATGCACGGTGGATGGATTGACATTAACAGCAAAACTCAACTTTGAGTTTCTCTACAAGACTCAGCAGATCCATTCATTCCTGATTTCTTGTGTTACCCCCTGGATTAGCTGGCTTGCTGACGTTCTAATAGGTGTACAAACCATGGGAGGCAGAAATATCAATGTGTTACTGGCACTAGATGGCATTACTACTCAAGATTTGTTTGTGCCAGGTATCACAGACCCAGCTACCCAGTCACCAATTGATATAGTCACTGTCTCTCCTACCGATTCATCGTCTTCCAACCTGCCTGATTCCGTTACTGGCGTCCCTCTTCCAAAGTGGCGGCCCTCTGATTTCATTACTGACCCCATTCCTGATTCCCTGTACTCATTAGATTCTCGCCTAGATTCTGAAATAGACCATCCCAGTGAGACACCATGTGGCATTGAGCCATCATTGAACTCATCATTACTTACCCAATTCAGTCCTCAATGATCAATCTAGCAGTGGTGAAACAGTGCACGGTTTCACCCCCCCCCCTCCCAGTGTACTGTACTGTATATAGTGAGGTTGCTCTGACAATTGTTGGGTCACCTAGCGGTGTCACCACTATTTCTCAGCCTGAGATCTGTCGTGTTAAGGGGCTAGAGTTACGAGTCTGCGATATGCTAGTTGTCAGACGATGGCTTATGCAATTTGTATCTAACCAATGCTTCTAATGCCCCACTTAAGCTGCATACTAGGACACAGATGGGTGAATTTTTGGTATACCCAGCAGCCGCATGTGTATACCATGACACCCCACTCTGTCGCAGATGTGTCCTCAGTTGCTCACTCTGCTGACAGTACCACTGCAACTAATCTTGAATCTCATGTGAAGCATGGTGATTATCCTAAGTACGAAAGTTAGTTGCTTGATCTTTTGCAAGACTGTCATGAAGTTCAAACTCTGCCGGGTGAAAATATGGGAAAGACAAGTCTAATCCAACATTCTGTTACATTGCAACCTGGTACTCAGTCTATTTATGTCCCTGCCTACCGCTTACCTCATAGTCGGCGCCAACTGATTGATTGTCTTATTCAGGAAATATTAGAATCCGACATTAACAAACACTCTGACAGTCCATGGAACACTCCGTTATTCCTCATTTCAACGACAGGCGGTGAGTTACATCCTGTCATCTACTACCGCATTGTCAGTGCCTTGACTGTTCCAGATAGGTTCCCAGTTTTGGTGCTCACTGATCTGTTGGAATCTTTAAGCACAAACAATTGTGTTTTCTCCTTCCTGGATCTCTTGAGTGGCTAATGGCAGTAGAAATGGATGAATCGTATTGCCCAATTACTGCCGAGCACTACTTCCGGCCATTACCAGTTCCACAGACTTCCATTTGGTTTGAGAAATGCCCATCAGCATTCATGTGGTTTCATACAGTCTTCACCGGCATGATAGGTCACTCAGTCTTTGCGTACCTTGATGATATTGTAGCTAGTCGCTCTGTTCCGGAACACTTAGAGAAATTGGCAGAGGTATTCACCAGACTCAAACAAGCTGGACTTAAAATCTAGCTACTAAACTGTCATTTCTCGCATAAGAAGCTAAAGTTCTTAGGACATGTCACTGATGCTCATGGCATAGGTCGATCAGATAAAAAGGTTAATGCACTAACAAACTTCCCTACTCCTACCATCACAGATGCAGTATGCAGTTTCCTTGGTATTAGTGACTACTATCATCGTTTCATAATAGGGTACGCCAAAACTGTTGCACCACTGACTTGACTGTTGAAAAAAGACAAGTCTTTTGTGTGGGCAGATGAACAAGCTACCACATTTACCACCTTGAAAACTGCTCTTGCACAAGCCCCAGTCTTGGCATTCCCTGATTATTCCAAACCTTTCCTACTATGTACTGATGCTTCTGGAGTGGGCCTTGGTGCAGTTCTCATGCGAGATGACTCTGAAGGCAAGAAACATGTCGTTGCCTGTGCCAGACAAGCATTAACTAGCCACGTCCCATCAATGTATGGGTACGTCAGAACTTTTTTTCACGCTGACACCTGTCGACGTACCAATATGTTCTGAAATTGCAAGGCCCGTCATTTGCAAATTTGTCAAGTTTTGCGGGTGATTTTTGGTAGGCTTATGTGGGAGACCTTCCTCTACCTGCCACCAAGTGGCAGCACTGCCTGACCCCACGTAAACGCCCCCCCCCCTTGTACGCCATTGTCTTGGTAACACACCCGTTAGCAGTGAATTGGCCAGTAAAGACATGTTGTGCCACAGTCTCTCTGATGACGAAATTCAAGGTGAGAGTGATTCCCCAATCAATGACGATGTGGAGGACAGTGGTTACATGGCACCATAGGAAGAAACGAGCAGAAGTGATGAGAAGGTAACATTGCCAAGGAAGGTGCGTACTATAATGTGTTCAGTGAGTGAAACACCACTTATATCGCCTATATTATTGCATTAAAACCAATAAAGATCCAGAGAACATGGTACTGTACCAGGTTCAAAAGGACACCTGTTTAACTCACTAATAAGCTCATGCGAGCAGTTTATTGATGTGTGATTTTTCATTGTTTCTCACAAAAAGCAGAGGTTTGAGCTCCCCCCTCCCAAAAAACCCAAAATCGGCCAGGAGGGGGTCATGGGTAAAAAAATTGGCCGGGATGCGGCAGGTTAAACTCTGCAGAAATGAATTGCAATGTAACTCATTGGGACTTCCTTGCCGTGGTCTAATCCCTAAAACAATTCTGCGACATCATCTACGGTTACCCTCTTCATATCGAGACAGATCATCTTCTTCTTTGTGATCTGTTTCAAAGACATAATCTTACTGGTCACCTTGCATGTCAGGCAGTTATTGTTAATATCTATAATCCAACATTTCAGTATGTTCCTGGAAAGTCAAATGTTGTAGCAAATGCTCTCCAGTTATGTTGCCACAGTCTCAAATGGTTATGATGTAAATTTGGCGTTCAATTATGACACACTCCATGGATTCCATTGTGTTGATCCTTTATGGTCCCAGGTCATATACTTTCTTGAATCTGGTGATGATTCTTCCTTGCCAAAGTTACAGTTCTTGAGTCAGATTTCTTCCTCTTTAATGACTTACTCTACAAAAGGATGGTACTCACAGGTAGCGATGTGCCTCGTCACGAAGTTAGGGAGCTAGTCATTCCAACAAACTTAATTCCTGCTTCCCTTCATTTAATCCATGACACCACTCAGGCATCACACATGGGTAATGAGAGAAGCTTACGACAGGCGTGTCTTTCATACCTTTGGCCCACTATACAAAAGGATGTTGAAGCTCTCTGTGATGCATTCTCTCTTGTGCTTGAGATAAAGGAACTACTGGTAGGCCTGCACCAATATTGCAATACCCTGTACCGACAAGACATTGGCAAACCGTCTCCCTTTATCTTCTGAAATTACCACATACGGAGTCTGGCTTCATCTATCTGTTACGTCCACATCCAACACTGCCACAGGCTCCAACAGCAGTAGATCAGTATAGGAAGGACGTAGCCCAGTAAGTTGCTCGTCCTAGAGGCAGCCTTTCATTGTACAACAACACAGCAGCACAGGCGTTGTAAATAAACACTGGTTTCTTAAGTTCATTGTCTTTATTTTCCAAATAATTACACTTCTTGCCTGCCAACTTCACTTCACTATTTTCACATGCTCCAAATATACACAAACTTCACCAACTGCACTGACACTTAACGTTTGCCAGCAACATTTCACTGTTATCACAAGTACCGAATAGATACACACTTCACTAAATGCAGTGACACTGAACTACAATCAAACTGAACAGAAACTGACTGAAACTTCTGTAGTCTTTTCCCAATCCTTATATAAGGTTGCATTTTTCTAGAATGATCTATATTCTAGGAGATGCAACAGTTGCCAACTCAGAGGTATCCAAAACATGCCAGAGTTTTCTTACATTGCATAACACTCTACATTATTTTACATACAAACTGCGATAAAATTACATAATCTAACAAACAATCACATAAATAGAACATTATGAAGAAAAAAAAGCACAAAACTTATACACAACTTATAAAATACCTCTGCTCAGAAACAGCAGGCTAAATGGCAACTCTGACAAGTAATGGTACTACTAGAATTATCGAGAATTCTCTAGCACAGTCTAACTAGCAAATCCCATTTAATAACACTACCCCCTCCCTAGTACTTTGTCATCCCAACAGAAATACACAATGTACACAAACGTGGCCCTTAATCCAAACTAAACATTTAATTATGCACAAAATAATCCTTCAGCTTATCAGGTCTTCTTCTATGCCATTTACAACGATGTCCACGCTCCTCCACACAGTCCACTCCTATTGGAAAGTCTTGATCCTCTTCCTGATTCATTTCTTCCCTCGGGAAACTGCCACCATCCTCTTATACTTCAGCTCATTGGTCCTCCTCAACATCCACAGCTGCAAGAGAGCATGATTCCTCGCAAACATCCCAACTGTACTATCGTGGCCTATTGTACTGCCAAAGACAATTCACATGTACCACCTTTGGGCTAGATCTCCTGCCTCCCCAAATCCCTTATGTTACATCTGATAGGCAGTCCAGCACAGTGTAATGCTTGCCACACGGGCTCTGCAGCTTTGGGGACTTTCCCTTCTTCCACTGAGGATTATACAACCAAACTTTGTCATCATCCATCAAGCTCACCTCACTTGCCTTGGCATCGTGCTTGTACTTCATCACCTCTCCTGAACATTTAAGGGCTCCTCGCACTTGATGATGTACTGTACCTCAGCCAGCCTTCCTAAAGATGTTTTGCATAGCTGGAGGTGTCTGTAGGCAGTTTTTCGGCAGGTGGTCTTCCCATTAACAAGTCAATGGGTAAGCGTAACTCATGGCCCAACATCCAATTAGCAGGGATTAGTTGGTGGACTCATGGGATGCAGACCGATATGCCGTCAACAATGTACGTAATTTCTCGTCCTATTCTATTTGTCCCTATATGCAGTTCGTGGCCAGTTCTTGTCCAAGGGTCCAGTTGAATTTCTCCACCATCCCATCTGACAGTGGCCTTAGTGGGGTCATCCTGGTCTTCTTGATCCCCAGTAGCTTGCAGCACTCATGGAACACAGAATACTCTAAGTTTCTACCCTGGTCTGAATGTAGCTCTTGTGGCATTCCAAAACGACAGAAAAAACTGGTCAACCAACACCTGAGCAACAGTCGCAGCCTCTTGATCGGGGATGGCATAGGCTTCTGGCCGCTTTGTGAAGTAGTCCATGGCAACACATATATTCCGGTTTCCTCTTTCAGTGAGTGGCAAAGATCCAACAATGTCCACGAAGACTCTTTCCATCAGTACACCCACTTATTACAGCTGAAGTTGGGCGCAACCACGTTTCTTGGGTCCCTTCTTGGCACAGTATACATCACAGGCCCGACCCACTCTTCAACGTTCCAACACATGCCAGGCCAGTAGAACCTCTGTTGCAGCCAACTTAGAGCTTTCTTCACTCCCAGGTGCCCACTAGTAACTGATCTGGTTATGACTCATCCAAGATCCCAGACCTCATTTTCTTTGGAACCACCAGTTGCCAGTAGTTGCTGAGGCCATTGGGTATCTCCCACTGATGCTCCAGTAGTTCATTGTTCAAACGAAGAAGGTCCCACTGATTCCAGTAGCTCTTGGTCGCAGGGCTAAATCTAGAAACCTCTTCCCAAGATGGTCGCACTGTACTCCACTGTGGCCACTCTTGCTTTGGTTGTACAAGTAAATCTGCATCCTCCATCTGCATCCTCTTCAGGTCTTCTGCATCTGATGCTGGCCTTGTCACTGCAGTATGGCCGAATTTCTTGCTATGATCTTTTATACCACACTGCCGGCACTCTGAGTCACAAAGCCGATGACCCAAGCTGTCAGCATTGCCATGTACCCGTCCAGGATGGAGCTGCACCTCATAAATGTGTTGGTTCAGCTTCCCAAGCCAGCGTGCCAGTTGTCCATCCAGATTCTTAAATGTCTTCAGCCACTTGAGTGCTGCATGGTCTGTCCTGATGATGAAGTAGGACCCATACAAGTAGCATCACACAGCAGTTCCGTTCCAGTGGGCTGACCTTCCTGCTGTAATATGCCACCACATACTCTTTTTCATCTTTCTTCTGTGACAGGACTCCACCAATACCATGGTCACTAGCATCACAATCCAGGATAAATGACTGACTCTGATTCAGGTATGCCAACACTGGAGAGCTAGCCATCGCATGCTTGAGTTCATCAAAGGCTTTCTGAGTCACTGCTGTCCACACAAACTTCTGCCTCCTCCCCAAAAACTTGTGCAGAGATGCAGCTACTGTTGAAAAGTCCTTGACAAAATGTTGATCTCTCACTGGTCAACAAAAATAAAATTACTTGATGGCTCTGAATTGAAGTGGTCTGATTCTAGGGTAATCAAAGGTGCTGAACTTGAATATGGTATCAGTAAGGACGTATCAGGTCTGGTTCTTGAAAACCAGTGTATCGGTGTATCTTGCTCACAGGATGTGACTCATACATTTGTTTGTTTAGTTTCATCAGCTTAATTTGTATATTTGTTGCGGGTTACCTATAGTGTTTCCAATTCAGTTCTTGCAGATATTCTCAGTCACTTTGACAGTGGTGAAAGATGGAACACCACATATGTGTAAATAATCCTAACCGTTTTTGTTACATTTTTGAAGTGTTCATCCCGGAAAACTTCAAGAAACCCATCACAAAGGCTGTTTGAATGAACTACAAAAGCTACTTCAAACATCCATTGGGTGACCAAGACAAGAAATGGGTACCTTACATAGCGCGTAGGTCCTATGTCAATCACCTGAGTGAATGGAAGCATGGAAAACGAAGTTTGGGTTTGCCATTCGCTGTACCAATGGTGTGGCGAGAGCCCAAAGACCACAGCAATACTGCTACTTCTGTCTCACGGACATCAAAGGAATAACTGTCAAGACACAAGCCACAGTACAGTACCCCAATATCACTTCTGCAATCCGACTAGTGCCACACAATGCAGAACCACCGGCTCCAAACCCACCTGCTGAACACAAGCTAAGCAGTGAATCTGATTCCAGTCATAGCCCAATGGATGATGATTACCAGGACAACTCAGGAAACAGTGGGCCCAAATCATTCAACCAAGGAACCCCTTATGATCTCAAAAGGGACCTTGATTTGTCTAAAGAAAAGGCAGAGCTCCTGGAATCACGACTGTAACAGCGTAACCTGCTGGACGATGAAGTGCGCATCACTACGGCACGTCATCGGCGTAGACAAGTGTCTGCATTTTTAAAAATGGCAAACAACTTTTGCTACTGCGATGACACAGTGTGTTTCATTCAACAACTCTGCAATTCTGTTCCATACAAGCCGGATGATTGGAGGCTGTTTATAGATTCAGGATAAGACACTCTGAAAGTAGTCCTCGTACACAACAGGAATCGGATTCCATCTGTGTCAATATTACATGTGGAGAAGATGACCGAGAGCTCAGAAACTATGAAGATTGTGCTTTCTGCTATTGAGTGTGAGAAGCATGAGTGGAAAATATGCGGTGACCTGAAGGTGATCAGTCTACTTCTGGGCCTTCAGAGCGGTTACACAACACTTGCTTTCTCTGCTTGTGGAACAGTAGAGCTAATGCCAAGCATTATGCAAGAAAAGAATGGCTGGCAAGACCAAAAGATGCACCTGGAAGGTTCAACTATCTTCACAAACCTCTTGTGGATCCAGAAAACATATTCTTGCCTCCACTGCATCTCAAGCTGCCCCTGGCAAAATATTTCATAAAAGCAATGGATTAAACGGGTACTGTGTTTCAGTACTTGTCTATGAAGCTCAGTGGCACAGTATCTGAAGCCAGGTTGAAAGCAGGGGTCTTGAATGGTCCCCATATCTGCATGCTGGTTAATGATAGTGACTTCATCAAGGCATTAAACCCACTGGAGAGGGACACATGGGAATTATTAGTGAATGTCTCACAGAACTATCTTGGAAACTATCGTGCAGACAACTACAACGAAATTAGGCAGGCATGTTATGAAGTTATCAAGCTCTGGGTTCATAGATATCCTTGAAGGTTCATTTCTTTCACTCACACCTCGATTTCTTCCCACATAACCTCAGAGACATCAGTGACGGGCACAGTGAAAGGTATCGCCAAGACACTGCTATAATCAAGAGAAGGTATCAAGGCCGATTCAGTCCCAACATGATGGGCGACTACCACTGGATGCTACAATGTGAAGAGAGTTACCTGAACAAGCGAAAAAGCAGAGTGCAGAAGTATTTTTAGAACTTCATCGCTTGTTAATGAAGTATGCATTGGGTTTCCATATTTTTGTACCATAAACCAGCACAGTATTATCTGTGTGTGCCTCAATATATGTTACAAGGTTGAGATAAGTTATGCCACACTGAATATGTTTTTATTCTGATATTCAAGAAACCTGGTCCGATAGTGCAAAATGAATATCAGATTTGAAATCGGTCCTATCAAATTATTCAGGGACACATACTCACATATGAGAACTATTTTGGCTGTTGACCAATGTGTAAGTACACAAGCCCAGGAAACTCCCTAGCTCCTTCACACAAGTTGGAACTGGCCAGATTTCCTCAGCTGCCACCTTTTCTGGATCAGTATGGATGCCACCCTTGCCTACAGTGTGTCCCAGGTACTATACTTCCCACTGGAACAAGCAGCAGTTCTTGGGATTCAACCTGAGGTGCACTGCTTAGATCCCATTCATCACCTCTAACAGCCTCTCCAATTCCTGGTCAAAAGTCTGTCCGAACACAATTATGTCATTCAGATAGATGAGAACTGTCTGCCAGTGCAGGCCTTCCAGTACATGATCCATAAGACTCTCAAAAGTAGCTGGGGCATTGCATAGGCCAAATTTCATCACTCTAAACTGCCATAAACCTCGTCCATACGAAAAGGCTGTTTTTTCCTTGTCCTTCTCTGAAACTTTGACCGATTATATCCTGCCTTCATGTCTAGGGTGGAGAACCACTTGGCACCTGACAGAGCATCCAGGGTGTCATCAGTTCTTGGAAAGGGGTATGCATCTTTCACTGTCACTTCATTCAGGGCTCAGTAACCTACACAGCACCTTACTGAGCCATCCTTTTCCCTTACCAGAACCACTGCTGATGTGTGAGGACTGCTGGACTTTTCTGTCACTCTTGACTTTGGGGATTCTCCATCACCTCCAGTTCTTGCCGTTGGGCTCTCACCATCCTCCATGCTGGCTGTTTACGAGTAATCGGGCAGTGATCCCCAGTCTATACAATGCCCCACCAGATTAATACACCCCAGGTCTAGGTCTCCGGTGGAAAAGACATCAGCAAACCTCATCAGCAGGTACCTGAACTTCAGCACTTGTGAGCCATCTAGGCATTGGCAACTCCTTGAAAATAGGTCTTGTAAGTGGTCTGGCAGATGCCCATCTTCTCTGACTACACTTCTTTTACAGGCCTTCCTCTGATGCCATTCAGCATCCACCACCTGGCAGAGTCCCTGAATTTCTCCAGTGTTGATCTTCTGTGGTTCACAGGAGAAACTGGCCACCATAACCGGCACTTGATCACCCGTTTCCACCAAAGTTCTCCCCACCATCACTCCGGCCTTCATCTTGCATCATACATGAGGCTCCACTACCCCTAGACAGCTGTCAAAAGAGCCACTTGCCTTGCACTGAAGCAACAGTTTTAATCTGGGAGGTATCACTGTAGTGCTGAATGCCCTCACCTCGCCACCAGAAGTGGTATGTCTTACAGCCATGGCAGGAACCGACCTTCTTCGACCCTTCAGTTTCATGGAGCAGAAGTCCAGCTCACATCCCATGGACATCAGATAGTCAAAACCCAGAAGGCAAGGATCCTCTATGTCTGCCATGCAGACTGGAAGAGTAGCCTCTTGCCCTGCCACTTTAGTCCGGACATCCAGGGTCCCATTAGTTCTGTGCAGTGCCCAAATACGCCATACAGTTGTTCTGATGACTCAAGCAGATACCAATGATGTAACACACCAGACCTCACAAAAGTCGGCTTTGCGGCTGAATCAATCACCTGGGAACACTTCTTTCCATCTATTCTTCCGCTATTCACACACAGTAGATTGCAGTTCTATTGCATTTTCTCAGTGATGGGGCTACTTGGGAAAAGCCTGCTGGTGGTTGCCCCTTAACACCAGCCTCCGTTAGTTTTCCGCTTTTTTCTGGGCTTCTGCAGCCTTCTTCTTATCTTCTTTTTCTTCTTTAGGCACTCAGAACTGATGTGTCCCACCTCAGTACATGTCCAACATCCTTTTGTTACAATTGTGGGTATCTTTGGACCGCTCTCTTCTTGCTCCTTCCTCCATTTGTAACAATCGTCCTTCTTGTGTCCCAGTTTCTCACAGAACCAGCAACCTCCTCCGGTCTCCTCCTGCTCCTTTTTCCACTTGTAGCAGTGTTCTTTCCTATGTTCTGGCTTTTCACAGCACCAGCAACTCCCTTCAATTTTTTTCTGCCTCACATACCTGCCACTTTCTTGCCTTGAATCCTGCACTACAACCTGTCTGAAAAGTGGACGTACTGGACCTGACATAGGACTCAAACTCTAGAGCCCTGGCTAGTGCTTCTTGCATGCTTCTGGGTTGTGCCTACTTCACTTGCACTTTCAACTCTGCACTGTCAACAACATCGATGAACTGGTCTCTTAGAAGAATAGCCAACAGGTTAGTGCTGCTCCAGTGTATGCCATACTCTCCAGGTTATGAGCAAGCTGCTGTAGGGATTCGCCTCAAGCCTGTATATGGCTCCAGAATCTAGCACTGTAAACCTCAGTCTGGTTCATGGTCCCATATCTGCACTTCAACACTTCCACTAGTGACTGATAACTGTACCTCTCCTTCACCGACACCTGGCCCAGAATTTCCATTGTGGCACCTTTGGGGCTAGTAGCAAGCTGCACTGCCCTCTGTCTATCATCCCAACCAATCTGATCAGCAAGTAACTCAAACTGTGCATGGTAAGCTTCCCAAGATGCTCTACCATCAAATTCCTAGGGTTTCTTTTTAATTGGATCCACTATTATTGTCACGTATTTCACTGGTTTGGGGCCTAAAAACTGGGGCATCATAACTGAGTCCAGGACTTAAAACTTCTGCATTCTGATTATTCAACCCTGTAATGCTACCTTTAGATGCTTGGGATTCATCAAGATCCACCATACACTGTCGATTCTTTTCGTACGTTCCCTGTACACCAACCTGAGACTCAGCAGTGCAAAATTTCTCTACAGCCTCAATTTTCTCAATAATTATCTTCACATATTAACTTGCTTCAACTAGGTATCTACATGCTGTCTGCATTCAATCACTATTCCCTCACTAATTTCAGCTGGTTGTCTGCACACTGTCTGCACTCTGTCACTATTCCCTCACTAATCTTCAGCTGGCTGTCTACCTGCTGTCTGCACTCCATCACATTATTGCTTACCTCATACTTCTACTGCCGTAGCTCAGCATATACATCCTCCTTCAACTGTTGTTGTTCTTCCTTCAATTCCCGCATGAAAGCATCTAGCTGCCCTTGAATAACTGTAATTCTCTCTGTTGCTCCTGTAATGCCTCTTGCAGCTGTTCATATTGTTCTTTCTGTTCTTCATTCTGTGCCTGTAATTGTACACTTTGTGCCTGTAACTATTGTTTGAGTTCTTTCTGTTTTTCATTCTGTGCATGTAATAGCATTATAATTGCAGCCATTGATCCCTTTTCTTGTCTAGCTTGGCCTCTTGTCTGTACACCCTTTGCCTCCATGTTGAAGATTTGACTCACTACAGCACTTTCTAATGATCCATGCTCCTGACACCATTGTTACGTCCCTGTCCCACAATGCCACAGGTTCAAAGTAGATCAGTATAAGAAGGACGTTGTCCAGCGTGTTGTTCTTCCTAGAGGCAGCCTTTCAGTGTACAACAACACAGCAGCACAGGAGTTGTAAATAAACACTGGCTTTTTAAGTTCAATGTCTTTATTTTCCAAATAATTACACTTAATGCCTGCCATTGTCTTTATTTTCCAAATAATTGCACTTAATGTCTGCAAACTCCACTTCATTATTTTCACAAACACCGAAGATACACAAACTTAAACTGCACTGACAGTGCTTGCCAACAACACTTCACTATTTTCACAAGTACTGAAGATATACACACTTCACCAGCTGCACTGACACTGAACTACACTCAAACTGAACTGAAAACTGACTGGAACTGCTCTAGTCTCTTTCTCATCCTTATATAAGTTTGCACTGTTCTAGAATGATCTACATTCTAGGAGAAACAACAGTTGCCAAATCGGAGATATCCAAAACATGCCAGAGTTTTCTTACACTGCATAACACTCTGAATTATTTTGCACACAGACTGAGATAGAATTGCATTATCTAACAAACAAACACATAAATAAAACATTATTGAGAAAAAAGAGCACAAAAGTTAATATGCAACATACAAAATACCTCCGCTCACAAACAGTAGGCTAACTGGCAACTCTTGACACGTAACGGTACTACTAGAATCACCGAGAATTCTCCAGCACAATCTGATTGCAAATCCAGCTTCTTAACATATCTATTAGTGGCAGTCGATCATTTCTCCCGATTTGTGATATTGGTTCCACTGTGTGACAAAACCGCTAATTCTGTTACTCATCTATCTATCTTTCTATTGCCAGACACCATAATCCTGCAAAGGGTGGCCATTTGACACTGAGTTAGTTGTTTTACAGGAAGGGGCACCAACCCTCCACCAACCCACTTGTTGACACGTAGGGAACACGTTTGGTTTGGTTATATGGTTACCACCCAGCGTTGTAAATGGTTTCTTGGCTTACAGGAAACCATTTGGCTTGTCACTCAATGTAAAGCCACCTGAAAAGGAAAGAAAAGGAATAAGAAGTGACAGGAAAGATAGGAGAAATAGGAAGAGAGGAGGGCAGGCACAGAAAAAGAATTATAAAAGCTAAGGAAGTAGGCAGCACTACATCAAGTGAGTGGATGATGGTCGCCACCACCTACCACAAATGCCTTTGTTAATTCAGTCAGTTGTCCCTTCAGATCTCCAGAGGTCATTTTAACAGATAACGGATCAGAGTTCAACAAGTCAGTGCTGGAAGAAATTTGCCATCACTGTGTAATTAGTAAGTGTAATGTAGTTTCCCATTATCCACCTTCTAATGGCATTGTGGAGCACCAGAATAGGAAAATTTTGGAAAGCCTACATCATATGGTGGGAAATCAGAGTTCCACCTGGGAAGAGTGGATTCCACAGGTGGTTGCATCAGTTAATGAGTCACTGAATAAATCAATTGGTGAACTCCATTCTTTGTCATTTACAGCTTTGGCAAGAGGCTGCCTTACTTTTTGTTGCAGTCTTAGCCTGATCTGGTCTACAATCATGATAATTATGTCAAAGTCCACCTCTCAAATTTTCAGAAAATTCATAAATATATTCAGGATAATTTGGCCCTCTCAAACACAGAAATGGTACATAAGCAAAACTCAGCTGCCTCCGTTGTTACCATCCAAGTAGGTGATTTATTCTTTGCCCTTGACCACTTGTGCGTATAAAAACTTGATAGTAAATTCCTGGGTCCTTTCCGTGTCATTTCCCGTACGGGCAACAAATTTGAAATAAGGAATCTGTCTAGTGCCAAGATCAAATGGGTGCATGCCGATGATCTTAGGTGTGCACCAACGGGCATAGCATCGGAGGAATCACTTAGAAATGCCTCACTTTCTTCTCAACATGGAAATGCTTCCTTTTCTCCCATTTCTTCCTCTGACATTCCTTGTTCTGACACTCTTTCAGATTCCTGTTTTCATTCTGGGACACTGCCACCCTCCCCCACTGTTAATGACTATTGTTCAAAATTGTGCTCTGCACACAAGCCTCTTCCATAAACACTGTCACCCAGACTCTTGTCATAATCATCTTCATGACCATCATCCTTAACTTAACCCTTTAACTGCGGGCTTGTTTTGCTTTTTCTTGCGGCTCCCGCGGGCATATTCGTGCTCCAACAGACTCTCTACAAATATTTGCCAAAAATCAGTTATTAGTCCTAGAATATTAAAATCACATATGCTTATGGCACATACCTTCAGCTTTCTCCTGGGGTGTTTGTTGAGCCTTTGTCGTGTACTGTAGGACTTGTGGAGACCTCTGAATTTGGGTAACAAAGTCTCCACTTTACACTTCCCGACAACCCGTAATATGATTACCACAGCCTGATATTATCACTAGAAACACTATTCTATGATTCTTAAATAGTTTGGAATCCATACTCCAAAAAAAAACACTGTGAAAGCAATGAAAATTACGAGTGTGTATGACCTTCCCACTTGCGATCGTTAGCCGCTGGTGTTCTGTCATTTATTATTCATAAAAACACTCACACTTTATATTTCTATTACTATATAACACTTATATATATCTACAGTCTTTATCCATAAGTTTCCTTCAGTAATAGTAGTTTATTGTCACTGTAGGCATTCAATTTCTTTCAGTAAAATACGTAGCATTCACTTTCTCGTCCTGTATACTGTATTGAGAGTGAATGTCACTTTCACCTTCACTCTGATAACTCATAGTATTCATACATGTTAGAGTGAAACTTTCACTTTCATTACTCCTAGTATATATACTCGTATTCTTATAATACTATTCATTTGCATTTCTGTTTATGTTCTCTCTTCTATTTACATTTCTATTTTATTTACACAGTGTTATGCACTGTCACTTGAAGTAACTTATAAAACTATTTTCCACTGTTCACTTATATTTACATTCACTGCTTTCACTTGCTGTTTACACATTATTAATTTTACACATTATTTACAATTCCATTTGCACTGTTTTACTCAATAGAAAGATCGTAGTCACTCTTTATCAATTGTCAGCCCTTTACCTCTTTCCACACGAGGTTTAATAGGAGGTAAAGGTCACAGGGCCCTTTGCATGGGGCTAAAAAGCGGCGGAAGTTAGCAGGAGCGAATCAGACGTACTTTCACTTTGAAAGACGACAGTGAACTGATAGTGGTGGCCTCCTGCCGCCTGGCTAGGGTGAGTGCAATACTGCCAAATTCAGCCTTGTGAGACCTGCTAATATATAACAATGAAATGATTGGCAGGAAACCAAGACAATACATAATAATTTAGGTAGTTCCAGGTGAATGTAAATATCACTTAGGCTTCTCCCTTCCCTCCTTATATGTATATTTATTACGAAAATAGATTATACGGCATATTTCAAGGGGAAATAAACAGCGAAAATTAGTGAACGAGTGCATGTGAGGTGTTGTCAGGTGAAAATTAGCCATACCAGGTGTATGGCACTATCACTTATCTTATTTCTTTTTTGTATATATTATTTGGTATAAGAATAGGGCATAGGGCTTATTTCAATGGATGAAATCAGTGGAACATTCCAGGGAAGATTTACTTAGCGTAGAATACAGTGTGGTGGTCTGCAATAATTAGGTAGTTCCAAGAGAATGTAAATATCACTTAGGCTTCTCTTATATATATATTTTTATTACGAAAATAGATTATACGGCATATTTCAAGGGGAAATAAACAGCAAAAATTAGCGAACGAGTGCACGTGAGGTGTTGTCAGGTGATAATTAGCCAATTCTAGGTGTATGGCACTCTCACTTACCTTATTTCTTTCTTGTATATATTACTTGGTATAAGAATAGGGCATAGGGCTTATTTCAATGGATGAAATCAGTGAAAAATTCCAGGGAAGATTTACTTAGCGTAGCACGGCCGGGCAGGCAAGAGGATAGGGTAATGGAGGGGAGGTAGGGAGGGGAGTCAAGAACGGGGAGAAATGGCTAAATTGTCAAAAATGGATGGGAGTACAGATGAGATTAGGAGTGCTGACTAGTGTTGGACATTGGCAGTACTGATAGATGATACAAGCCACCACTTGAAAGCCCGGGGGAATTCAAAATAACACAGAATCACAAAAGTGACACCCCGCGGTATGATCCCTTGCTCCCAAGCGTCACGAAAGTGACGCCACGCAGTTAAGCGGTTAAACTTATTTTATAGGTGTGATGTTCTGTGTCCACCTGCTGGCATTGCTGACCATAGTAGGGTCCGGGTTAGGCAAGAACAATGGTGCCATACTGCCCAGAGCCTTGGTTGGTGCAGGAGGCAAGTTAATGGTGATGGAAGATGTAGTCTCCCTATGCAACTGGCCGCTCTGGCCACTGCCCTGCCCAACTTTGAACATCAGCTGAAGGAAATACAGGCCCTTCTGTATGCTGTCAAGGAGAAACATGACAATGATACGTTCTGGTACCCACTTCGCTTACCCATCCACTGGCAGTTAGACTATGTAAGGATGAAATTCTCCAACTTAAGTGACACTTTCTCTAACCAAACATCTGTAGGTTGTTCATGGGTGAAGCATCGACTTTTTGATCTTGGGGGAGAAATTCCAAGTGGCCTATTTGGCATAACGACCACTCATAACCTCTCTGGATTCAAATCCGATCTTGCTGAGTTAGCCAGTGCCCTTGAGTCTCAAAAAAGAGTCATACAAGTTCAACATGCAGTGCTACAGAAGATCACGGCCCAAGTAAATGACGTCACATACACATTAAACAACTTTACAGGCATTTTACAAAAACGGATCTAAAAGATTAATATTGTCCGAAAGCTACTATATGTCAAACTACACATGGACAACCTACCGTCTCCCTGGGCTCTCTTTTCTCCAAAGTTATGCTACTACCTTGGTTCATATTCTAGTTGATGCTGTTGGTGGTCATGTCACTGCAGACCTAGTACCTGTCTCAGATCTCCTCTCTGTATTGGAATGGGCTCATTCCGGTATTGACTAGTCTCCAGTGCTTTCTTTTTCTTCTTTAGATTACTACTACCCAGTACTTGAGGCGACTTTCGTCACTGATGAAATTGTTGTTCATATCCCTCTTTGTTCTTGTATCACATTCGTTTGTCCTGGAACTCCTGTTCGTTCAGTGTCTGCCACTGGTTTGTACAAGGCTCCTGATTATTTGTACCGTAAAAACTGAATCTGTGGTTGTTTATGCTACACGTCATCAATATGCAGATCGTTTCCATACATACAAAATCTTTTAACCCATTAATGTGACATTCCATCTCCCTGCTGACAATCTATCCATCACGTCATACAACCTATGCATGTTGGATTTTCTGAATGAGAGTGATTTTGTTATGGATCAGTTTTCTTTGGCCTTTAACCATTCATGGGTACATCCGGTCTTTGCCTTTCCCCCAGTGGCAAATTCTCTTATTGGGTTTTTTGTTACTATTTGGGTATTTCACAGCTGTGTTAAATGAACGGACAAAAGACTGCATGATAGCCGCACTGCGAAAAAACTAGTGTGGCACCCACAGGACCTTGAAACTGGTAGTGTTCATTGACACCCTGTGTAAATGTTGAAGGTGTACATATCATGTAACGGTAATGAAGGAATGATAATTGCAAATAAATAAAGGATGCCAATTCAGAATAGGAAATTAAAATTAATATGATGATAAAAGGATATTAAATGAATCAGTTGTAAGGGAAAACAGTAACAAAGGAAAAAAGTAAATGGTGATGTAGAAATAAATAACGAATGAGTGAATAACATAAACAAAAATAGATATCAGAAAAAAAAAAAAAAACATAAGTATGGACGTTATTTAGTACCTTCGAAACATCGCTCTTACAGTCCTTGTGATATCAACTATTGTGTAACCAACTATTATGTGTTCATTATCCCATGTATCATTATAGTTTTCAATACCAGTCCTTTTAAATGGACTTGAATTGTGAACTGGTGAAGAATATTAGACTATAATTATCATTATGCTCCTTGAATTATTAATTAATTACCCTGTAATTTTTACACCCAGTAACAATTCTACATTTTTATTCAACTTTAACATGGTCATGTACTGTAAATACTGTATTTTCTTCTTTTTGTTTGATCTAGCCACTTGCATAGTAGCATTCAATGAGAAGCTTGCTCTATTCCCAGCTCCATTACACCCTTACTCTATTATTCATTTATTTCTCCTCTACCAGTATGACAACTCCTTATACTGTATATACAAATTACCCCACTTTGTCAGGAGACCCAATTTTTCCATTGTGGAGGGGAAAATTGTAACCACTAGTAAACTAGACTATTAAAAATATACACCTATTGTAGTAAGTGTATGCTAAGTAGTATGTAAGTGTGTTGAAAGGCTATGTGACCTTTTTCCCTTAGCAAAGGTCTAGCCAATACTTGGAATTCTGCTTAGATAATGTCATCTTCAAGGAAGAGTGATGTGCACCAGCTCTTTAGCTCTCTACAAGCTAGATTCAGGAGGCATGGTGGAGGTAACATCTGTGCAATAATCAGGTAAATATATAGCCTAAAAACTACACCGGGATTGGATTTTACCTGTGCTGGATGTGTGGGGCTTAACAGTAGTAGTAGTAGTAGTAGTAACAGTAGTAGTATTACACATTATTACCTGTAAAACACCTTTGTTGTCCTTAGTGGACAAGTCCTGGAGGTGAAATTTGTTCCCTTGTTGAGTGAGGACGCAGTAGGGCCCTGTAAATTTGTCATCCAACTTAGAGGAACGCATATGGGAATGAGCAAAGACAAGATCGCCTACATTGATAGTGATAGGAGAGGCAGATTTATGTTGGCGCTGCAGCATGTCCTCCTGAGAGGAAGCCAAAGTGGATTGGACATACTGGTGGATTGTTTGGAAGTTGGCCAATTTTAGTTTAACATAATCATCCATGCCGTAGATGGGTTCTGGCTTTGAGGATAAGAGAGAGTATGGGAGGTCCTTGTCAGAACCAAAGAGGACGAAGAAGGGAGATTCGGCAATGGGTGCATTGATGGAGCTATTGATTGAGGATGCCACTTGGGGAATCCAGTCATCCCAGGACGAACTAAGGGAGCCTAGATGTCTAAGGCACTCTAAGATTTTTCGGTTGTGGCGTTCTACAAGGCCATTGGAAGCTGGATGGTTAGGCATGACATTGCACTTACTGATATGAATGCGGCAACAGATCTCATCTAGAAGGCTATTGTTGAACTCTGTACCATTGTCAGTAAGAATGGTATGAGGGGTACTGAACGGGCAAATTACGTGATCTACAAAGGCTCGTGCAACGCTCTTCGCGGTCTTGTCGGAGAGGGGTACGAGGACACGGTAGCGGGAGAAGTGGTCGACCGCTACAGACAAGTACTCAGCGCCGGATTCCGTGAGAGGTAGTTTTAAGAGATCGATTGAAACAGTTTCCCATGGTCGTGACGGGATTGGGTATTGTAAGAGCGGTGCAGGTAAGCCGGTTGATCCTTTGTGGCGGTGGCAGGAGAGGCAAGAGTCACAGTGGGCATTGATATCGTGGCGCATGGTTGGCCAATAGTATTTGAGACGTGCTTGGCGCAAGCATCGGTCTTTACCTGGATGGGAAGCTTGAGGGGTATTATGAACAATGTGAAGAACCGCTGATATCAGGGCAGTGGGGACAACAAGTTGGCGTACTTCGCGATTGGGCATGTCTTTACCTGTTAGTAGTGTTTTCCTGTACAAGAGATCATCATCATCTAGCATGAACTCATCTAGTTATACTGGCAGAGTAGGTAAGGTCGAGGCATCGCCAGATTCTAGGAAATAAATGACTTTGGACCATATGGGGTCTTGGTGCTGAAAGTTTCAAACAACTTCTGACATTAGTGTAGTGTTTTCAGTTACTTCGGGCTGCAGTGATGTTATAGCTGCTGCTACGTGACGTGACAGTGCGTCTGCGACTACATTCAACTTGCTTGGTACATATTGAAAAGTGGGATGGAAATCCTGGATGATGACGGACCATCTAGCTAGCCTACCTGTTAGGTTGCAGTTCTTGAACAAATCACATAATGGAAGGTGGTCTGTTTGGATATACACTGGATAACTATAGACTATATCTCTGAAATGTTTCAAAGACCAGACTACCGCTAGCGCTTCGAAATCTGTGACACTGTAGTTACGTTCAGTGGTTGTAAGGGTGCGACTAGCATACGCTATTACGCGCTTCCTTGATGCTTCATTGAGTTGCATCAAAACGGCACCAAGTCCAGTGCCTGAGGCGTCTGTGCAGAGAAGGAAGGGTTTGGTATAATCAGGGAATGCTAGAACAGGGGCATTTACAAGAGCTGTCTTTAGCTTTTGGAAAGCCTGTGACTGGTCATTAGTCCAAACAAAGGGCACATTCTGCTTGAGTAAGTGGGTTAGAGGAGCGGCGATCTTTGCATAATCTTGTATGAATCTACGATAATAGCCACTGAGGCCCAGGAAACTTCGTACAGCTTCGGTAGTGGTAGGTTCTGGAAATTTAATAATCGCTTTAGTTTTATCTTCATTAGTATGAATGCTTTGTGCATCTATGACATGGCCTTGGAATTTGATTTTCTTTTGCAGGAAGTCACATTTACTGAGATTGATTTTCAGGCCTGCGAGCTGGAGGTGTTCAAAGACTTGCTGGAGCTTGGTAAAATGGTCAGGGATGGATTTACTCACAACAATGATATTATCTAGGTAAGCAAAAAGAGAGTGTCCCATCATACCACTGAAGACTGAATGTATAAGTCGCATGAACACGGAAGGAGCATTTCTCAGACCAAAAGGGAGTCTCTTAAACTGAAAATGTCCAGAAGGGGTGCTGAAGGCTGTAACTTGGCGAGAGGACTCTTCCATTTCGACCTGCCAGTAACTGCTGAGGAGATCTAAAGATGAAAAGACTACGTTATTTTCACCAAGGGATTCTAGCAAATCATTGAGGACGGGTAACGGGAAACGGTCTGGAATGGTGACAGAATTGACCTTACGATAGTCGACTACTGGTCTAAAGTTGCTGTCCTTCTTTGATACTAAGAAAAGTGGGCTATTCCATGGACTGACGGAGGGTTCAATAATGTTCTGGTCTAACATGTTCTGTACCATTTGATCTGTTTTCTTTCTCTGGCTGTGAGGAAATCGATACGCTGGTATGTAAATCGGCTGAGTTCCTGTTAGTAGTTCAATCGTATGTTTGACAAGGTTTGTTCTGTCCATCGGTTCACTGGGTAAGGCAACCACGTTTCTGTACGAGGTCAGAAGGTCGAGGAGTTGTGGCGTATTTTCTGGGAAATCCGTGTAAGTGAGATGTGAGAGCATATCAGGTGAATACGTCGGCGCAGATCCTGTAGAGTTAATAGTACATACACCAATTGGCGTACTATCATCAGTCTGAATAGTAGGAATTGAGGAATCCTGGCACACCTTTACGGTCGCTGGGTATACTAGGAAGTCTCCAATCTTTACACCACTTTTAAGTTTTAGTGGAGCATTTGTGACATTGAGCAAGTACAGGTAGCATAAACTGTCCTCTAAGACTGTACACCACGCTGACTCATAAGTCAAGCCATTTACACAACACGTCTCAGGTAGTGTTAGTACATCCACTCCTTCTTTCGCACCGGCAACACAAACAGAGACTTTGGTGAACTCATGCGGTAACAAAATTGTGCACGTATTCGTTACTGCACGTTTCGTCTCTGCGTGTTGGAGATCATGCACACTGTGTGAGGTAGGTAACTGAGACATGTCTGAGTCAGCGATAGTGTTGTCGGGAGAGGAGGTAAGAGCCATTTCCGAAGGTTGAGAGGATGTATCAGTAGACACTGAGGAATTTATGTCCTTGCTCGCAGTCAGTAAAGGAATGACCTCTGTATTCTCAGATGATGATGGTGGTGGTTTGGGCTGGTCTGGACGTTTTGGTAGTGATCGGGACAGAGGTAACTGAAGGACCGATTTGATTGTAAGAACAGGACGGGGACATTCCATACTGTATACTGGGAATCCAGAAATGTCTATACTACCACAGGCAGGTAACAATGCAATGGAGTGTTGTGCCATGGTGGAGAAACCAATAAGGGCATCTGCGGGATACTGCAAGTCATTAGTGACATGAAAGTCAATTGGGATAGGGGGCAAATCTCTGTGTAGTTTGACTTCTAGGGGACTCTTCCCTTAACCTTAAACTCTGAGCCTTCGACACCACATAGGTGAATGTCTGGTGGTTCTAGGAAACTGACGTGGTTGTGATGTCGTTGAATAATATGTAAGGAATTGTCGGAGATCAGATTTACTATAGATCCTGTGTCCAAGAAGAATGACGTTGGTATGTCATGACTGCATCCGAAAATGACTAAACCCGAGGATGTTATGGGACCAACATGGCAGATGGGGAGTCGGGTTTCTGATTCTACGTGATATTGGGCCGATTTGGGTGCTGCGCTTCCCCCGACTGGTGGCGGTTGAGGTAACGACATTCCTCAGTGGTGTGAGTCGTGCTGGATTTGTGGTACAGTATTTGCATTTTGGACAAGGGGAGTGGGAAGGCGTACGCTGTCTGGTTTGGGAGTGAGAACGTCTGTATTTACGGTCGGAACTGGATTCTTGATGTCCAGGATGACCAGAGTGCCAGCAAAGAATCGAAGATTGTCTGTTCCGTCGGATGCTAGATTGATTACGACCTGCGATAGGAAAACGATGCGTGGCAGGTCTGCCGTGTGTGGTGGGACGGGAGCGAGATTGGTCTGGAGTAGTGGAGGTGTGACAGACTAAGGAGGCCAAGGGTTGGGTGGTGCCCTGACACGTGTAGTTCGAACCTGTTCTTTAATTAATGGCTTTAGTGACCCGAATAATTTTATCTCCTGGATTGAAACCTATTTCCAAGGCTAGCTCTCGCTGTGTAGGAGTAAGCCAGTGAAGGAATCTCAGGTAACCGATTAAGTCAGCAAAGTTGATGAGTGAAACCACTGGAACGCCAATTTTGTGTTCTAACCATTTCGTGCCTACCAGTAATTGGAGCATCTCGCTACTAGTTGCTTTCATGGCGGCGGCAGCTTCGCGGAGCTTGGCATGTTGTGCTGGGACCCTCAAGTCCTCATCCATTTGGTTTAGGAGATTAATGAATCCCATGAGAGACGCGGTATTTGAATGCTGGCAACAAAGGCTGTTGAGTTCCGTACGAAAATCAGCAAAGATATTAATGCTATCGAAATGGCCTGCACGGATCACAGATCCAATGTCCGATTTGCCATGGTGCAAGCGACCCATGAGGTAGGCTACTTTGAGTGATTCATCGGTAATCTGCTGATTGCGGTTGTCAGTTTCGACTTCTCTGAGGAAATCATAGACAGACCAAGTTGGGTCCTGGCTGGTAAATTTGGGACCATTGGCATCGCTGAGATAGATAGACTGTGGAGGGGTGGCCATGGCAGGAAGTGCGGAAGTGGCGGAAGGAGAGGAGTGGGAGAGAGAGAGAAGGTAGTGGTAGTTAAGGGCGGGCAAGATGGGGTATGAAGTGAGGCAGGAGAGTTAACGATAGGGGAAGGAGTAGAGGAAGAAGAAGGGAGTGTAGAGGTAGGGGTAGATGAAAAGGTATCTGGATTTACGAGTGTAGGATGGGTAGTAAGTGGTTCTGCGGGAAGTGAAACAGGAGTCTGAGGTACAGGTCGGTGGTACTCTTTGCCACTTCTTAAGTGAGTGATCGTGTTAGAGTCGGCAGATGGTGTATGATCAGGTGATGTTTCCGGGTCGAGAGGGCTGGTGTTAAGCGGTTAATGGAAGATGAGATGAAGGATGAAGATGGATATGTAGGTGGAAATGTATAATATAAAGATGAGAGAATGTAATACATGAGTAGGTGTGAAAACGATTGAAGGTGAGGGGATGGAGGGTTTAAATAAAAGGTGAAGGATGAGATGGATAATAAATAACGTATGTGAAGATGAAAACGGGGTAATGGAAGTGAGATGGAATATTTATAAAATATCCAATCTGTAGAGAAAATCGATGGTAATCTCTATAAAAAGGTAAGGTATACTATAGTTACACAGTAGAGACAGGATTGACGAGATGTATGACGTGCAGGTGTGGCTGGGCATAGCGGGGCTTGGGTGGGGCGGGGCGGGGTGGCGCTGGAGTGACAGCTGGTCGGAGATGAGAGTGGCGGGGGACGAGACTGGAGCGATATGTTGGATGAGTCTTAGAAGAGGCGGAACCTCTCGCTGGGCTTAAGTCGAGACGGGAAGAGATGCTCCGATGAGTCACCGGCAGGGAGTTGCGGTCCTAGGAGGCTCACTTAATGCAGACTACATGTGAGGGCAGGGTGTGGCGGCGTCGGGGCCAGTGGTGGGGGTGAGGGCAGATGTTGGTACAATGCAGGTGTAGAGCTGTTGAGTTGCAAATTCAGAGAATGGCGATGGGTAGACAGTGATAAGTGTTACCGTGGGGGCAGGATTTATGATGAGTTCGAACAGGCGCTGGGAACAGGTGAAACAGATGCATAGGTTGGCGATGGAGACACTTGCGGTCAGGAACAAGGTGTGAGGGTGGGGTTATTCGAGAGGAAGCACAGCCGGTTATTACACCACGAGAGGCACTGAGGAGGGGTGAGGCTGTGAGATGCGAGATGTCATGTATCTGTTGGTGTCACTAAATAGTGTAGGAGGCGGTCAGAATCTGATGGTCTGAAACACCGCTGCTACCAAATGTATCTTGCAGTACTTTGGTGATAGAAGCTCCATGTACAAACAGCTAGTTAAGGAGTTTATTACAAGCTCTGACAAAAACAGTCTCCCCTTCTTGAGTGTCTGCTCAGAACTGACACAGTAGCGCCTTCTCCCAGGCTTGGACTCCGGGAAAGCGTGCTAGGTCAGCAAGTTTAGTGGGGGCATGTATGCATTGGGGGGGGGGGGCATATATACATCGGGGGTAGACAGTACGAGTGAGGCCATTTAAATCAGAAAGCATTTAAATGTCACCTTACACCCCAGTGATGCATAGAGTATATTGATGGCAATCTACCTACCAAGTTTCATGCATTTATGACAAAGTGTCTGGCCTGTGGCCCTCTTTTGAAGATTTTCGACATACCATATTTGGTGCGTGTCACATGCCACGCGCACCACCGGGGTGTGATGAAACCTGTCATAAACAAATCTTAACCAGCAGCATCCCATCAACATATGTGTACATCACAACTTTTTTTCACGTTGAGACCCATTGACGTACCAGTACGTTCTGCAATTGCAAGGTCCGTCATTTGCACATTTTTCAAGTTTTGTGGGTGATTTTTGGTAGGTATATGCAGGAGACCTTCCTCTACCTGCCACCAGGCAGAGACACTCCCTGACCCTGCGTGACCCCCTTGTGCTATTGTTCCAGCAACTCACCTATTAGTAGTGACCTGGCCAGTAAAGACATGTTGTGCCACTGTCTCTCCGACAACAAGGTTCAAGTTGCCCTTGATGCCTTCACAAGCGAGAGTGAGTCCCCAATCGATGACGATGTGGAGGACAAAGATTACATGACGCCAGAGGAAGAAATGAGCAGAAATGATGAGGAGGTAACTTCACCAAGGAAGGTGCGGTATGTTGATGTGTTTTGTAAGTGAAACACTGCTCATATTGCCTATTATTGTGTGAAAACCATTATATTCTTGTATTACACATAAATTCATACCAAATGAACAAATGTCTACCTATTTTGAGTGGTTTGCAATTGTTAACCCTACCATAGAAAATGTGACAGCAGCAGTGCTTGCCCAGAGAAAATAGTACCAGGTGTTAGGAGGGACACCTGTATAGTGCTTATAAGCTCAGGTGAGCACTTTTTTGGGATTCTCTAATGTTTCTCATAAAAAGTAGAGGTTTGAGCCTAAAAATTTTTTTTCAAAAATCTGCCGGGATTGGGGAGGTGGGTCATTGGTGAAAAATTGACCAGGACGTGGCGGTTTAAAGAATGGGACTATCATATGGTGCAAACCACGCAGTGATCAGCCCTGTGGTCGCTGAGATATAAACTTCTCAAAAGCGTCAGGCCAGGTTGGCCCAGGCTGAGAAGGGACGCTTATATGTGAGACAATGCCACTACATGAAGAGAGACTTGCAAGAGCTTCGGCCTCGCACGTAATCATCATTATTATCATTATTATTATTATTTTTATTACAATTATTATTATTGTTGTTGTTGTTATTTATATTTACATTTTAAAATTATTTTACTGTTATTATTTTATTATTATTATTATTATTATTATTATTATTATTATTATTATTATATTATAATCATTAGTTGTAGTGATAGTAGGCTAATGCTGGTGTCGCTACTACGACTACTGCTGCTATTGCTACTACTACTAGTACTACTACTACTACTACTACTACTACTTCTAATAATAATAAGAATAATAACAATAATAACAATACAGCTTCTGCTGCTGTAACTACAACACAGCAACAGTAACAACAAGAACAAAAACAACAAAAACTACTACTACTAGTATTACTACTACTACTACTACTACCAGTACTCTGCATATTCTTCTAAGTGTAGGCCAGTGCTGCAGTGCTCATGCCTTGTAAAGATATATGAATATCAGATTGTATATAGATATTTTAACATAAAAACTGCATTTAAATTGTAGAAAGTTTGGCTTTAAGACAGGGTCTTGTCCCACAGATACTTGTCTAATATTGAATGAAACAGTGGAGAAATATACCTCTGATAAAAACTGCACTATTGCCACTTCCACTAAGTCAAGCCTCTGATCAAGTTAACCATTTCATTTTTGGCAGAGAACTTACACCAACAAATGTTGTTGTAGACATCATATACAACGGGCCATTAGTCCAGGAATCAAGCAACAAAATAATATACAATGGCATAACTTGCGTAGTAATTATTAGTATATTGATAACAGCGTAAGGCAAGGTTCTTCCTTGATAATTTTGATATATTGTAAATAGTATTTGAGATGACCTGACCCAGCTGGAAATAGGATGCCAGTATGGATATCTAGGTGTAATGTTCTTGCATATGCACATGACTTGCTGCTTCTGGCCAAATCTTCATCAGACATAAGTACATTTTATACTACACTCTGTTCCTGTATCACGCATCATTAATTAACCAATAATAAAGATAAATACAAAGGCATGGTATTTACAACATATAAATTTGTAACAAGTTCAAGCATTAAGCTGGGTGAAGAGGAACTGCAGGGTGTGCAGAGTAACAAGTCTTTATTTAGGCCAATACTGACAGTAATTTAAGGCAGACTCAGGATAGGCACTATATATTATACCATTTTTATTCTTCTCTTAATGGTATATTAAGAAATTTTTTTCTAGGCAATCACTCCAAGAATTTATGGCAGAGTGTCCAGAAGATTTCGGTCATGGTACACTTCCTTGTATCTATACAAGATCAAATCTATTTTGTAAAACTGTAAATGAAAACATTAAGTAAATGCCAGAGTACCTGTACATTTCAAACTGTGTAGGAAGTAATTAGTTTGTTACGGTAGTGGGAAATTCTCAAAGGGAACTACCTGAAATTTCAAATCTATCGCTCAGAGAAACAGTCAGGAATAATTTGCGGGGATTATATCTAGTACGGCAACAAGCAGTAATTTTCTAGTAGCGTAATGCTGAAAAGAATTGGGTTTCAATAAACATTTAACATCAGTCACTATTATTCATAATATACAGGTAATTTTTATTAGAATATCAGTGAATAATTTAAGGCAATTTGCAGCATTTCCATTTCTGCTGTCTTCATGGACGACGACAGGAAACTGGAAAGCAGTGTAAGTTAGTAGGCTGTTTTAAGTGGCTCATCATTAAGCACAAATGGAAACAACTTTTACGCAGAGACATGCAGTTATTATACAGCATTTGGCCAGTTTTCCACTGAGAAAAATCTGTAGAAGTCTTCATAATTATGAGGAATGAATGATATACAAGAAGAGAGCCTTGAAAATCTCGTGAGAGTTGAAGCTCATTGGAGAATGCAAGCTAATGTCTGGCCTATAACCCACCTGGGGGTTTTAGCTGGAACTGGTTACCACTGGTACTCCTAAGTTGACAATGGTTCTCCATCCCACTGGTGTCTTCACAAGTGCAGTACATCAAAAACGAAGTGGGTCTTTGTGTCCAAGTGGTAACAAATATTGCTGTTTGGCTAAATATGTTGCAATTCCCAAGCCCCATGCCAACACACTGTGCTATATGCCAAGTTGGACGTATATATATATATATATATATATATATATATATATATATATATATATATATATATATATATATATATATATATTTTTTGTTACATAGCCTATGATTTCATCATCCTTTGTATAATTCTAACGTACAGTATGGTGCATGTTTGATCACGATTCGCCTCGTGGCTTCCATAGGGACCAAGCTTCCGTGTTCTACCTCAATCCCCCCTTCTCCTCCTTTATAGTAGAGAAAGTCGTTCTTTCTGTTGTTCAGAGCAGGAGTGTCAATTCTTTGTCCCCTATGGCTTTATTTGCGCGTCCTTCTTACAAGTTGTATCAAGCTCTGCCAGCCCCTATATAATGAGCTCAGTTTCTGCATTAATTGCCACTTAGATCTACTCCTCATTTTGTTCAAATCTCTGTCCTCCCTTGTACAGTTTATATTATTTTTGTGAGTGCTCAGGAAGTCTCCAACCATCTAGCTGCTGTGTAATTTGAGTATAAGTGTTGTTGCATTTTTTCTTGTACTGTATAGCATAAGGTGTTAATTCGTAGGCCTGGTGAGGTTTTTGTGATTAATGTAAAGTTTTACTGTCAGCCAATAGTAATAATGTTGTGTATCTGTAATAATATATCTTGCTTTAACTGAGCATTATCCGGTTTTCTCATTTTATCAGGGCTGACTTAGATAAATTTACTCTTGCTAATTTCGTGTTAATAGAGGCTATTGCAGTTAACCATATATTTAACCTGTTTTTTGCCATTACATTATCCTTATGAGTCCTGAATGTTTAGTTGTTAGTTTGACCATTAAACTTTAACTTGTAATTTTACCTAACTCTTTTGTTTTGAACCTGGAACTTTGCGGGACGGTAGTGATTTTAGGATTCTCACTTGAAGTGTTCATTATCTCTCTCTGTTCCGTAACATAAATTTGGCGACCTCTTATCAGGATATTATCATAAAGATATTGCTTGATATTTTGTGACTGTGATTTCTTCATGATGTTTACTATTACTACGCTTGATGAAGCCAAAGATTTTTTGTCAAATGTGCAAACAGTGTGTGATATAGAAAACAGAACAAAGATGAACTTAATCTTGTTGCACAACAATTGGGAATTGTTGTTCACTCTCATCATTCTAAAGATCAAATTGTTGGCATGATTAATAAAAGCTTGTTTAATGTAACTCCTCCAGATGAGCAAACGCAGATTGAAATAGCTAAGTTACAGCTAGCCCTGCAGGAGGCTCGTGCTAAGGAGGCTGAGTTTCAGGCACAAGTTGAACTTGCTAGGATTCAGGCAGACCATGAGTATCGCATGAAACAAGGTGGAACTGGATCATCTAGCTCTGATGATTTTGATGTGGCTAAAAATGTTAAACTTGTCCCTCCTTTTAATGAATCTGATTTAACAAAGTATTTTCAGTTGTCTGAGAGGGTATCTACAGGATTTAATTGGCCCAAAAAGTATTGGCCAGTACTCCTTCAGAGTGTTCTCACCGATAAAGCTAAAGTAACTTATGCGTCTTTGCCTCAGGATCAATCTGATAATTATGATGTAGTTAAGAGCTTGATTCTTAAGGCCTATGAGCTCGTTCCTGAAGCCTATAGAGTAAAATTTAGGACCTTATAAGCAAGATAAGCAATCCCATGTTGAGTATGCAAAAATCAAAGAAGATCTGTTAGAGCAGTGGTTAAATTCTAAGAATGTAAATTCTGATTTTGATAAATTTAAGCGGATGATTTTGCTGGAGGACTTCAAAAGGTGTATTAATAAAGATGTAAGCCTATATCTTGATGAGAAAAGAATAGATAATTTGTCTGATGCTGCAGTTTTAGCTGATGAATATGTTCTCACTCACAAGAGATATTCTAAAGAAAAAAGGAAAGCTGAGAGTAAGTACGTTGCCTCTACTCAGAGTACAGGTAACAGGAAAGAGAATAAAGATGATGTTTCTCAGGAAGTAAATACCAGCTCCACCTCTAGATTTCAGAAAAGTAAATGTACTTATTGTAGTAAGCTTGGTCATACTACGGAGAAATGTTTCAGGAGACAGCGTGATGTGAACAAAAAGGAGTCTTTAAATATTCAGTCAATTGGTCTAGTGTCTACCCTTGAGAGTTCCCAGAATTCTTTAACCGATTTAACTGAACCTGCTTTGAGGGGTAAATTAAATTCTCATGATGAAGCTCCTCTTTTGAGCAGTAACGTGGGTGACACTCTCAAGAGTTCATGTGCTAATTTCCTGTCTGATGGTTTTGCCAGTCCTCTGGACAGTAATGACAGGAAATCAGGTAAAATATATCGTGATACAGGTGCCTGCCAATCCCTTATGCTGACCAGTGTTCTAGGCTCTAATGTTAATTCCTCTGATGAAACTGTAATCTTACAAGGTGTAGGGAATAATTACTTCTCTGTCCCTCTGTGCAGAGTGAATTTAGAGTCTGGTTTTGTTAATGGTTCCGATATGGTTGGGTTGGTTGAGACACTCCCAATGTCAGGTGTAACTTTCTTACTTGAAAATGATATTGGTGGAAGTCAAGTGTGTCCAGCTCGTCAGTTGTCTAGTGAACCAGTGACTGCAACCCAGGATTGTGATATCCCTGATGTGTTCTCTCCATGTGCTGTCACTAGGGCTAAGTCTAAAGTTACTGGTGACTTAGAGGATAATGATGATGATGATGTTATCCTAGCTGACACTTTTCTTGCTAATTTGGACCACTCACCAGATGAGGCAGTACCCCGTAGTGTTGATAATTTGTCTCGTCAAGAGTTGGTTGAGTTGCAGGTTGCTGACCCTGAGTTGAAAGGTCTAGCTAACTCTGTTTGCAGTGAGGAAGAGTCAGCTGGTGCTTTTACTTGTTATTATATAAAGTCAGGAGTACTTATGAGGAAGTGGAGACCCCCAACAGCATCAGCTGACTGTGAATGGGAGGTTGTACATCAAGTTGTCATCCCTCGTGTTTGTAGGCAGGATATCATTAGAGTGGCTCATGATTCCAGTTTGGCAGGACACCTTGGATTGAGGAAGACTGTGGCACGCATTTTGAAACACTTCTACTGGCCAGGTATCTTCAGAGATGTTTCCTGGTATTGTAAGTCTTGTCACACCTGTCAAGTTGTGGGGAAGTGTAATCAGACCGAAAAGGTTGCACCTCTAGTTCCCATTCCTCCTTTTGAGGCGCCATTCACCCGTGTGTTGGTGGATATTGTGAGCCCTCTTCCTAAGACTTCTTCAGGATTTTCTTATGTGTTGACCCTGAATGATATGGCTACTCGTTATCCTGAAGCCATTCCACTTACGAATATCTCAGCAAAGAACGTGGTTAAGGAAATGCTAGAGTTCTTCACTAAGTTCGGTCTACCCAAGGAGGTACAGTCAGACCGGGGAAGTAATTTCATGTCAAATGTTTTCAAGCAGTCTCTGAAAGAGTTGGGCATCACCCAGATCACGTCTTCAGCTTACCATCCCCAGACCCAAGGAGCGTTGGAGAGATATCATCAAACACTCAAATCGATGCTCAAGAAATACTGTTTGGAACATCAGAAAGACTGGGATAAAGGTCTTCCATTCGTTGTATTTGCCGCAAGAGAACCTCCAAATGAATCACTGGGCTTCTCACCCTTTGAACTACTGTTTGGCCATGAAGTAAGAGGACCCCTTAAGCTACTCAAGGAATGCTGGCTGTCGGAGGAAGATGACGTCAACCTGTTGGAGTATGTGATGAAGTTCAAAGAACTGCTGTCCACTGCTTTACAGCTGGCGAGAGAGAATTTAGGAGCTGCTCAGGAGAAGAAGACTTGGTATGATAAGAAGTCCAGGTTACGCCACTTTCAGCCAGGAGATCAGGTTTTGATTCTGCTACCGGTGCATGGGCAACCTCTTCAAGCCAAGTTTAGTGGTCCATATTTCGTGGAGAAGAAACTCAGTGATGTCAACTATGTCATCGCCACAACAGATCGTAGAAAGAACAAGCAACTTTGTCACATCAACATGCTAAATTTATATCACAGGCGGGACGAAAATAATTCAGTCTGCACTGTAGCTGTTCCACCCGAGTCTGCAAGTGAAGTTCTCCCATGCAGCATGAGCCTGAGTGATGGTTTGGGAAAGAATCCTGATATCATGAATGATCTCCAGATTAAGCTTTCTCATCTAGCTCCCGAGGAAAGGCAGGAGTTTTCGGTATTACTGCAGGAGTACCCGCAAGTGTTCTGTGCCACTCCAGGAAGAACCACTGTGTTCATGCATGATGTCGATGTTGGAGACGCAAAGCCAATTAAACTGCCTCCTTACCATGTGAACCCAGTGAAAGTTCCTCTCATCCAGAAGGAGCTTGGCTACTTCTTGGACCACAAGATGATTGAGCCCTGTCAGAGCGAGTGGAGTTCTCCTGTCACTCTAGTCCCTAAGCCAGGTGGGTCACAGCGGCTTTGCATCGACTACAGACGTGTTAATCAGATAACAAAAACAGACACCCTCTCCCTCGTGTGGAAGATTGCATTGACAAGATCGGAAAGGCTAGGTACATAAGTAAGTTTGATTTGTTAAAGGGATACTGGCAAGTACCTATGACTGAACGTACTAGGGAGATCTCATGTTTTGTAACACTAGGAAAGACTTTTGCATGTTCTGTAATGCCATATGGTATGAAGAATGCACCAGCCACAATTCAGAAGCTCATGAATGTTGTAACAGAGGGTTTGGCAGGGTGTGTTGTTTATATTGATGATGTATTAATCTTCAATGACAACTGGAAAGATCACCTATGCCATGTCAGTAACTTTCTTGAGCGTTTGGTTCAGGCTATTCTTGTAGCTAATTTATCAAAGTGTGAGTTTGGTCAAGCTAAAGTTCAGTACCTTGGGTACGTAATTGGTGATGGACATGTTGCACCACCAGGAGCTAAGGTTCAGGTTATAAGTGATCTTCCCAGACCTAAAAGTAGGAAAGAGCTACAAAATTTTTTGGGAATGGTAGGTTATTACAGGAGATTTGTTTTTAACTTTTCAATTCTTGTATCACCACTTGCAGACCTACTGAAAAAGGGAGTTAAATTTGTCTGGACCAATAACTGTGAATCCTCTTTCAGGAAACTTAAAGCTATCCTGTTAAGTCAGCCAGTGCTCGCTACTCCAACTTTTCCTAAGCCTTTTAAGATGGCTGTTGACGCAAGTGATACAGGAGCTGGGGCTGTTTTGCTGCAAGAGGATGATCAGGGTATTGAACACCCTGTATCTTATTACAGTAAGAAGTTCACTTCACCTCAAAAGAACTACTCAACTATTGAAAAAGAGCTTTTGGCCTTGATTTTGGGTTTACAGCATTTTTCATTTTATTTGTGTTCTGGTTTTGACCCCATAGTCATTTATACCGATCATAACCCACTGAAATTCCTTAGCAAGTTTAAAGATAAAAATCAGAGATTGACAAGATGGAGTCTACTTCTTCAGGAGTATTCATTAGACATACAATATGTCAAGGGGAAAGAAAATGTTATTGCAGATTGCTTATCTAGACTTTAGACAGATTGTTTTAGAGTAATAAGAAATTTCCTTTGTAAATTTCTTTTTTTTTGTGGGGAGGTGTTACATAGCCTATGATTTCATCATTTTTTGAATAATTCTAACGTACAGTATGCTGCATGTTTGATCACGATTCGCCTCGTGGCTTCCATAGTGACCAAGCTTCCGTGTTCTACCTCACTCCCCCCTTCTCCTCCCTTATAGTAGAGAAAGTCGTTCTTTCTGTTGTTCAGAGCAGGAGTGTCAACTCTTTGTCCCCTATGGCTTTATTTGCACGTCCTTCTTACAAGTTGTATCAAGCTCTGCCGGCCCCTATATAATGAGCTCAGTCTCTGCATTAATTGCCACTTAGATCTACTGCTCATTTTGTTCAAATCTCTGTCCTCCCCTGTACAGTTGTTATTATTTTTGTGAGTGCTCAGGAAGTCTCCAACCATCTAGCTGCTGTGTAATTTGAGTATAAGTGTTGTTGCATTTTTTCTTGTACTGTATAGCATAAGGTGTTAATTCGTAGGCCTGGTGAGGTTTTTGTGATTAATGTAAAGTTTTACTGTCAGCCAATAGTAATAATATTTTGTATCTGTAATAATATATCTTGCTTTAACTGAGCATTATCCGGTTTTCTCATTTTATCAGGGATGACTTAGATAAATTTACTCTTGCTAATTTCGTGTTAATAGAGGCTATTGCAGTTAACCATATATTTAACCTGTTTTTTGCCATTACATTATCCTTATGAGTCCTGAATGTTTAGTTGTTAGTTTGAGCATTAAACTTTAACTTGTAATTTTACCTAACTCTTTTCTTTTGAACCTGGAACTTTGCGGGACAGTAGTGATTTTAGGATTCTCACTTGAAATGTTCATTATCTCTCTCTGTTCCGCGACAATATATGTATCTATCTATCTATATATCTATATCTATATATATCTATATCTATATCTATATCTATATATAAAAAGAAGTACTCAAGGGGTTGGGGTTTCTTACAAGTTAGGTGTAACAAAAATTCCAGTAACGTCCACTTTGATAAAATGGATCATAAAAATTGCCAGTCAGTGCTACAGTCGAAAAGTACCACATGCGTGATTTTCTCTCTCTCTCTCTCTCTCTCTCTCCAACTGACCTGTAGTTTGATAGAGCGTGGTGTAGTCAGGTGTTTGGTAGATTTTGTAACATCTCTGGTCTGACGTTCCGCAACACACCACATATAAAGGTCATCAACAATATCTCTGTCCGGCTGGTACACTATCTGCGCTGCAGCCGCTTTATGGTTCCTACTTGCTGTCCAGAACCCTAGTTCAAGTGCCCATGGCATACCTGGCCTGGCTGGCTGGAAGTGGATCTCAGCCTCCAATACTTCTTCCCCAGTCTGGGTACTGCTAAGGAGTGCCACTGGGTGTAGGGCTGTGTTTGGTATGTTGTCACCTCCACAGTCTACAGGGTAGGAAGTAGCGAATAAGTGACGGTTAGGCAGTGACATGGTTATGGTAGGTTTAGAAGGGTTCAGGCAAGGCATGGAAGGGTTAGGGATAGAGTACAAATGAAGGCAAACAGCAACAGACCTTATGGTCTTTTCAAGGCTGCTTGTTACATAGTAGACTATGACTACAATATCTTGTTCTACATGCTGAAGGATAAGAATAGTAAAGCAAGACCCCCCCCCCACCTCCAAACCCTCCAGTTAAATCTATCAATCAATCTATTGCCAGACGCCTCAATCCCGTTTGGGGTGGCCACAAACAAATCCCCTCCAAGTCGCCCTGTCCCCCGCCATTTCACTGACCTGCTCCCAACTCACACACCCCTCTCTCATATACCTCTCCACCCCATCCCTCCATCTCATCCTCGGCCTCCCCCTCCCTCTTTCCCCCTCCACCTCACTCACATACACTCTCTTCGTCAGTCTTTCACCCTCCATCCTCTCCACATGGTCAAACCACCTCAGTGTGTTCCTCATAATGCTTCCTATCACATCCACATCAACACCACAACGCTCCTTTATATCCCCATTCGTCAGCCTGTCTCTCCATGTGACTCCACAGGCTCCTCTTAAATAACTCATTTCCACTGCTCTCACTCTTGACTTGTGTCCTTCCAACAACGTCCAAGCTTCACTTCCGTACGTTAGAGTTGGTATCACAATACTGTCATGTAGTAACTTTTTCACTTCCATGCTCACTTCCCTGTTTCTTATCACTGCTTTCAAAGAACCAGCAACCTTTCTTCCCTGCTGTACCCTTTCAAGCACTTCACCTCCAATCCTCCATCCTTACTCATCACACTACCCAAGTACTTAAACGTACTCACATTTTCCAATTCCTCACCATCCAACCTCGCTGTACATTCACTGACTTCACCTCTCTCAAAGACCATCACTTTACCCTTCCCTACATTCACCTTTAGATTCCGTTTCTTACACACTCTCCCAACCTCATCCACCAAGCCTTGCAGCTCCCCTTCGTCTTCATTCAACAACACAGTATCATCTGCAAACAACAGTACATGGAGTTTCCAAACACTATCCTTTCTCACCAGGGCCACTCCAACATCCATTACCCTACCTTGTACCTCTTTTATTACCCCATCCATGTATAGATTGAACAACCATGACAACATGACACATACCTGTTTCAACCCAACTTTCAAAGAGAAAAATTCACTTAGTTCACCATCCACACGCACTGCAGGCTTCGCACCATCGTACATACTCTTCACAGCATTCAACAACTTTCCGTCTCCTCCATATATTCTTAACACTTTCCACAATCCTTGTCTATCCACCCTGTCATATGCTTTCTCCAAATCCATGAAAGCCGTTTACAACTTCTTTCCCTTCTCTAGAAACTTTTCCACTAAAGATCTAAGAATGAATATCTGATCTACACAACCTCTTCCCTTCCTAAAGCCTCCCTATTCTTCTCCAACTAATTTCTCTGTTCTTTCTCTAACTCTGTCAATAAGTATCCTACCATACAGTTTTCCTATTATACTAAGAAGACAAATGCCCCTATGATTACCACACACTTCTTTTTCCCCTTTTCCTTTGTACAAGGGAATAATTATACCTAACTTCCAATCCTCCGGGACTCTACCTTCCTCCCAGGCCAATCTGCACATCTTCCACATCCATTCTACTACAATCTCTCCCCCATGCTTCAGCATTTCATCACACACTCCATCAATTCCTGGGGCTTTCCCCGATTTAACTTTCTTCATTGCTTCCACAACTTCTATCCTACTGATTTCTTCCTGTCTTCTCACCTCCCTCCTTCTCCCAGCCATTCCCCAGCCACTTATACTCGCATTACTTCCATCCTCTACGTTCAACAATTCCTTAAAGTGATCTCTCCATTTGCTCACTTTTTCTCCCTTCTCCACTAGTAGTCTACCATTTTTATCTTTCACTCCCCTGCTAATTTCACTTCCACCCTGTCTTACTCTTTTCACCCTTTCCAGAACATTTTCTTACAGTCCCTCCACTTTACACTCAAATTCCTTCCAAATTCCTCATCCACTCTCCTCTTACTCTCTCTTACTAATCTTTTCACCTCTCTCTTTCTCTCTCTATATAACTCTCTCTTCCGCCTCTCAACTTCTTCCACCCCCCTATTTCTCATCCATTCATTGTACGCTTTCTTCTTTTGTGCCACAGCCTGTTTCACCTCTTCAGTCCACCACGCTGTTCCTTACACCCCCCTCCGTCTTCTCTTCCTTCCACACACCACATCACATGCTGCACATATTTCTTCTGTAAATATCCTACACACACCTTCCACGTCTCCCATCTGCTCCAATTCATATTTGCCCAATCGTTCCTCCACTTCTCTCTTATACTCTGCCTTTTTCTCATCCTCTTGTAACCTTTCCACTCTCCTTGCAACTACTCCTTCCTCTCGTCTTTCCCTTCTTCTATTCCTCCATCTTACTTGAATTCTAATTCTGGCCACCACCAAGTTGTGATCAGAAAGTCCACTCCCCCAACCTCTATAAACTCTTGCATCCTTTACACATCTTCGCATCCTTTCATCCACACACACATAATCAATCATTGCCTTCCTTTCATTCAGTTCACCACCCACCCTTCTCATCACTCGCCATGTATACCTGTGGATCATTTAATGCCTGAAGAGGGTATTGGCTATCACCAACCCCCTCCCAGCACAAATGTCCACTAACGCACTCCCATTCTCATCTATCTGAGCAGGCACACCCCACTCACCAACTATTCCATCCACCTTCACATTCCCAACTTTACCATTCATATCACCAATCAAAAACACTCTCTTATTCGTTCCAAACTTTTCCATGCACACTTCTACATTTGTCCAGAACTCTTCTCTCACTCTTCTAGCACTGGCAAGAAAAAGAGAAAAACTACCATGCAGCATGAAAAATGAAAGGAAAAGTTATATTTTATAATACTTTATCTATAAGCTACCAGTGTGAATAACCTGAAAGAGAAAGCAGTAAAGTAAAATGAAAAATCAAATAACAAATAACTAAGGCACGACATGTATGGATATGTTGAGTTAACAGGGCGTCGGTACACATAGCATGGAAACTGCATGGAAACTGCACAGTGCACAGTGTGGATGTTCAGGGGTGGTGCGGCAGCCTTGCATGGCACTTTTAAGGTAGGCAGCAGTCAGTCAGGCCCCAGATCCGTTCACTCCACTGAGACAAGGAACTTTCCTATGTGGGACAAGTACACAAGTTTCCTCCTGAAGCAGTGACCCCAGGTATATTTAAAAAATCCATATGGTGGTCACTTCACTAACAGGGACCCTCAGTAATCCACAGCCCACCACAGGTCAAAAAAAAGAGTTGTAACCGTTAACTCAGGGCTATCTGTGCATATCCTAGTCTGTGCTTCTACTATATTTGCATTTAATAAATTGATTTGGGCTCTGAGAAAAAATATATATATATATATACTAGTGTTTTACTCTGGAGTAACATATTAAGCTGGGGGTTAGACGACAGATACTTATCCAAGCGACCTTTAGAGGTTAGTGCTGTATCACAATTTACTACGTTGGAGAAGCGGTGGTGCAATCGGTAGAAAGGTGGCCTGCAGTCCTACCGGACTCAAGTCCAAATCCCCGCTGGGGCAGGGAACAGTTTATTGATTTGAATTTCATAAAATCAGACTTTACTGATCTACCAGAAGACCCATTAACATGTCATAAAATTACCCCCGCTAATACCAGTACATCAGTCCTGTATGAGACAGCCCTAGCATGTATTGAAAATGGACGGTGGGTGTTAGCACCGAAATGGTGACATATGGAGGTGTATGGTACATAGAAGGACTATTGGGCCTTGCCCAGAGTCAGATACAATATATATATATATATATATATATATATATATATATATATATATATATATATATATATATATATATCCTATTTACAACTCTGTTAAAGAAGAAATACTTAGCTTCATGCAACTGGAATAGTTTTCCTATTATTTTGCCCATTGCTCTAGTATATTTCGAGTGATCAACTGTGAAGTTTTTATGAACAGCCATGTTATCGTGCTCTTTGAATATTTTAAATAATTGGATTAAATCTCCTCGTAATATGCATTTAGATAGGATCAAGAGATTCAGGGCTTCTAAACACTCCTCGTTTGGTTTATTTCTCAAGTTAGGTATCATTTTGGTTACCTGACGTTGTACTCTTTCAAGTTTCTCTATATTATTTTTGTAATAAGGTGATCAGACTTGGACACAGTATTCTAAATGTGGGTGAACTAGAGAATTACATAAGGTGAGGATGATACTATTGGATTTATATTTGAACGCTTCACCAATGAATCTGGTTAATATGTTGGGTTTCTTAACGGCCTCCATACACTGGTTGCGTAGCTTTAGATCATTTGTTATAATGATTCCTAAGTCTTTTTTCATGACTGACATTATCTAGATGAATGTTATTCATGGTGTAACTGGCTTTTTCATTTCTATTTCCAATGTTTAGCACTTTGCATTTACTAATATTAAAGTCCACCTGCCAGGTTTGGGCCCATTTAAACTGTCGATTGAGGCTACTCTGTATTACATGTCTCTGTAAAGATGTGTCTGCTCTGTTACCAATTTTAGTATCATCAGCAAATTTCGTTATTTTGCAAATTAACCCACCCCATCTCGACGTTTTCTGGGCAGTGGTATGCCCCAGTCCCGACATTTTTGGACCTTTTTTTTGTTTTGGCTCAAACATCCGCTTTTGGTGAGAAACATCGAAAATTCATAGAGAAATCGCTCACCTGAGGTTTAAAATACTCGATCCAGGTAGAAGTACCTCCTTACCTTACAGGGTTTTCTATCAGGCTGGCTGCAAAGAAAACGAGTTCTATGGGAGGATAACTATTCTACACCACTCATAAACGGTATTTATTTATTTATTTGGTACGAATTTATATGTAGTATGAGAGTATATTGGTTTTCAAATGGTAATATAGGCATTATAAGCATTGTTTCACTCACTGACTCGTCACCATTCCTGACGTTTTTTTGCCATATTACCTGATCATCATTTCTGACTGTTTCTTCCTCTAATGTTTGTCCTCCACATTGTCATCGATTGAGGAATCACTCTGGCCCTGAATTTCGTACTGTGGCATGCTTTACTGGCCAGGTCACTGATAGCAGGTGAATTGCTGAGAAAAGGTCATGCAGGGGGGGGAGGAGGTCATGCTGGGTAAGGCATTGTCCCTGCCTGGCATCTTGTAGAGGAAGGTGTCCCGTGTATACGTGCCAAAAATCACTTGCGAAAATTGAAATTTGTGCAAATTAGGGACCTTGCAATGTTGCCGCATTAATTTACATCTCCGGGATATGAGTGCACATCATGTGAGGACGTGAATTCACGTCTCCGGGACGGGGCGGGTTAAGCGTTCATCTATATCATTTATGTATATTAATAACACAATAGGACCCAGTACTGAGCCCTGTGGCACACCACTAGTAACGTCTTTCCAGTCCCATTCTTTACCATTTATTACCATCCTTTGTTTATGTTCTGTAAGCCAATTATCGATCCACCCAAGCACATTCCCTCTGAACCTATGCATATTCAATTTCTGAAGTAATCTTTTATGGGGAACTTTATCAAATGCTTTTTGAAAATCGAGATATACAACGTCAATAGATCTGGTCTTATCATAAATATTGAACATATCATAGGAGAAATTCAAAAGATTCGTGAGACAAAAGCGATTGTTTCGAAAACCATGTTGCGAATCTTTGATGAGCTTATTTATTTCTAAGTGCTTAGTAAATTTATCTCCGAGAATAGTTTCCAACAACTTGCACTCTACTGAAGTTAAACTTATTGGTCGATAATTTCCTGGCTGCGATCTGTTGCCTCTTTTGAATATTGGGGTTACATTTGCTAGTTTCCATTCATGAGGCACCTTACTGTTTCTTGGTGAGTGCAGGAGGTTGGGTTATGGGTGGGGTTACGGGAAAGGCAAGGTAAGGTAGGGTTATAAGTTGGATATGACAGGGTTAATGACAGTTTGGGTTAAGGAATGGTACTCTAGGGTCAGGGTAAAGGCAGCGTTAGGAGCAGGGCTGGGCAGGTGTGGACTGGATTAAGGGCAGATGAAGGCAGAATCAGGGGCAGAAGAAGATTGAGTTTGGGGCAGGGGAAGGCATAATGTAGGGAAGAGAAAGGCAAAGGTTGGGGCAGGGAAGGTAATGTCTGAGGCAGGAAAAGGCAGAGTTTGAGGCAGGGAAGGCAAAGTTTGAGGCAGAGAAAGGCATAATGTAAGGAAGGGAAAGACAGAGTTTAATGCAGGGAAAGACAGCGCTTGAGACAGGGGAAAGCATAATGTGGGAAACGCTGAGTTTGGGGCAAGAAAGGCAGACTCTGGGGCAGAAGACAGAATTTGGGATATGGGAAGGTGGAGTTTGGGGCAAGGGAACGGGTTTGGGGCCGGGGAAAGAGTCTGGGGCAGGGGAAGGAGTGTGCGGCAGGGGAAGGAGATTATGGCTGGGGAATACGGATTGTGGGGCTTGGGAAGTCGGACTCTGGAGCTGGGGAAGGCGGAGTTTAGGATAGAGATGGCAGGGTTTGGAAAAGGAGGAGATGGAGTTTGGGGCAGCGGGAGGCAGAGTTTGGGGCAGCGATGGCAGAGTTTTGAGCTTGTGAAGATTAGATATTACAACTAAAAAGAAAGTGCAGTTGTGTGTACATGATTGGCTGAATCGTAAAAAGAAGGTTGGGCTGTTAACAGGGGAGGGCAAGCTTATTAGGGAAGGGACAAGGTTAGCGTAAGGGTAGACAGGTTAGACAGAAGGAAGGCTAAGTCAGGGGCATGTAAGGGCTGAGTCAGGTGAGGGGGAAGGGCTGCCGCAGGGGTTAGATGAGGCCTGTGAGTGCATGGGAGGGAAAGAGACAGCAGGATTATTGCACGTGGAGGAGGAGGGAACGGTGAGGTTATGATAGCAAGGAGGAGGGAATGGGGTTAAAATCAAGGAATGAGTTAAAAGCGTTATCAGCAGGTAGTGGAGAGGAAGGGGTTAAAAGCAGAGTAGGGGTACATATCCAGGGATAGGGGTAGGAGGGGAGGATGTGTAGGATAAAAGAAGGAAATTAGTAGAAAGAAAAAATGAAATTAATCTGGATACAAGGACGTGGCAGGAGAGTATGATGTTAGGAACAGAGTGAGCAGGAGGGTCAGAGCAGGTGAAAGGGTATGTTAGAAGCATAGGTTATGAAAAGGTTAGAAGTAGAGGGGAAGGAAATGTTGGAAGTAGGCGAGAGAAGGGGGGTTAAATGTAGAAGGTAAGAAATAGAGTGGAGGAGCTTTTGGGGAGTCAGGGACAATGAGGAAGAGAGGGAAAGTTTTGTTAGCAGGAGGAGAAGGGTGGATGTTAGGAGTTGGCGTAAGAATGATGTTAGAAGCAGGGTTTCGCAGAATGTTATTTCACTTACGAAGAATGAAGGAAGGAAGAAATGATTTTTAAATTTGCATTTGGTTACGAAGAATGAAGGAAGCAATGGCATGTTTAAGTTAAATATCGGTGAACAAGAAACCAAAATTAGAAAGAGTATTAAGGTGCAACACAATTTAAAGTCCTTGGCTGAGCAAGTTAAAATATTAATGAAAATTATACTCCTACACCCACATTTAGTGCAACTACTGCAGTATGTGAAGAACCATTCTCAAGTGTAGTGCTTGATCTATGGCACTTTATGGCACATAGAGAATGAGAAAATGTTGCACATTTACTAACAGAGTAAATAATTTTCTCTCTCTCTCTCTCTCTCTCTCTCTCTCTCTCTCTCTCTCTCTCTCTCTCTCCTGACATAATTCGCTGAAACTGGCACCTTTCATCTCATAGTTCTCGACCACAACCTCATATGAAAAGCCGTTAGTAGTAAGTACGTGTAACTGTAGGTGACAAATGGTAAGATGCGTGTAAATGTGGATGTTTATGGCTGTGGGGTGGGGTCAGGATTATGGGGCTTAAATGGTCAGTGAATGTGAGTGCGACCGGGATCACCTTTGCTTACCTTCTCCTTTTATCACGGGGTTTTTGCGCTCTGAACCCTACTTCATACCATCCTTAGATGGAAACAGGTCTGAATGATGGTAATGATGATATACGGAGAGAGAAAGAGAGAGGGGGGATGGTGGTACCGTGTGTCAATTTCTGGCTTGAGTATAGTCTACATGCTTAGTATACAACACAATCCCTGGTGGTGGTGTTGCAGGGACTGAAGTATGTGGTAATACTCACGTATCATGCAGTACGTCATGGACCCACAAGAACCACCAGGCATACATGTCACCTCCAGGAACAGGTCAGGGAACTCCAAGGAGAGGACTGGGCACTTGCCTGGCTCTGTCTCGGTGATCTGGTCCCCGTTGGTCACACTGATCTTCGTCTGTTTTCGTTCCACCTGCAACAAGAACATAATATTTTGTATTACTGGCATGTGGCATTTGACCCCTTTAAGCCGGTAATGTATTTCTCATATTCCTTTGCAACCTTCACAAGATTTTATTTAGTATAGGAAAGCCCTTTCCACCTCGAGGGATTTGGTACATCCTTCATTAAACTCTTCATTATAAGGTACTTATCTTAAGTTCAGTACAATTGTTCAGTACATGAAGAAAATACAGTGCTACATCATGGGACAGAAGGAATTAAACAACTGTGAGACATCACTGGATATTGTGGCAACATCTATCTCACACTCGAGTGCCTTCATTTGTAATGATCTGCCGGACTTTACGCCAAAATTATTTCATTCACACCAGTGTTACCGGTAATTGTCTTACACACACACACACACACACACACACACACACACACACACACACACACACACACACACACACACACACACACACACACACACACACACAGTGGCCTCAGAACCCACAACACCACAACTAACATGATTCACTTTTTGTTGACAAATTGGAGAAAGAAACACCGATGTGGGACTTAGTGTGTATTGACCTTTCGCCTCATGGCCTCCTCAGAATAAAACTGCTGAATATATACCACATTTCCTGTATATATAGCAGAAGTCAGTGGGGGTTTGAGGAGGGGTAAAGTATTGGCTAGGGGTGGTTGGGGGGGCCTGTAGGGTAAGGAAGGGAAAAAGGATTACAGATCACGGCACAAAGACGGAGAGAAACAAGGGAAGTCCTTAGGGAGAGGGAAGGAATGTTGGGTAAGGAAATACAGGTCACAAGGGGAAAGGGATTACCGATCCCATTACAGGTGTGTGTGTGTTTGTTTGTTTGTGTGTGTGTGTGTGTGTGTGTGTGTGTGTGTGTGTGTGTGTGTGTGTGTGTGTGTGTGTGTGTGTGTGTGTGTGTGTGTGTGTGTGTGTGTGTGTGTGTGCGCGCGCAAGTGTTGCATATGTGGGCAAGCAGCCGGGTGATGAGAGGGGATGGGGATGGATGGGAAGGAAATAGGGGTGATGTTTTGAGTTTAAGGGGGGTGGTGTGGGGAAGCTATCCTGTTGACAATTTATTTGGCCACAGAATCCGATAGGTGATAAGATCTGCTGTTCTGTTCTGTGGTATTGGAACATACTATGACAGCTGCCTCCAGACATTTGCGTCATTTTTAAGTCTGCTTCCTTGTACAAAATTTTTGCGTTTTCCCATTTCATTACGTGACTTGTATTAAATCTGTGAGCTACACATGAGTTTTTGGTGTTGTACCAGCTCATTGCATACTTAGTTCATTTGTTCTTTCTTCCAAATCACGCCCTGTTTCACCTATGTAAACTTTGTCACATACGCACATGGAATGGAGTAAATACCTCTCTCGCTTGTGTTGCTGGTTTGTACCTTGTGTCTGACCAGATCACCCACTGTCTGAGATGTCATGAAAGCTACGTCAGTTCCCGCATTTCTCAAAAACCGAGCAATGTTGTTGCTCGTATTGTTACTGGGCAGGATTATACGTGTCACATCACTGGGTTTCTCAGCTGTTGCCCGTTCTCTGATAGCCCTAGCATGTTTTCTGGCACTGGATAACATATGTTTTGGATACTTCAGTTTAGAAAATGTGCTATCTATGTTCTAGAATTCTTTTTCGTTTCGTTTTCGTTTTTAAAGGCTCCAACATGCTTGCATGCGTCGGCCTTGGTCACCTAATGGGGGCTCTCCATGCTCCACGATCCATTGCAACCTCCCTGTTCAGTCCCTTAACCCTGAAGTCAAATGATCATCACTGCAAATCATCAAGGCTCTGAGGCTGAACCCTGTTAATAAACCTTTTTTATCCTAACGTTATGGCTGGAATAATTGTGAATAAGGTCATCCGTATTTATGGCTTTCCTATACACTTTAAATGCCAACTTACTGTCACTCCACGACTAACCTGAATGTTTATCCTGCGAATCACCACCTGTGAGCTGTTATCAGGCTCAGTAGGGTTGGTGGTGGTTGCAGAGGTGGTGGTGGTTGCAGGGGTGATGGTGGTTGCAGAGGTGGTGGTGGTTGCAGAAGTGGTGGTGGTTGCAGAAGTGGTGGTGCTTGCAGTAGTGGTGGTGGTTGCAGGGCTGGTGGTGGTTGCGGAGGTGGTGGTGGCAGGGTTGGTGGTGGCTGCAGGGGTGCTGATGTTTGCAGGGGTGCTGGTGGTTGCAGGGGTGGTGGGGGCCGTTTTGATGTTGAGGGTCAGCGTTGAGTTTACACCGCTCTTATCAAAACACAGGAACTCTGCGGTGTCCACGTCAGCAGACTCATCAGCACTCAAGGTTACCGTAAGATTAGCCTCGATTGACCTATTTGATAAAGTTCTGACTAGGAAAACTAGACTTGAGGTGGCATTTGTTACAGACTGGTGAAGGTCAAACTTAGCTTCAAGCATCTCCTCCTCGTCTTTCTTCCTGAGTGCCAGTGAGTGACGGTAGGGATATGTTGGCATCATGACTTTGTGGCATTCTGAAAGGAAGACCAGGAAAAACGATAAGTATGGACTCTCCTGAACAATTTGTCAGGAGTCGTTTTCTCATGGCTCAATAAAATATTGCGCTGTCAGCCAAAATAACCTTTTAGATGCACCAGCTGTAGTGAAAGGCTGATTGAGGACAGTTTTTTTAGACTCTGACCTTCACGATGCCACTGGGACCAATAAAATGAGTGATGTTATGCAGGATAAAATATGTAAATTCACCAACCAAAGTAGGGGTGTTTATAACGAATCCACTGGAAAACAAAAAATTAGTTTTCGTCTGTTACTAAAGTAAATTGTTATCTTCTTAACTGAATTTTGGTCCCTGAATTCAAATCTGAAGTTAGAATTTAGCAATCACGTCACGTTTTCGAGTTATGCACATTCAAAAGTTATATACATAATTTTACTCCGCATGTCATGTCGTATTGTAATATTGTCACACTGGAAAGCAAACATGATACTTTATTACAACATATTTAGATATTCATAATTGAAAACCAAAGTGTATAATGTGCAACATTCCTTTTTAAAAAGTAGTAAAAAAATAATAATTTTAATAAAAAAAATCTTATTAAGTAGTAGAACATCTGCCCTCAATATATTCAACCTAAGCGTTAGTCAATAGTGTTCAAAAGTGTTTGAGACATTTACCCTTGTTCATGTGGGAGGTGATGGTCTCCCACTGTAGAAATCAGCAGTAATCATCCATCATATTTGGGTTGAAGCACCCTTGGTATCTACTTTCCATCACCGAAATATCTAGTGAAACCTTTCTCCATGCTCATCACTTATATTGCCCAGATTAGGTGGAAATCAGGTTAGGAATGCAAGAAGTGAATTTTAAGGAACATTCCACAACCCATTTGCTGATAGACTTTTAGCATGTTGTCCACTAATTTAACATAATGTTCAGCTCTATGGTTAAAGGAGGAGGTTCTGCACAACTAATACAAATGCTTCCCATGCTACAGCCTCAAGTGGGTTGAGTTTAGTTTCAAACTCACTATACTATGCATATTATTATTGTGTTATATAAAATTATTATATATAATATTATTATATATTATATTATTAGCCCTATAACGCGTTTGAAACCTTTGCATATTAAGTTATGAATCCATATATGCTGGGTTAGCACTTGGTCACCTAGTACAAATGGATACTATGTATCTCGTACTTATAATCCTGACGTGCTGGCACCATTTTGACTATAGATTTCAAATCAGCATCCACCATTTAGTCTAAAACACATGCTTTGACCCCCATAGCAAAATCCTTGTAGACCATAATCCAATTACATATCTATCTAAAAGGCGTCTCTTTATCCACCCCTTACCACACAGACACACCACTACCCTAACATCCCCTCAGCCTCCCTGTCACACCTCCCTTTTACCCCTTTCCCCTAACCCCCTTTCCTACTCCTCTGTCTCACTTCACCCTTCCAACCCATGCCCCTTAGCCTTCCTCTCACCACCCCCCTTTCTCTCCCTCATATCTTCATCCTTCCTCACCTCATTTTGCTTTCCCTTACCCTTCTTACTTTCCCTCCCTCTCCATCTCCTTCTCACAGTTCATTCCAGTAGCCTCTCTGTACTCTCTTTTATACCTCCTTCCTCTGTTTGCTCCCTTCCCTTCACTTTTCCTTCCCTTACCCTCCCTTCCAGTACCCCCCCAATTACCATTCTCACTTCCACTCGTTATTCCCTAATGCACACTAACTCCCTCCTCCCTGTCACCCAGGGACGTAGGGACAATATTCCCTTCCCTTACCCTCCCTTTCCTCCCTCTCTCACTCTCACTTCCCTTACCCTCCCTCTACTCCCTCACTCCCTCACATCCTCTTTTCCCTTACCCTCCCCCTCCTCCCTCACTCCCTCACATCCTCCTTTCCCTTACCCTCCCCCTCCTCCCTCACTCCCTCACACTCTCCCTTCCCTTACCTGCTGCTCCTCTCTCACATCCTCCCTTCCCTCACCTCTTGCTCCTCCTTCCCTCATACCCTCCCTTTCCTCAGCCTCCCTCTCATCCCTACCATCCCTCACCCTCCCTCTCATCGCTCCCTTCCCTCACCCTCCCTCTCCGCCCTCCCATCACTCATACTTCTTTCACTCCACCGTTCCTACACTCTTTCTACACCGTGCCTCTCAACTCCTATGACTGTTTTGACTCACACAACTAACCTTTTATAGGAGGGTTAGCAGCTGTAGAGTTGTCTGGTTCAGGGCTGGGGGCTGAAGATGAAGGATTGGGGGACGGGCTAGGAAAGAGACTAAGATATGGGTTAGTAGAGGGGCTAGGCTTTGGAATTGGTGAGGGATTAGGTGAGTGGTTAGGTGAGGAGTTTGAAGAGAGGTTAGGGGCAGCGTTGGGAGAGATGTCAGGAGAGTGATCAGAAGAACTTGGAAATGTGGTGTGAGAGGAATCAAGAGAATGCTTAGGAGAAAGATCAAGAGCAGGATTGGAGGAAGGATTAAGAAAAGGATTGGAGGAAGAATGAGAGGAATGTTGAAGTGAGCCAGGAGAGAGGTTGGGGAAGGGGTTAAGAGAGGGGTCAGAGGGTGTAAGGGTTGGGTACGGGGAGGGGGTGGAGGGGCCAGAAAGTCCAGTAGGTATGCTGGGGCGGCCAGTGGTCTCTGAAACAGAATTAACATGTATACTCCATGGCAATGATAGCTGCACGACTACCACTGCTACTACTACTGCTACTACTACTACTACTACTACTACTAATAATAATAATAATAATAATAATAATGCTACTACTACTACTACTACTACAGATGATGATGATGATGATGATGATGATGATGAATATTATTATCATTTTTTTATATTACCATTATTATTATTTTTATTATTATGAAGATGATTGTTATTATAGGGCAGGTTTATAACAAGGTGGGAGGATACTGCCCAGTCCAGTGGGCATGGTAACTGGCCCCAGGTGGCTGCTATTAATACAGTAACTTACGTATTGCTGCGATGCAGTGTATCTGCATGATGTGGCACAGCAACATCAGGCACCACCACACCGCCACCACACCACCGCCACCACCAAACGCCATCACTGCAACATAAGGATTCACTTCAGCAACAGTGGCTCACTCACTCATTCAACTCATTCACTCCATAACTCATCACTCATTTACCGACTCACAGCACTGACCGACTGACGCACAACTCATTCACTGACTCACACCACTGACTCTCTGCCTCACAACTTATTCACTGACTCCTCACACGGACTGACTGACTCAACACTCACTTCCTGGTGACATCCACTCGCTAACCTACCAAACTGACTGACTTACACTCACTAACCACCCACCGCCCCCACACACTTACTCACCGATGATTCATAGACTTCTAGCGTTGACCCTCTGAAAACACTCATTAAACCTGCTGACTGACTGACTCAGCAAACTAACTCTCTTACCACAGTAGCTAACTGACTCACATCACTCACTGACTGATTCACCACTCACTACACTGGCTGACTTTGCAGTCACTGACTGATTCGACATACCCACTGACCAAACACTCTGGTCAATTCATCATTCACCACACTGACGTACCGCACTCAGTAACTGACTCAAAACATCCTTTGTGTCACTACATTCAAAACTCGCCACACTGACTCACCACACTACTGAGTCACCATGTCCATTCACTGATTCATCACACTTACTGACTCATCACTACTTCACTGGCTGAACACACTACTTTACTGAGTCACCATGTCCAATCATTGACTCACCATACTTCCTGACTCACCACTAATTCACTGGCTGAACACACTACTTTACTGGGTCACCATGCCCATTCACTGACTCACCACTAATTCACTGATTCACCACACTACTGAAGCACCATCCATTTACTGACTCACCATACTGACTCACCAATCACTTACTGCTTCACCAGACCAACTGACTCACCACTCACTCGCTAATTCACCATACTACTTCACTGAGTCACCATGCTCAGTCACTTGCTCACCGCACTCTGACTCATCGGCTTACCATACTACTTTACTGACTCACCACACACACTGACAAACCACTCACTCACTAGCTCACCATACCTCTTCACTGAGTCGCCATGCCCATTCACTGGCTCATCATACTGACTCACCACACTCACTGACTCACCACACTCACTGACTCACCACAAACTCACTGACTCAATACGCTACTTCACTGAGTCACCATGCTCAATCACGAGGCACCAAACTCACTGCCTGACACACACACACACACACACACACACACACACACACACACACACACACACACACTCCATTTGAGCCCAGTGACACCAATGGAAGTAAAGGGGTTGACTGGAGCTAAAGTGGCATTGGTGATGCAGCAGAGTCTGACTGGCCTTGGATATGACATGACTGAACTGGCAAAGATGGGAAGGCTTGAATGGACCTAAAGACGCCTGCACCCTCTACGTCAGTCTTTGACAACGATGGCGTCCTTTTATTTTCCATCATCAGATAATGTTATTGGTGTTACCATGGACCTCCCCAACTGGAGGAGTTGGATGGAGCCTCCATTAACTCCTTCTGTACTAGGGGCCTATTGAGATGAATAAACAGGTGTTCAGGGAGCTCTTGCCTTTCCTGACATTGAGAGGGCTCTCCCTACGTGCTAAGGGGTCTTCGTATGCAGCATGTGTTAGGAGTGTAATGCTGTATGGCAGTGAGACCTGGGCAGTGAAGAAGAAATATATTCGCCGGCTCAGACGTACAGAAATGACAATGATTAGGTGGATGTGCAGTGCGTCCCTGCATCCGAGGACTGGAGGGGCTGGGTTTACAATGGAAGAGTTGAGAGGTAGGATGGGACTGGAGTGTATTGGTGTTGTGATGAGGAGAGGTAGATTGAGGTGGTTTGGACATGTGGAGAGGATGAGGGATGATAATTGGGTGAGGAATGTGAGAAGTGTTAATATTGGGGGTGGGTTATGAGGGGTAGACCGAGAAAGACATGGGACGAGGTCATTAAGTGTGACTTTAGGGTTAAGGGACTGAACAGGGAGGCTGCAGTGGATCGTGCAGGGTGGAGAACCGCCATTAGGTGACCAAGGCCGACACATGCAAGCATGTTGGAGCCTTTAAAAACGAAAACGAACGAAAACTTTAGCAAGAATTAACGGTTAAAATCGTCCTTGTACTTAATGCATTAGTAAAGCTGACTTGGTTTATGTAATCTGAATGGACCGAAATGAAAACGGCTTGACCTGTTGGATCGCCATGGTCCTGGATTGTCATAAATCCACTTAGCTAATCACATTTGATTAGTTCAACCTTTTACCACAAAATGTTTCCTGAACTGAACAAAAGCGTCTGGCTTGGCTCTAACAAAATAATAATATAGGATCACGATAGTGGGAGAGATAATCGGCCTGTGGTGATGTTAATATATAATAAACAGTAAACGTGGCAGGATGTGAATGAATAGAAATCAGGTTGAGTTGCTGAGGCTAGGTTTGAACGTTGGCCAAGTGACCTAAACCAATGAATGGAATGGTATCTAAACTGACTGGAGTTAACTTGATTCAGCCAAAATGGATGGCAGTGGCTGGAATGAAAATGAAGTGGCTTGAATTTACTGTCTAACTGTACATGTTTCTTATTATTAAGGTCACAGTGGAACTGGTGGGCCACTGGTACCTTTGTTATAATGGTTATACCAGCTGTTTAATGCTTATGCCAGCGAAATTCAACAACACTGTCAGTGGAGGCGTTGGGTTTTATCTCTTCAGATACAGACCCAAAATAGACCTACATCCTGCTTACCAAGCAGCAGCTGGCTTGTGCCGAGTCCTGGCTAATGCACTGGGAGTAAATTGAACTGGTAAACTAAAATAATTGGTTAACTAATGTACCGGTAAACTCAAATACTGTGCTAGTAAATTAATACTCTGGTGAACCACAAACCAGTGAAATGGTCATCTAGTAAACTGGTCAACTACTGAATGGTTTAACGTGGAACCTGATCAACGGGTAAATTAATGTCCTGGACAACTAATGAAGTAGTAAACTGAGAGACTGGTAAAAGCATAAGGTAATGTACTAGTGAAATAGTACACTAATGAACTCGTATATTAGTAAAATAGTGCACTAGTAAACTAGATAATTATACACTGGCAAATTATATAACTGATTAACTGGGACACAAATAAAAAGTTTAACTAACGATTGAATTTATTAGTGAATTAAAGAACACAGAAAATATTGAACTGGTGCACTAATGAAATGATGAAGTAGGCAATGAATATAGTACACCCTTTTTACTATAACTTGGCCTAAAACTGCCAACTATCCGTCTTCAGTACTGGTTGTAGCAAGAGATTAACATTACAGTATGATGCTAGTCATGAAGAAGTGCTATGGAAGGGATGTAGAGACATATCATTTCTTATTCTGTGTGGAAAAAGTCGCAAAAGGACGAAAATCTGTGCAAGGAAAAGGGAGTATAGTGAAGGAGGCAAATAATGAGGTGTTAAACAGAAAGTCATGTTGTGGCAGGGTGTTAGGCAGGAAATACTTTACTGGGTAAAGATACAGTCTAAACACAGGCAAATCGACTGGTATGTAAGATGATACCCAAGCAGGTTCACATACTGTACTCTGGGTAAGGCATACTCTTTGTTGTATATCAAAACATGTATCACAGTCAAGGGAAAAACATTTTATAATCTCTCATCAATGATTTTTGGTTGAAAAAAAAAAAAAAGCTCGTACTAAACTTAGACTGCTGTTGGTCTGGTGGGAGGAATCCAATCAGTATATCGGAGATGTTGTGACAAAACTATTAAAACATTGTTGCTGTTGTTGTTCCTGTCAGTTGGTCTGTGGTCGTGCAGAACCATCGACCACAAGCAAGCACTGCAGTCCTGTGGCAGACAGCACCTCGCCAGGACCTAAACAGAGTTCTTAACCTGGCATGGTACAGCGAAAATGGGTAGGGGATAGCCGCCAAGAGGATGAGCTTTGTATAGAGGTATGTACGAGTAGTATATCGGGCCAGAATTTGAGAACTTGGTAAATGAGGAAGATCTCCCCGCTGGGAATGTTGTGCCAGGCCAGCTACTGCACCTTGGCCCCACCATTACCTCTTTGCACCACCTATCCATTTACCCACTACCTTGCTGATGCCATAAACTCCATACAACTTGACTTTATGGCACCTTAAAATTATCTATTTATCGGTCTCTATCTATCTGTCTGTCTATCTATCAATTCATATATCTGTTAATATGTCTATGTACTTTCAGTCTACCTATCGATAGATCGACGGATAGAGAGGCAGATATTAGCAGGAATATCTGTCGTTATAGTTAAAAAAAAAAAAAAAAAAGCTGTCCATGCATACCAACGTTGCCTGTCATCATCACTAGGGCAATCACCACTACCACTTTCCTCACTACCACTCTACTCATTAGTACTGTGATCGCTACCACTAGCACACCTACCTCTACCACCACAGCAACCATCATCCCTGCCTCCATCATCACTAGGAACAATGTAAAAGTTAAGGGCAGACAGATTTTTGCATTATATACACGTACATTTACCCGTTTCTCGTCTTTTTATTATTTGCTGACCAGTCTTTAGAATGTTACGATTTATTCACATTATGAGTTGCAGTGTCGGCAGCAGTGAATGACGAAGAACAAATGCATTACTAATAGTGAAGATTATTACAGTAATGGTGGTATATAATTTACACAGTCAAGTTTGTGAAATGTAACTGTTCCTGTAATGACAAAAGATCTTTGAACTTTTAGTCTTACAATTAAGAGACAATTTTATTCAACTTAGGAGTGCCTCCCCCTCCCCCTCATAGGGTACATCCTGCCTGTTGGGGCAGCCCCAGGGGATCTCACCAAGTCTAAAAATTAGTTAGTGTTTGCGTCTACCTCTGTGTAAGCAAAGTGGCAGGCCTTGTGGATTCCATTTATCTATCTATCTATTCCCAGACGCCTCAATCCCGTTCGGGGTGGCCACAAACAAATCGCCTCCACGTCGCCTTGTCCCCCTCCATTTCACTGCCCTGCTTCCAGGTCACACCCCCCTCTCTCATGTACCTCTCCACCCCATCCTTCCATCTCATCCTCGGCCTCCTCCTCCCTCTTCCCCCCTCCACCTCACTCACATACACTCTCTTCGTCAGTCTTTCACCTTCCATCCTCTCCACATGGCCATTCTCCCTAAAACATTGCCGGGATGCCTCTTTGAATTTTTTTTCTTTCCATGTAATATAAACCCTGCCACCTACACCATGCACTCCTATGTATATGGGAAATTGTCGTACGAGGCTACTAAAAGGGTTGGTGGTGGGTTAGTGCCCCACCCCGTAAAAAGAACTAACTAAAAAAGCAAATAAAGCGCCTCGGACCCGGACGGACCATACGTTGACGACTAAGGAATGGACAAAGGACATTCTGAGAGTAGGAACGTGGAATGTGAGAGGAGTGAATGATGAAGTGAAAGAGAGAGATTGTCCAGGTGCTTGAGGATGCAAAAGTGGATATATGTGGATTGACTGAAACTAAATGGGAAGGTGAAAGGATGAGAGAATGGGAATACGGTGTAGGTATATGTGCGGGAGTCAGTGAGAATGAGAGGGCAAGAGAGGGAGTATGTCTGATGATAAGCAAGAAGTGGAAGGAGAATATAAGAGAGTATGGAACAGTGGGTGCAAGGATTGTATGGGTGAGGATGAAAGTAGGTATACAAGCATGGGCGATTGTATGTGTGTATGCCCCAACAGAGGATCGAGTGGCAAGAGTGAAAGATGAGTTTTGGGCGAGAGTAGAAGCATGTATGGACAAGTTTGAGAGGAGCGAGAGAGTGCTGTTGATTGGAGACATGAATGGCAAAGTTGGGAATGTACGAGTGGATGGAGTGGTTGGTCAGTGGGGTGTGCCAGTTGAAGTAGATGGGAATGGTAGTGCTTTGGTGGACATCTGTGCTGGTAAGGGGTTGGCAATAGCCAACACCTACTTTCGTCATAAGATAATCCACCGGTATACATGGAGAGTAATGAGGAGGATGGATGGTGAACTTGTTGAACGAAAGGCAATGATAGACTACGTGTGTGTGGATGAGCGAATGAGAAGACAAGTGTTGGATGCAAGGGTGTGGAGAGGGTGGGGGAATGGAGTCTCGGACCATCACTTAGTGATGGCCAAGGTGGAGCTGCAAAGAAAGTGGTTGAGGAGGCGAAGGGGAAGACAGGAGGAAGCAGCTCCTGTGAGAAGAGTGGAGAAATTGCAAGATAGTGAGAAGAGGACAGAGTATAAGAGCATAGTGGAAGAAAGATTGGGAAGGTATGAGCTAGAGCAGATGGAAGGGGTGGAAGACGTATGTAAGATATTCATGGAAGAGATAAGCGCAGCGTGTGAGGCGGTTTGTGGAGTGAGGAGGAGATGCAAGGGTGTGCAAGGGACAGCATGGTGGAATGATGAGGTGAAACGAGCTGTGGAACAAAAGAAGAAGGCATATGGTGAATGGTTGGCGAGTAGAGGTAAGGGAGAAGATGAGAGAGAGAAGAGAGAGGTGTATGTGAGCAGGAGAAGGGAGGTTAAGAGACTGGTGAAGGAGAGTAAGAAGAAAGTGGATGAAGAGTTTGGGAGGAATCTGAGTGTGAAATGGAGGGAGAGTAAGAAATTGTTTTGGAAGGAGGTAAAAAAAGTAAGGCAGTGTGAATGGGGAAATAGTAGAGAGTGAAAGATAGGAATAACAGATTGTTGGTGGAGAAGAGAGAGAAATTGAGGAGATGGAAGGAGCACTTTGAGGATTTGTTGAATGTAGAGAGTGAGAGCAGTGTGAGTATAAGTGGTTGGGGAATGGCTGGGAGAAGAAGAGATGAGAGGAGGGAGGAAGAGATCAGTAGGTCGGAAATAGTGGAAGCGATGAAGAAGATTAAGCTGGGAAAGGCCCCAGGAATTGATGGAGTGTGTGGTGAAATGCTTAGGTATGGGGGTGAGATTGTTGTGGAGTGGATATGGAAGTTGTGTAGATTGGCTTGGGAAGAGGGAAGGGTTCCAGAGGACTGGAA